>NC_083281.1:60254816-60592606 GCF_963506605.1 Zootoca vivipara
CATGGCTTTGCCAAGCCTGGCATCTTCCATTGAGTAGAGATTCCTTCTTACAGAAATCCTGCTTCTGAAGCAGCAGCAACCCGAAATGCGTGGTGAGCCTTGTTGGGGGGGGGCAATCTACTCCAGCTCCTCTTCAGGCCGCTCCCAAAAGGCATCTTGATTTGAGCCTACAACAGAGGTAGCCGCCCTGCCTCGTATTGCTGGTCTGCAACTTGCATCATGGCCATTGGCTGTGCTGGCTGAGGCTGGTAGGAACATCTGGAGGGCACTCTGTTCACTACCACTTGCCTACAGTCTGTATTTTCAATAGAAACCACTGAAGTTCTGTGGGGCAGCGTGCATTTTTCTACACACACGGGCACACAGGGTTTTAAAAACGCTTTTAAAATCTAATATTTTTAGACTATGTTGTGGACTCCTGTCCTTTTGCCTTGCCACTTCTTTCTCCTTTCAGTTGCTTTATCCCAAGCTAAGAAGGATGCACAGTGTTCTCAAGCCAAAGCCCACATCCTAGTGTGACTACCCACTACACCACATTGGCTCCAATAGTTTTTGGATGGTTTATGCATGTTTTGACATAGGGAAGATAATATTCTGTAAAGCCTAGAGAAGTACTTGCAGGGGTGCATGAAGGTGGAAGAATAAATAAGCAGGAAGGCTGTGAACCTGGGACTCCCTTCTACCCACCCTTCTGCTTTTAGAGGACAAGGTGATGTCAGCATCTTCTTTTCTTCTGATGCCCATTTGTGCCCTTCAGAATCAGCTGTGCCATGCAAAACGGCTCTGTCTTGTTCCTTGCAGGAGAGGCGGGAGATCTTCGAGCAGCACCTGAAGGGCCTGAAGCTGTCTCAGGCTGGCACTTTTTATTCCCAGCGCTTGGCTGAGCTCACTCCAGGGTTCAGTGGTATGTAAGAGCAGCTGTTTGTCTGGTTTTCCTTTGTTTTGTTGTTGTTGCTGTTTGCATCCAGCCACATGTTAGCAATCTCTGTAGCGCACTTTAGTCATGTATGGCTTGGCTACCTTCCACCCGGCTGCTTCCTTCCAATGCTGCTGTGTGTGATGTGAAAGAAAAGAGGGCCAAAGCGCCTCCCCCCCTCCAGTGCTGTAGTTATGCTGGATGGAAATTGACACACAGACTAGTACCTAGACTGATGAATTGGCCAGGTTTCCAGCATTTTTGTTAGTTTTTCTTCCGATAGAGGGAGTAAAAAACAAATTGTGCATGGTGTGTGTGACCCAGATTTTTGTGGGGTTGGAGCTGCTGCTTCTGGTTGTGCCTGCTGGAAACTTAGTAGCTGGAAAATCAGTGGAATTAGCTGGGGAAATGTTTCTGCAGTCTAAAATATTTTAACTGAGCAGTTCAGCATTGGATTAGCTTGAGAGAAACGGGTAGGGCATTCCTGCTTTCCTGAGCCTCTAGTCCATCTCCGAGCTCAGAACAAAGCTGTGAATTTCCTGTTTGTGGAGTATCCTCTGTGATTTCCCTGCTGGTGGCCCCCGCTCTGCCTCTTCCAGCCCCCACACCACCCACATGCTCAAAACTCAGAACAGATGTTCCTTCTCCTCCCTGGAGAAACTTGTGTGATTGTGGTCAGAAGAATCCCAGCGGGCAATGCCAAGCTCAGGCCACCCTCTCCTAAGCCCGGCTTGAGACTGCGCTTGATTAACTCATTGCTGTCCACCATGGAGCCTCTCCTTTAGGGTCACCTTGTGGTTTTGAATCTAGCATACAGAGCACAACAACGAGAGGCTTGCAAGATCCTGCTTCTTTCTGCTTTGCATAACAGCCCCTTTCCCCCTCACTTCCTGATTCCCCGTCCTTTGTACTCTGCTTTTTTAAAACTCCTATTTGCAGAAAACCTTTTCTTATCACAGTAAAATGTGACAAAGGGAAGCTGATTGAAAAGAAATTACTAATGGTTGCCAGTAGTACCCCTAAAAAGATGTGGCAACATTCTTGACAACAGGAAGTCCAATTCAGGGAAAATAAATCAGAATTTGAGATCAAGCACGTTACGTAGCCAGAGAGATTAAAAAGGGGTACAGTTGTACTTCAGGTTACAGACGCTTCAGGTTACAGACTCCACTAACCCGGAAATAGTACCTCGGGTTAAGAACTTTGCTTCAGGATGAGAACAGAAATCGCGCGGCCCTGGTACCTCAGGTTAAGAATGGTTTCAGGTTAAGAACAGACCACCAGAACAAATTAAGTTCTTAACACGAGGTAGCACTGTATATTGTGCCAACAGCTACGTAATAAATACCTTTCAACCCTGGACTGTCGGCTCTGCCTCTCATTATCTTGACTAAAACAAAACAATATCGTTTTTAAAATATGTCATAGAAGCAGCTTAAAGAACCAGCTCTGTCAGATTCTAGAAATGCCCACACTTTATCAAGCAATGCTACTAAGGTTTGATGCTGTTCTGTGATTTAGAAAATAAAGTTGCCACTTTAACAGGTGGGCTACGAGAGTCGAAGCAGGTACACACGGCTTCTTTACATAACCTAACAATAGCCCCAAATGAGCAGCATTTGGGGGCATCACCTTCAGGTGTTGAAGAGGAATGTCTTGATGCAAGTGGAGAACAATTAACATTCAGGTGGCATCGGACATCAGGCAAGGTGGTGTCAGCACCTCGAAGGCTGCACTGCTTCATCTTCTTTTCTTGCAACCTAAGAAAAACTGGTGGCTAAAGACAGGAGGATGTTGTTGCTGTTATTATTGTTATTAAAATTGTATACCATCCTCCCTGAGGAGCCTAGGTTGGCAGACACACAAACAAAGCATTAAAAAAAATGCTCCAGTATAGAAGCAGACAGGGAACAGTCTCCACTCAAAAGGCTTGTTGGAAGAGAAAGGTCTTCAGTTGGGTAGAACTGGTCCCAACCTGGGATTTGGGAGGATGGTACATCATTCTCAGGGTCCATCTGGTCATATTTTGAGGTGTTGGGAAGGAAATTCAATTCCCTCCTCAGAATGGCAAGTGGTGACTTGGACAATTTCTTCCCCCACTCCTTCTGTGTTGGTGTTACAGGTTGGCTTGTTTGCTTGATTTCCCTGGAGTCACTACCTACCCTTCAGGTGCATCCTTGGGTGCAGAGGGCTGTACCATTTTTATACACCCTCTTTGAGTTGTTCCATGGAGGATCATTGCTTGGGAGAGCATGTTGGGCTTGAAAGTTACCTGCTCTGTTCCTGCTCTCCGATTCCCAGAAAACCCAATGAGTGCATGTTGCTCTGTCTACAGGAGCAGACATAGCCAACATCTGTAATGAGGCCGCTCTCCACGCAGCAAGGGAGGGGCATAAGTCCATCGACACATTCAATTTTGAGTACGCCGTGGAGAGAGTCATTGCAGGTAAGGCTTCTTTCTGGGTGGCATGGTCAGTTTTCTTCAGTCTACGGTAAAGTGTCGCATGATAAAGGGTTTTGCCATCATCACCAGTTTAACACAGCCAAGCTGCCAGTGGATAGCTGCAGGGTGGAGGAGCATAAATGGAGTGGTGTGAATCAGGTCTGCTTAATTAGAGACCACAAACAAACCTCTCTGGGTGTATATGTTTTACAATACCTCGGCTTTGCTGGCCTTAATGGAGGCTTTCCATGCATTGTTAGGGTCTTGCTTTGTGCATAGCCACAATCTCTGAAGACTGCTTGGTGAGTGGCAGGAGATTTTTGTGTGGTGATTTTTATCAAGGGATACATTGCTGGAATCCAACCTTTGCCTATATATTTCAGCAGTTGCCTTCTCCAGGGAGAAATCTTAAGGCCTTGCCCTATCCTACACGCACCATTTGTTTGGATACACTCCCATAGGGCCAGAGTTTAATAGGCTGTTTAAAAGTAGTATCAGGGTCTGAAGGATGAATTGACAGACCTGTGTTATTGCAACTATCAGTGCAATAAAGAATTGTTGCTGGCTCTCTTAGGCCTTAGGTCATGATAGCGGAGAGTTATCTGACTTAACAGCTGAGTGATAGTGCATAAGGGGCAGAGAAGGTCTTTCCCCTTCTCAGCCTTGCATATTAAAATAGTGGTGCACCTTAGTAGCATATTCTGGGAAATGGAATTTATGTCCTCCATCTGCCCCACAGGGACTGCTAAAAAGAGCAAAATCCTGTCGCCAGAGGAGCGGAGAGTCGTGGCATTTCATGAATCAGGTCACACACTTGTAGGCTGGCTGTTGGAGCACACAGAGGCAGCGATGAAGGTAGGTTTGCTCTCTGCCCCGAGCTTGGGACATGGGACATGGTAATCAAGAGGAGCTGATGCATCTTGAACTCATTCTCTGCAATACAAGTTGGGCCTCTCCTTTTTTCTTTTATTTCCTTCCACTGTCTCACAGGTTTCCATTGCTCCTCGCACCAATGCTGCTTTGGGCTTCACCCAGATCCTGCCAAAGGACCAATACCTCTTTACCAAGGACCAGCTCTTTGAGCGGATGTGCATGGCCCTGGGAGGGAGAGTTTCAGAAGCCATCACCTTTAATAAAGTCACTACAGGTGAGGAAGCCAAATCTGTGCTTCATCTTGTTGACCTCATGTCTTTCAGTTGTGCTGCAGGCTTCTCTTTGTTAAATGTCCCTCCACTGTGCTTCAGCAATGAAGCCAATGAGCTTGCATAGACATTTCCCCCCAGAATAGGAGGGGGGTATCTTGACACTTCTGATGCATGTAGCACCACCGTTTAAGTTCTTTTTTATCCATTGCTTACTCCAGGGGCACAGGATGACCTGAGGAAGGTCACCAAGATAGCCTATTCAATGGTGAAGCAATATGGGATGGCACCCAATGTTGGATACTTGTCCTTCCCAGAAAAGGAAAGTACCCCAGGGATAGGGCGGCGTCCCTTCAGCCACGCACTCCAGCAAATTATGGACCATGTAAGTTTTCTTCATGGATATAAAGCTCCAACAAAAAATGCTTGCCTGTTCACAGGTTTTAAAGGGCCCTGAAGCAGAGCTGTTTTGTTATGTTGCAGTTTCCCAGGGAGAATAAGGCTAATCATGTGAGACTCTAAGCACTAGCCCAGAGGAATTCACAATGTGAATGCCACTTTTTGAAGGAGAGGACTTTGTTGCCCAAGTTGGCTTGTGTTGACCCTTGTAAACAGGATGCAAACAAGATTAGCTTGGCACTGCAAAGTGTGTGTGGTTATGGAGTAGGAAGGAGGCAAATCACCAATTCTGAAGTCTAGCTGAAACACCACCCCATGTCTTCCTGTACATTTTTGTTGCTGCTAGCAGCATCTTTGCTGTGCTTTTCAGTTGCTTCAAGGGTTCTAGTCTTGGATAGGTCCCAGTCCTAAGGGGATGATGCTGGTAGAATTCTAAACCAATAAAGACCCACAACTTAAGTCACTGCTTTCCTTCCCCAACACAATAAAAGCCACTCATTGAATTGACTTAGGGCAAGTGCTAGAAAAAGGCTAGGACTAATCACTTGAAGGAAGCTTATAAACAGAACTGGAGGAGAGTAGTTAGGCTGAACATTGCCTAGTCCTACTTTAAATGTGAGATGTGCCATCACATTCTGCACCCAACTAAATTGTTCTTTACCCATGAGCTGTTCTTCATTAGGATCTCTCTTGGCTCAGCCTTGTTGCTATAACTCCTCCTTTGGTTTTTGTTTCCCTTCTAGGAAGCAAAGATGCTGGTGGCCCAAGCCTACAGGCGCACAGAGACTCTGCTGTTAGAGAATCGGGACAAACTGAAAGCAGTAAGGCTTGCAGAGCACCAGAGGGATTCAGATTGAATTGGGGGTGGGGGTGACTGGGAAGCGGGGGTGATCCAGACTCAGAACCCTGGTCTGCTGTTGAAAGTTCAGTGGCTGGCCATGGGCAAGTTGCTTCTCTTTAGCCTAGCCTGCCTCACAGGGTAGCTTGGGAGGCTTCAAAAAGTGCTTTCAGCAACTTGGCAGGGGAGGACTGGTTTTTTTTTTAAAGGTAGCAGCTACTCTGCTGAGAGCCAACTAAGAGAACAAAATGGACCATGGCTAAGGATTCCTCTGCAGAGTCTTAGATACTGTTTTGGTTGCCACTTGCATTGGGAATCATGGCAGCCCTTTTCCTTGGCTGATAGTGGCAAGAAACAGTGGGTTGTGGCTCATTTCAGCTCCTTGTGATGCCAGGAATGTGAAGGGAGAAACTCTTAGAGCTGCAGGTTAGGAGGCCTGATGTAACATTCCTCAAATGGCCCCACATGTGCACACCTGTCCCTTTCTTTGTACATTCACACCACTGCCATACTTTTTTCTTTCATAGCTACATACACAATACTTCTCTTAATAGCTATCTTCGCTCTACGCAATGGCACCTGCCATGGGAGAAGAGAGGTGTGTGTAGAATGCAAGTTCTTTCCTGCATGTGATAAACTGTCCTCAAACTGTTGCTTCCTTTGAAGATCAAAAAAAAGGGGGGGGAGAATCCTTTGAATGGAATGTGGTGAAGCTGCTAAAATATTTCCCAAAATGTTCTGCACATCCTAAAGCAGGTGCAGGAAACCTGTGGCACTCCAAATGTTGTTGGATTACAACACCCATCATCCCTGACCTTGGCCCGTGCTGGCTTCAGGGACTGATGGGAGTTGGAGTCCAACAATGTCTGTAAGGTCTTAGGTTCCCATCCCTGTCCTTGAGAGTGCTTTCCTTGAGGTGAGTTGGTCCTTGCTTCAGCCAGTGGGTGGCTGAGCCCCAGTGTATCCTATTTCCATGTTTAGGTTTCTCTGGCCTATGTGTGCATGAAAATGCTTACCATCTGTCACCTTTTCTGTGTCTAGCTGGCCAATGCCCTGCTGGAGAAAGAAGTCATCAACTACAATGACATAGAAGCCTTGATTGGGCCTCCTCCACATGGGCCCAAGAAAATGATTAGCCCTCAGAGCTGGATTGAGGCCGAGAGGGACAAACAAGATACGGGAGATGAAGAGGCACCTCAGTCACCCCAGAGCCGAGAGGAGGAGGAAGAGTTTGACCAGAGACCAGTTTGAAAATGGCCAAGTGAGAGAAGGGACTGAGCAGCTTCCTTTCTGAACTAGAGGTGCAAAAAGAGTTATTTCATGCCTGTGTGTAGGTTGCTCTGCTCATATTTTGTGATGGGCTGTGAGCAGAGTCCAGCTTCCCCTGCTCTAAAAATGATCAAGATGTGGTTGATGTATGTGTATGGGCTCATCAAAGCTCATTGGGAAGGGTTCCCAGTGCCTCTGGGTCACCAGGGTTACAGTTAGGGGAATGTGTGTGGTCAGTCTGGGCAGAACCAGCCTGTGTCACAGTCCTCCCACAAAAGCAGCTGCTGTGCTCTGCTTCATATTCTTTTGTTTCTAGTGCCACACACTGCAGTCCTCCTTTGACATGACAGCAATAGCTGCATCACTAGAAGCCGGAGTTTAATGCTTCTCCCTAGAACCAACAACACAAATATTTTCCTGATTTTTGTGTATGCCTCTTGAGGTGTAGAAAGTCTGATGTGGACAATGGAGAGGTAGATTTCCTTTGACCTATGTCACCATGCCACAAAGCTATTGGTCCTTTGACCTATGTAACTCTAACCACAAAGATAGGGGCAGGCAGAACCCCTGAATGCTGGTGTGGCTCCCTGGAGTGACTTGGAAGGGAGAGAGAACCCTCAAGCCTTTGGGAGAGTACTCTGGCTGGCTGGTAGCTTCTAGTTCTTACACAAAGGCCATTAGACTGAATGTGTCTCTAAAGCAGCTTGTAACATGAGTTGAGTGGGGGAGGGATAGACAGTTTCCTGCTGTACAATAACAGCTGAAGGGAGGTGGAGTGGACAGAGAAAAGGGCTAACTGCATTTTCAAACACACTCCATAGATTATTTCCATGAGGACTATTGTCTGTATCCTTATACAACCCTTGTCCAGATTTTCCTCCACTCTTACCAATATTTAACTGGCAGTTCTCAAAACTGCCTCTTTTCTGAGACTACCCTCGTGCATAAATGGGATGAGCGTGCACACATTTGCACTCTGAATTGCCTCAACGTGAAGGGAATTTGCTCTTTAGAACTGCAGCTATCAAAATCCCTGGAGATGTGATCCTCCTGAATATGTATTTCAACATGGGATATTGCAATACAACATAAAGGAAAACCAAGCATTTCAGCACTGTCTGTAAGCAGTCCCTTTCTCCATCTCCCCCAGTGGGCCTTGAAAGAAAAGTCATTGGTGATCTGTGTGTACCACCTAGTGGTCTATTGACAAATTTGTACCAAATTGTTGTATATCTGTGACAATATTTATGGGGCAATATGCCAAGTTTCTGAATCACAGTGGCTGTAATTTAGCCCATTTCCCTCCAAGAGGGAGCCAGACTCGCCAGACTCACTGGCAGTAGCTAAGCTTTAGCACAAGGGTAGTTAATGCTTTGGCTCATGGAATTGCAGAGATGAAAGGGATCACAAGGGCCACCTAGTCCAGCCCCCTGCAATGCAGGAATGTTAGCTAAATCATACATGACAGATGGCCATCCTGCATCTGCTTAAAAACTTCCATCTATGGTGGCATAATATTGAAAGAAATTCTGGAGCAAGAAAGTCATGTTAAATTTAATTGTGCTGGGTCTTGGCATCTGAAATGGTTGGTATGTCTTTCCAGTTGGGTATTTCTCAAGAAAATGAAATTTGAAAATTGTTCAGTTGAAGAAGTTGTCACTGGGGGAGGGATGGGGAGAGAGCCACAAGTGTTCCCCACCTTGATTTTTCCACTTTTCTTATCTTTCCAAGAGTTCCTGCTCAATGTATTTATAAACCATGACGTAGCACAAACTGTAATAAATGTCTATCATCTCAGCTGCTTGTACATTTCCCATCTATTAAAAAAATGAAATAAACTTTTACAGAACTCAAATACCACTCACTAGTCATTTATCGTCATTCTCAATGGGCGTGAGTCATCATTTAAACTGTTCTATTACTGCAAATACAATCTATGACATTATTACGTGCCATTTTCAGTATATGCAACTCACTGTAGTCTGTTCAATGAAGTGCAGTGTGTTCCCTTGCTTAAAATGCCGTTAGTGGGGAGTCTCCTATACCGGATGCGATAAAAAATTCTCATTGGCCAAGCTATGCCAGTGCTCAATAGTGCCTGACTGTTCGGAGCAGGATGCTGAATTATCTTTATCAGATGCTACAGAGCTTTTCTTAAGTGTGTCACAATGTTATTCGGGCTACAATGTTATGCATGCACTATTGCTTGTAAGCCCTTTTAAGCTCTGTAAGACTTTGATATGTGTGCATCAGTTCAGGCTACTGTAGGCTCAGGTTACTGCAGATGTTATCTGTGACATTAATATGTGCCATTTTCAACATGTACAATTCACTGCTGTCTGTTCCTTTTAGTGGCAATAGGGGAGAATCTTATTGGCCACAGTTAAGGCAGTGCTCATAGTGCCTGGCCACTGGGGAGCAAGGTATTGAACTCTGATTTACCAGAATCCTGCAGAACTTTTATTAAGTTTGTCACAATGCAATTGGGGTTACAATTCTAAGGACTTTAGAACAGCATGCTGGATTTTGTCCAGAATTCTGTATTCTGAGTGGCTAACCAGATGCCAATGGGACACCAGTAAGCAGGACTTGCGCACTATAAAAGTGGGATGTTGGGTTTCCTGTGTAATGAGCACATTTATTCAGAAATAGAAGGGGACTTGCAAAGCCTGCAGTTCTCTTCATTACTTTCATGGCTGGTCTCAGAGAAAACCTTGCCAGTTTCAGACAACCCTGAAATGCAAACAGGCATACTGAGGGGTATGGCAGCCGTCTGACAGCATCATCCAGCCACCTCCACAGGCTTCTGCCTGGCAACTTCATCCCTCACTTCAGCCTGCCAACTTCCACTGGCTTCCACCCATGAATATCTAGTTGTTCATGCATTCACCCTGTGTCAGAAGGGTGGCTTCCAGAACCCCCTGAATGCACCCAGATACACACCATTCACCTCAACCAGTTCACATCCACAAACAGCCTGCTCCAGCCTTTCAGCATCCACTGGCTTCTGAATGCAAACGTCACCAGCTTCCACCCAGCAACACCTGCCAACTTCCACCAACTTCCACCAGGTCCATCACCAGACATCAGTCAGCTGCTGCTTTCTGTCTGCCACTTCACCTCCATGTGTAAGGAGGTCACCCCTTACACATGAATGATACAGGGTGAGCTCCTGTTGCTCTGTCCCAGATCCTGCCAACCTAGCAGTTTGAAAGCAAGCCAGTGCAAGTAGATAAACAGGTACCGCTGTGGCGGGAAGGTAAACGGCATTTCCGTGTGCTCTGTCACTCATCATGGTCCTCTGCCAGTAGCGGTTTAATCATGCTGGCCACACGACTCGGAAAGCTGTCTGTGGACAAACGTTGGCTCCCTTGGCCTGAAAAGTGAGATGAGCACCGCAACCCCAGTCGCCTTTGACTGGACTTAACCATCCCGTGGTCCTTTACCGTAATTACCTTTTCTACCTTTGCTTTTGTGGGAGGTGAGTTGTTGTGTTTTTGAGCCAACCCAGGCAGTAGCTGGTGAGGCATCATCATCACCTCCCCCACCCCTCACAATGATGAGTGCAAACAAAATAAAAAAAATTCTTTCCAGTAGCACCTTAGAGACCAGTTTCAGCAGTAGTTTGTTCCTTTGCGTTACCTATTGCCTCGTGCTGATACCAAGGAAAGACACATTATAAACCTGTGGGGAGAGGGGCATTTTTCAGCACAATGACTGCATTTCCCTCTGGCCAACCTTCAGGGGCCATATCCCGATGCTGGGTGGGGTCAAATGCAAAACGGAAAGGAACAATAAATGTGACTGTTTAAATACGAGACTACCTTCCCGCGCCCCCTCCACCCATTACGAGCCGGCAGAATTGAACGGCCGCGCTACCTTTAAGTTGGGCGCCATCTTTGATACTGGCAAGACAATGTGTTGGACATAGCGGCTGACGCCAGTGAGGGTAATTCCCTCTCCCTGATTGGCCGCGGACGAAGCGTTTCGCGTTTCCTGAACCGGGTCACGCACGGCGGCTCAAATATCCCAGAGTTCCTGGCGATATTCTTTCTTTTTCCGGCCGGCCATTTTCTCTCCCGGGAGGTGAGTTCTCGTGCTGGGGGAGGCCTGGTTGGTTATCCGTCTTCATCCGTCGCCTGCGCGGGGATGGCGGACTCCGGGGGCGGACTCCGGGGTTCTAGAGGGTCTTGTGGACGTTACGGAAATATTATGGGGTCCCGGTGGGGAGACTGATGGGCTCTTACCTGGTTGTTAGAGGCGATCCTTTGCGCTCCATGGAGTTTCTGGATCTGCCTCGTTATTTAGAAAGGCCCAGCCAGAGCTCAGAAATGGAGCACACAGGCTTTGCACGCAGGCGGGCCCAAGCCCAGTCTCTGGCGCCTCGGGTAGGACGGCTAGCGGCCTTCGAGGGGCTGCTGTCACAAGAGCGTCCAGTGGTTGGTAAGTGAAGCAAGCGTCCCAGGGGCACTCGTAGCTCATTCATATATCGCGGTACCAGGTTCTATCTCTGGCCAAGAATTATTGGACCAATCAATAGGATTTGTAGCCCTGTTAGTCAAGCCACAGCTACAGTATTTCGGAGTGATATTGGCTAGTGAAGAACGACCTTTTACAACTCGTAAAATGTAATGTCCTGAAGACGTGCAGGGCATTTGTTTTGCTGGGTGTTCACTGAGGATTTTATTGTTGACTCTGCAGAGATTGTTCCCCCGTTATGGGATTTAGTCAAGTGTAGCTCCCTTGGCCTGTAAAGTGAGATGAGCGCCACAACCCCAGAGTCGTCTGCGACTGGACTTAACTGTCAGGGGTCCTTTACTTTTACCTTTAGCATTGTATCCCTGAATGCTAACAAGCTTTTGAACGTTTAAAACAAGCAGTTTTAAAGCCACCAGCTTTATCTTATTCATAGCGAAATAAACCATTTTTCTTAAGCATAACAAGGTTTGAGTCAGCGTGAGGTAGGTTCCTGTGTGGGGATGGAGTCTAGTTTAGTGGGTGTAACACAGGCTTTGCCTGCAGAAGGCCACAGGTTTAAGCTCTTGGATAGCAGGACGAGGAAGTCTTTGAAGAGCCACAGCCAGCCAGATCAGTCAGTATTGGGCTCAGTGGAGCAATATGCAGAATCTGAATGAAGGCAGCCTTGTAAGTTTGCCATGGATGACCCCGTATTTTACCATTCTGATAGGGCATTGGCAAGAGGCTCCAAGTTAGATCTTTAGTATCATTTTAAAAAAAGGTTTTCATGAGTAACAATAGTATATACAGAGTCTCTTTTCAAGTCTGAGTATCCTTCATATAAGTCAGTCACATTCAGAATGAGACAGTACTCTTAATAGGCAATATGGGGTTGAGGGATAAGACAAGAGCGGGGAGGAAAGGGGAAAAAATATATCTAGTACAGTATCTTGGAATGCCTTGCTAGAGAAGACTCTGTACTAGTCTGAACCAATAGCCTGATCCTATACAGCAGTTTCATATGTAAGGGAGGGCCCCATAGCTCAGCAGGAGTACATGTAGAAAGTTCCTTCTCTGGGATCTACTGTTGAAGGGTTTTGAACCATGAAGGGCTGCTTCCAATCACTGTAGCCAGGACCAGCCAAAATTAAGCAAGTTGGTAGCTCCTTATGTTGTTGTAAGGTTTCTTGCAGAAGAGATACTGGAGTGGTGCATGCTTGATATTGTTAAACAGAGTGGGATGTTTGATGAATGGATCAAAGCTCTTCCTAATATTACTAGTAAAAGAGGTTTCCTGCATCATAACTGCATTCTGCCTGTAAGTTTCCAACCTTTGCTTTGGCACAATTAGGAATCCAAATGCTAGGTTTCCATTGGGCTTAGAAGGGCATGACATTATATGTCTCCAGTATACTTCACAGAATATTTTGTATGCTGAAAAGAGATGTTAAAATGGAAATCATAAGGAGTCTAATCCATACTGTTTATATTTTCAGGGAAATAAGGAGCCATGGCACCCAGCCGGAATGGCATGATCTTGAATCCCCATTTTCACAAAGACTGGCAAAGACGAGTGGCCACATGGTTTAATCAGCCTGCTAGAAAGATCCGCAGGTGAGGTCTGCTGAGCCCATTGCATTTTGTGTTCTTTGTGTCCGGTGCTTGGCTCACATACAGCTGTCTGGATAATGCAAAAGGCAAGCAAGTGTGAGCCTTGCCATTTTTGGCTTGTCTGCAAGACACTTGTTCAGTTCTTCAGCCAGATGATGAAAATTCTCCGGAATCGCTGTACCACATTGATGAACCTGTGAACCCATATAAGCTGATGGCTGTAGCTTTTTTTTTATTTCTATCCAGTTAAAGGAGGATTGAAAACAACTGTCTATATCTTAATGCCTTTTTATCAATCTCTGGTGTTACCGCAGGTTAAATATTGTCTGTAGTTCTGGTTTCCACATCTCAAAAATGATATTGTTCAGCTGGAAAAAGGTGCAGAGAAGGGCAACCAAAATGATTAAGGGGTTGGAGCAACTCCTATAAGGAAAAGATAGATTTAAAACTTGTAGTTTGTGGTGGGGGCGAAGGTGAGTAAGGAGGGACATGAGGCTTAAAATTATGCATGATTTGGAGAAAGAAGTCGTATTTTTTTCCTCACATAATAGAATTCCAGGTCACCCAATAAAACATACAAAAGGAGCATAGCTTCACACATCACATTGCTCAAATTATGGAATTCATTTGCACAAGATGGTGCTAGGATTTGATGAATTCATGGATGATAAGGCTATCAGTGGCTCCTAGTGATCGCTAGTTCTGCCTCCATTGTGAGAGGCAGTATGCTTCTGAATACCAGCTGCTAGGAATTACATGGAGCAGTTGCACTGGGGACCTGCTTTCAGGCTTCCTTTAGGCGTCTGATTGGCCTGGTTGCTAGACTAAATGGGTCTTGGGTCTGATCCAGCAGGACTTCCTTTGTTCTTATGCTTGCCTCATGCCTCTTTCCCTTGCAACCAATCCCAAGTTTATCTGTAAGGGGAACTCAGTAAGGGTTATATTTGGAGAGGCAACAGGTTTAACACAGCCTTTTTGTACTGCTTTCTGCACCCAGGAGGAAGACCCGTCAGGCGAAGGCCCGTCGTATTGCTCCACGTCCGGTATCTGGACCAATTAGGCCAATTGTGAGGTGCCCCACTGTACGATACCACACAAAAGTCCGTGCTGGTAGAGGATTCAGCTTGGAGGAGCTGAGAGTAAGTAAAAAAGCATTGGTGTCTCTTAACACATGAGTGCCTGCCTCTGAAATACAGGTTGTTTTGGCTTGTGACCTATTATATGTGAGCTAAGATCTATAGGAATCTGATGTGTTTTGTACAGTGGTTGGTGGGGCTTCCATATAACCAAATAACTTCGTTGAATCAGATTTCTTGGAGGATTAGTTTCTGTATTTATAGTGGAAGTTCTTGAATTAAACAGATGGAGAGATTTATAGCGATAGTATAGCTAATCACTGTTCCTTCAGAGTGGGTTATACGAGGAGGATCTTTAGGCTGTTAAAAATTAAAACCCACATGCTTCTGTTGTCTATTTCTAATTGCTTAAAGGACAAGAGTTTAGCCTTACACATTTTTATTCAGTATTTTGGTGGAGATTTCTTTTTAGGTACTGGAGAAAAATTGTTTGGCCAGGTACATTAGCATCCTGCCAGGAGGTCTCTCTTTGTTGCCCTTGCAAGCCTCTTGTCATTTCTTTGAGAGCCTTTCAATCAGATGATGTCTCTGTCCCTGGAATCTCTGTACTGTGATTACTTATGTTTTGAAGCTTTTATTCTCTTTGTAAAAAAATTTATATTATAGAGTTTCAAAACAAATATTTTGTTAATACATTAACAGAAAAACAAAGAAAACAGGGCAACAACACTTTTTGAAAACATTGCTATACTATTATATAAAGTATCAATATTGTTAAGTAGACAAGTAAGAAGTTTTCCATCTGATGACTGCTCTGCATCGACAGCAGGTATAGGGCTAGCAATGTACAAGTTGCTTTTACTTGTGTCTCAGGTTAATATGCTTTCCCTAGATGGCTGGCATCCACAAGAAGTTTGCCCAGACAATTGGTATCTCAGTGGACCCCAGGCGCCGTAACAGGTCAACAGAAGCCCTGCAGGCAAATGTGCAGCGGCTGAAGGAATACCGCTCTAAGATCATTCTCTTTCCCCGGAAACCTTCTGCCCCTAAGAAGGGCGACAGTGCAGTAAGTATATAGGGGAGAATTTCAGGGGAAGTTGGTGTTGCAGGAGAAAAGAGCTTTATTTCTAATAAGTCTGGTGGGGCGAAAGCTGTGCTGCAAAGCACACTATAAAACTTCCAAGGACACAACTTCCAAGGAGAACTTGATTACGACTGGGGCACAAAAAAGCTTGCATCCAGTATAAGAGGCAGAAACACTACCTGCTTTCCATTGCTGGTGGTCACATGCTACTTCAGCCACAACATCACAAGTTTGTTCCAATACAGTCAACCAAAGACAACCAACCGCACCCTAGGCCACCCCCAACCCCTCTCACCATCGAGGAAATGTAACAAGCGAATAGAAAGATAACCCCCACAAGTGACGCTGACACAAAACCACTAAGTAGAAGCATTACCACCCCACTCACCACCCCACCCCACCCTCCCCCTCTCTCCCCCTCTTTTCTTCCCAACCCAATATTGCATGTAACACTAATGTCTCACAACAAATGGAACTGATCTGTAGAACACGCAACTTGAAAAAAATGAGAATGCACGTATATTTGTAAACTTAAGAAGTCTTTAATAAAAAATATTTTTTAAAAAAGTTTGTTCTAGGGCCCTCTTCCTTAGTTGCTATGATTCTCAAAGTGCGTACATATGTCTTTAAAGACCATGCAGTTACCTGTATTGGAGAGAGAGCAGAGATGTTGAGGAAAAGTGAGATGACAGCAATATAAGGCTAAACTGGAAAATTTGGTATTCTTTGTGTTCAACTCTACCTAACCTTACCCCTACAGTAAGATTTTTAGAGGCTCCCTCAGCACTTGTATGACATAATCCAAGCTAGGTTTTTTTTTCTTACTGTCCAAAAAAGTGGGGTGGAATAAATCGTTAATTCCTGAACATTTTCTTCTCTCCACAGGCTGAAGAGCTCAAGATGGCCACACAGCTCTCTGGACCAGTTATGCCCATCAAAAATGTAAGTGACTTCCATAGATCTTTCCTTTGAAATTTATAGACTTCGTAATGGGAAATTTCCCGCTTCTAACTTCAGTGAAATGGTCTCTTGAGAGTGGCTGTATTTCTTGGGTGTCAAATGATGTTCTGTGACTTAACAAAAGGAGCTGCTTCAATGGTGTGTTGGCTACTTGTCATTCATTCAAACATAGTTATGTGCTTGGAATCTTGCAAAACACAGGTTTGCAATCAATATTGAAAGTTGTTGGTTGGTTTTTCAAGTAAGTTGTACATGAAATCTGAAGAAGCGAATGGTGGTAGTCGTGATGCTACTGAATTTCAAACAGAAATGGAATATTAAAAAAGAAGCAGTCAAGTAGGTGGTTAGCCTTGGGGACTCCTGCTGGGGATCGGTCTCTTCTAAAGTCCTTGCTTCTCACAGTGCCTCTGGGAAGCCCAGCTGCAGCAGGGCTTAAAGAAAACAGCCCTCTCTGCTCTTGCTTGTCCTCCGGCAAGAGGTACTCAGTGCTGTATTTCTGGATATGGGCGTTCAATTTATTTATTTATTTTGTTTTATTGAATTAAAGTGACTGCCCTGGAAATCCAGTATATTGAGAGGTGGTGTGTAAATGTAAAATAAACTAGTATACAACTATAGCTAGAAACCATTGACTGTCTCCTACCACATGAATTTGTCTCATCTCCTTTGAAAGCCACCTAAGCCAGTGGCTATTGTCACATCTTGTGGCAGTGGGTTCCACAAGTTAATTAGTCATTGAGTAGAAAAGGACTTCTTGTCTATTCCTCTAGTCTAGCTTGAACCTGCAGCCAGTCAGTTTAATTGGGTGACCCATGAGCTCTAGAATTATGAAAGAGGGAAGCTATCTACTATGCTTCTCCCCATCCCCCGAAAAGCCCCAAATATTTTAGCCTTCCCTCATAAGAGAAGATGCTCCAGCCTGTTGGTCATTTTGGTTGCCTTTCCTGATTCTTACTTCCTTTTTGAGACTGACTGGCCATAATTGTTCCTCTTATTGCAAAAGTGGATATCTTGTATGTTTATATCCAACGCCTTTTGCTGCTGACCGTCTTCATTTTCAGTCCCTCTAACTGATCACTAGATTCTGTGCCTGGACTAGCCATGAGGGTTCCAACTCCACTGTCAGTATGTCTCTGAACTCCAGTTGCTCAGAATCATAAGTGAGGGAGGGTGCTGTTATGCTTAGGTTCTCCTTGTAGGCTTCACATTAGGCCTAGGGTATCCTGTTGGCCGCTGTGAGAACAAGATGCATGACTAAATGGGACATTGGCCTGATCCAGCAGGATCTTCTGGTGTTCAGAGTGCTGCTACAGAAATGGCTGAGTCTGCATACATATTATATATTTTGAGCACATTTTGTCCCCAAAAGAATTCTGGACACTGCAATTTGTTGAGGGTTGCTAGGAATTGTAACTCTGGGGGATAAACTACACTGCCCAGAATTCTTTGAAGGAATGAATGTGATTTGGATGTGCTTTAAAGGTAAACTGTATATACAGCCTGTGACTGAAAAGTGTTAGATTGAGCAGTAGTGTGGGCGAATATTGAATCAGAAGTGGGAAGAAAGCAGCAGCTTTTTGGTGTGTGCCCTGATTGTCTGGTTCTTTCCTTAGGTCTACAAAAAAGAGAAAGCCCGGGTTATATCAGAGGAAGAGAAGAATTTCAAGGCTTTTGCCAGCCTGCGCATGGCCCGGGCAAATGCTCGACTCTTTGGCATCCGGGCTAAGCGAGCCAAGGAAGCAGCAGAGCAGGATGTGGAAAAGAAGAAATAAACTCTTTGTTTGGAGCACCTCAATAAAGGATAGATTTGGAGCTATGTGGTGCTTGTCTTAAGAGATGTGGGGAAGAGCAACTTGGCCGGGAATCCTGGCACTTGAGCAATAGCCCCTTTGCCATCTCCATCTCATCCACACTCATTTTTTGTGGGCACTCCAGTAGTTGGGCAAGGAGGCTGGTACCTCTTGGGATTTCAGTATTAAAGCAGCCTGGGGAATGGAAGGCAGTGCTAGTTGGATCCCATTTTATATTATTAACCCCCTGGTTGTGGGATTAAAGGGGTGACCTACCATTCCATGCCCACTTAGGTTCCCTTTTGGCAGATACAGAGCTGGGTAATTTCGGTATTTAGTAGAACAGAAGATGATAAATGCAAGTTCCTCATATAACCATAGCTCAGTGGTAGAGCATCAGGTTTTGGATGCAGAGGGTCCCAGTTCAAGCCCCTGTAGGACTGGGGATGTTGCCCATCTGAAACTCCAGAGAGCTGCTGTCAGTGCAGACATTTACCAAGCTAGATGAACCAATGCTCTGACTTTGTACAAGATGGCTTCTTAATTTTTTTTACACTGAATCTTGCAAGGGATTCACCGGAGATACCTGATTCTTATTCACGACAGGGCCATTTCAAGTGTCAACTCCTTACTGGATTAATGTAGACCAGGTGTGGTGTTTTATAAGAGCAAAAATGAACTGAACTGAAGTGAAGTGAAAACCAAACAAGCCACCAGAGAATCCGATATAGTTATTTTCCAGGAATGTACTCTTTACTGTCTGGATGAGTTGCCTTTTCACCTCCGCTGCATCCCATTGAGGAAATGAATGTGAAGTACTTACTGTAGTCAATTAATAGAAGCTGGGCTTGGTTGATCACTCAGCTCTGCTGGAAAAATTGAGTGTGTGAACTAGAGGGTGTCTATGGGAGTGGATGGGAACCACAAGCCAGGTTTAGTTTTACTAGCCAAGCCAGGTCATCTGGAGATTAATTCTCTTGATATGCTACAGATCTGGAGGAGGTAAAGTTACAAATCCCCCTCATGCTTCAGCAGTCCATTCTGTGAAATTTTTTGGACACGGAGCAGGTAGGTGTCACATGTTGCTCTGAAGAAAGGCGGATTTGGGAATGGGGTATAGGTGTATGCACACATTAGTTGGCATCCTCATGTCTCTAGAGACGATGGAGTGTGCCTCGGGGTGAAGTCAAACCACTGTTGGCACTGAAGTGACCCCTGGGGCACATGCCTGGGCAGTGTGTATGGAGGTCCTGGCTGCCCAGATGACAAGATCCCTCTTGGCCTCACATGCTCCAAATGAAAGAGCAATATACCTGGCACCAGCTTGGCAGCAGGAGTTGCCGGAAGGAGGTGTACAAGATGCCATCCAACTGTCTTGGGGACTCCATTCCAGATTTTTGTAGAGTTTGCTTCTTCGCCTTTCCCCCTGAAGATATTCCACAAAGCAGCAGAGGTTTAGGACCAGAGTTTTCCTTCTTGGTGAGCTACCTTTACAGGTTGGCATGCCCCATCTGCCCCTCACTTCCCTGTACAGCATGTGACACCTTGACTGTTGGATCCACTATTAGTTTTGTTCGCTCAGTCCACTGGAGCCTGTCTTTGCATGCAGAGAATGTCCCTAACTTACTGAGGGTTTGAGACCCATTGGCTACACTCACCTGATTCAGCTTGCCAGTTGAAACTGTTCCCAGGGTATTGTCACTTGCATTATGACAGCTGCTATAGGTAAGAGCCGAGTGCATGGTGGGGACCGAAGGTGGACAAACTACCCCAGAAGGAGCACGATGTGTCACCTACCGGAGGTACTGCCCCTCTCTTAATGCTCCATAGACTCAATGTGCGCATTGCTCCAATAGTATATTTGGGAGGACAATTGCATCTCTTGTTTGGCTCGGAAATTTCACAGCTTGGAGTGGTGCTTTTTGTTCTGCAGTGGGAGCTTGCACATGAAGCCTCTGCACTGTTTGAAATCCTGCCAAACTTGGTGTGGTTTTGTCTAACCTCTTCATACTAGGCTTGCACGTGATGGATGGAAGCTGAATAAATCTAAAGTTAATTCATTTCTAAGTACAGGTTCAGTCCCCTGTGTCCACATATGATCATGTACCGGGTGCTGGGGTTAAACTGCTTGACATTCCAGGACAGCCATTGCAAATATGCTTCATGCAACTGAGAAAATGGGTTCTGGCCCATGAATGCTTGTGCCAAAATAACTAACGTGGCTATCACATTTCTTGTTTTGACCACCATGAGAGAATTCATTTTTAACAAGTCTAATAAATCTGCCTCTCAAAGCCCATGCCAATGCTTTAGAGGTTCTTTTTTGAAGACTGAAGGAGTGCACATCTAGAGAAGCCAAAGGAGAAATCCTCTCCATGGCATTTTTTTCAAAGTTGATCAGCACCTGAGTATTGTTTTTGACAGACTGGGTGAGAACAGAAAGGGGCCCAGTGTTGAACTCTTCCTCCTCCCTCTTCTGCAGCTCCTCTGGGGTCATTTCACTCTTGAGCTTGTTTAAGAGGCTCCCACAAGAAAGGGGACCTCCTCCCGAAAACCGGGCTCCTTCTCTTCCACCCCCACCCCTGGCCCGTTCGCAGCCGCCTCCTCTTCACATGGCCTCCTCACATTCCCTTTCTTGTGGGAATTTTTTTCAAAGAGAGACATGCAGGTACATGTTGGTTCCACTTGGTGGCAGTCATCCCTCAGTTTAGCAGTACTGTGAGTTTAACACTCAAGTTGTTGAAAGTAACAGAGTTTTGTTTCCAGGATTTCCTCTCTATATAACCCACATGGAAGTACCCTGGAGACTCCTGTCTTGAGGAGCTGACCTTTGTGATCAGATTTGATCTCTCCTTTGGTACCTTTCCCTCACTCCCTGCCTCTTTAGTTTCTCAGCTCCGCTTCGCTTTGAAAGAGTAATTAATGACCAGGACCATCCGACTCAAGATGCCACAAGATGGCAGTGCAGAAACTAGACTTTGTTTAGGTATCGCTTTCCCTAGTGCTTCACAAGGTGAGTTGTTGCAATTGCAGAAAATTTTCTTTCTTTGCAGTACCTATTGAGAGAGTGAGAAATAGAATCATAGAGTTGGAAGACACCATGAGGGTCATCTAGTGCAACCGTCTGCAATGCAAGAATCTTTTGCCCAACATGGGGTTCAAACCCATGATCCCAGGATTAATAATCTCATACTCTTATGTCTCCATGGCGACTCTTTTGGCTCGTTGCTTCTAACATGGAAGAGCTGCTACCATAATATATATATTTTACATAGTGCTTCAGAGTAGTTGAGGCATGCTTTATCCACCATCTCAATAATTGCAACAACCCTGCATGGTAGATGATAATTTCTATATTCCAAATGTGGATGACAGTCTGAGAACTGGTGACTTCCTGATTCACTGCTCAGCCTTAAAACTCTTGGGAAAGACAAAGGGTTTGGGGGAAAATGGCAGAACATCTGCACGACCTGCGGAAGTTCCCAAGTTCAATGTCCAGCATCTTAAGATAGAGCTGGGGAAAAGGCTCCCTGTCTAAAACCCTGGACAGCTGCTGCCAGTCATGCTGGACAATTTTGAGCAAGATTGAACCATGGGTCTGACTCCATATCATGCAGCTTCCTGTGTTCCTGAGGCTAGGCCATGGCCCCCTCCAGCATGTGCACACCCCTAATTATAGGGTAAGAATTTCAATGAGTGAAAAGGCCATTTCTGAAAGGCAGGGCTGCACTAGATCAATCCATCTGAGCTGTTTCACAATAAAAGAGCAAGAGAAGAGCAGAAAAGATGAGATATTGGCACTAGCCAATCTGACCTTGGCATAAATCTCTCCTTTGTGAATACCTCTGCATCTTTCTCTTCTCCTCCACCCTCACCCTGCTCTTTACATTTAATATCATTTATTTGTTTTAGTTATTTTTAAAATTATAAGCCCCCTTGGGTGCCTTGACAAAATTGCGGTAAATGCGTGCTGCCGTGGCTGGATCCCTCCTCCATTCTAAAAGGTAAAGGACTCCTGACAGTTAAGTCCAGTCGCGAACAACTCTGGGGTTGCAGCGCTCATCTCACTTTACTGGCCGGGGGAGCTGGCGTTTGTCTGCAGACAGTTTTTCCAGGTCATGTGGCCAGCATGACTAAGCTGTTTCTGGCGAAACCAGAGCAGCGCACGGAAACGCTGTTTACCTTCCCACCAGGGAGGTACCTATTTATCTACTTGCACTACGTGCTTTCAAACTGCTAGGTTGGCATAATCTGGGACACAGCAATGGGAGCTCACCCTGTTGCAGGGATTCGACCTCCAACCTTCTGATCAGCAAGCCCTAGGTTCAGTGGTTTAGACCACAGTGCCACCCGTGTCACTAATGGGTGGATCCCTCCTCCATTCTAGAAGGAACTGAATTTCTGCAGAGACTAGGACATCAGAGCTCCTTGGACAATGAAGTTTAGCATGCCTTCTACTCTATCAAGCAAATTTCAAGGGAAACTCTGTGTTCCAGAGACTTCACCAGGAAGCAGCCAGCATTGCAAATTGTTCTCATTAGAGGCAGGAAATGCTGCCCGCTTTGCGTGTTCAGCCAGCGCAGCTTCTCTTTTGCTGGGCTCTGGTCCTAGGCAGACTCTTGGGCACCTGCCATGGCTGGGAGCACAGATGGGAAGGGGCTACTCTGAGTAATGTTCCTGCTTTGCAGAAGCCGCTGCCTCCGAGTGCAGGCAGTGACTTCCGTCCTAGCGCATGCGGCAACGAGCGCTGCCCTTTCCCTGCGCATTGTGACGCACAGCCTTGCACACAAGACAAAACGTTGGCTGTGCCTCCTGGCAGGTGGAAGGGTGATGCTTTCTCTGCCGGTGGTCCAAGGTGCTTCTCAAATCATGGGATGCCCTTTTCAGCTTTCCTCTGGGTTCTATTTCCTGCTCCCCTACCTGGTCCTCACCATACAGCTCTGCTTTTATCATTCTACTTGTTCCCCATCAAACCTGAGATCAAACCTCAGGCTTATCTAGTCCAGCATCCTGACCTCACACTGGTCAATCAGAAAGCCCACTAGCTCTCCTCACTTGTGCTCCCAAGTAACTGTTAGGAAAAGCATACTGCCTCTACACTTGAGATCGAACATAGCCATTGTGTCTAGTAGTCATTGATAGCCCTTTCCTCCATGAATCTCTTTTGTTTTTTTTAAACAGGAGCTGAGATTGGCCCACTCCTATGGAGCTGTCAGGAGCAAACTGGGAAGGAAATTGACAGATGGAGATCCCCACCCTTTGGCCCTGCTGAGGATGCTCTTTCTTCTGGGCTGCCCCGCTATGAGCAGAATCTTCCCCAGAGCTGTCAATCATCTTGCAGGCACAGGGAAGCTGCTAACACGCGCTGTGAACTAGAAAGAGACCCCAGTGGAGGAACAGGAGTCATAGTGAACTCGCCCAGCTTGATCAAATCCCGGGTGCTGGCAGGTTGTGAGGGGGACATGCTTGCCTGCTTGGCAGAGGCCTCACGGAGCTTGATGAGGGTACAGCGGGCAGCTGCTTTTGCCAGGGGGCTCCTAATCCTCGGGGCCTGCGGAAGGAAACATTGTTAAGCAGCCACAGTGTGAGTTTCCCAGCCTTTGGTATCAGTTGCTATCTCCAAAATCTCCATCTCTCTATGGTGACTTGGAGCAGGCAAATGTGCCTCTTGCTTGTCTGGATGGAGGACAGAGCAGGATATGTAAGTGTGCGTAGAAACCAACTTACCATAGAAAGGTAAACTTTGCATTTGTTGCTCTGTCCACTTTTGCATCTGGTCCTGCCCTCCACTGGCATCTGGTGGGCGGCCCAGAAAGAAATGTGGCTCTGGGGCTGACAAATTCCCCACCCTGCATTAGATGGTGGATAAGACTTGCTTTGGTTTCCTTATATACGTCACCAGTAGTTCTTGCCCACAGACTGAGGAGAGGGTGAGAGTAAGCCCTGACAGCAAGAGCCAGACTTCATTTTCCCTCTGAAATCGACCCGTGTTTGTACCTCTGCATATAAATTAGCGTACGCAAACATCATGCAGATTTATGCCCTGGGCTTGTGCCCTGAGCAACACCCCTGGTGGGTAGATGATCCACTTTGTATGCCGAAGGTCCAGGGTTCAATTCCTGGCATCCCTAGGTAGGGCTGAGAATGTGCCCTGCCTGAAACCCTGGAGAAGCCACTGCTTACTAGCTTAGATCGGCAATGCTTTGACTTGATAAAAAGGCACCTTGCTGCATTCGGAGAAACCAAGCTGTCTTTTAAGATCTTGGATCGTATTGTATAAAAATGGCCGTAGAGAAGGACAGCCTTTCATCTGTGGGTGAGCGTTGCTTATTGAGAGGGGGAAGCCTAGTGGGCCCCCCTCCCCAAGGACCCATGTTGATATTAATTCAGCATGTGATGGAGCCGACTCTCTTTCCCCCGCCTTCTCCTTTTGGCTCCCAGGCACTTGTTAACACTCATTTAATTAGCAAATGCCGACCTTTTGACTGAGCGGCTTAATTAGCCTGACTCTCTGGCAGCTACTTGGCCCAGGCAGCTGAACCTGGGCTGCTCTGCGAGGGGGAAGGAAGGAGGCCTCTTGGCTCCGTGGACCACAAAAAAGTCACTGACTGATTGGGCCGGAGGGGACGGGACTGAGCATTCTGGCTGATTCACACAGTCAGTTTGGATGTGCTCGAGTCAAACGTCTCTTTGCTTTTTACCAGGGATTCTTTGACACATCTCACCCTGGCTTGGTGAAGACATCAATAGGAGGCTCTCGGGACTGAAGAGTCAAGCAGCGGTTTAAGATACGGCTTATTTATTTAGGAGACTCCTGTGGTTCCAAGCACATCCAGAGTTTGGTTTCCTTCAAATGAATCACAGAATGACAGAATTTCAGAGTTGCAAGGGGCCTCAGGGTCATCTAGTCCAACCCCCTGCAATGCAGGAACCTTAACTAAAGCATCCATAACTGATGACTACCCAACCTTTGCTCAAAAGCCTCCAAGGAAGGAGAGCCCACCACCTTCCGAGGGAGTCCATTCCACTGTCAAACAGCTCTAACTGCCAGAAGGTTCTTCCTGATGTTGAGTTGGAATCTCCTTTCTTGTCACTTGAATCCATGGGTTCGAGTCCTACTCTCTGGAGCAGCATGAAGGAGGCTGTGAATGAGCAGAAACTAACCTACTCTGCAAATATAAAACTTCAACAAACTGCTCTGCCCACCTTTGCTTCTGATCCCCTACGGTACCACCACTGCGGGCATATTGGCCTGAAGAGAATGTGAACCTCAGGCTGAAAAATGTTCCCCACCTCTGCCTTCCCCAACCTGGTGCCCTCCAGCTGTTTTGGACCATAACTTCCATTGGGCTGAGCCAACTGCGGCTCATGGGAGTTGTATTCCCAAACACCTGGAGGGCACCACATGGAGGAAGACATGCTGTCTCAGAGGGCTCTGGACAGCGGCCACTGTGGCTTGTGTCTTCACAGCCAGCATTGGGCTCTGCTCTCCTCCTCCTCCTGCCATAGCCACTAATGCCCTCCCTCTTGCACCTTGGAAGGAAGGGTGGATGTGTGCAAAAGGCAAGGGCCCTTTGAGGGGAGGTGTACCCACTCTGCATATGCTCTGTGAGCCTCCCTTTCGTAGGGAGAGGAAGCTGTGTTGCCAGGTTGCCGCTGCTGAGTTAGAGAGATCGAGCCAATCGCCAGCTTTCTCAGGAGGGGTCTCCTCATCACTGTTCCAAGGACGCGGTGTGTCTCCGGCGGCATGTGCCTCCACGTAGTTACGTTCAGGGACAGGCTCACGGTGGAAAGAGGAGGGCATGTTAGAGGTGCCTGTTGCACAAAGTGGGTGGGAGGCGAGAGCGGATGTGTAGGCATTTCTGGGAAGAACTTTTGAATTAAAAAATGACCTTCAGATGTTGGAGTGTTCGGCGGCAAACAATAAAAATGAAATTGCAGG
Source organism: Zootoca vivipara (assembly GCF_963506605.1). Classification (NCBI taxonomy): domain Eukaryota; kingdom Metazoa; phylum Chordata; class Lepidosauria; order Squamata; family Lacertidae; genus Zootoca; species Zootoca vivipara. Next base: position 60,280,745 of record NC_083281.1, read on the forward strand.
CTGAGAAAAACCTACAAGGGGGGGCAGAGAGTGAATGTACAACAAACATGAAGAGGAGGAGAATTAGTGCTGACGAATGAGTCATCAACGATTTGTTGCTGCTGAACAGATAAATACTTTGGGATGCGGCTGAAATCCGTCAATAGTGGGACTTGCCTGTCAATTCAAAGCCCTCTTCCAAACATTAAGGCAGCGTCGCAGAATTAATCCCACGGTGCTTTTATTGAATCCGCTGAGTGTTCAGCCAGGCAGGTTTTCAGCTCTCCGATGTTTTCAGCGCCACAGCAATGAGCACATTTTGTATTCTCGATATATTTTTAACCCATCCATGCCAGCCATCTGTGTAGTCTAGATCAGAGACAAGAACGCAGGAAGCTGCCTCCTACTGCGTCAGGCCATCGGAGCATCTAGCTTACCGGTAGTATTGTCTGCACTGACTGGCAACAGTTCTCCGGGATTGCAAACTGGGCTCATTCCTAGCCCTACCTGGAGATGTCAAGGATTAAACCTGTGACCTTCTGCTTGCAAGGCAGATGCCCTAACCACTGCGCTATGGCCCTTTTCCAGCCCAGAGGCCATATTCGCTCATGGCCATATTCGCACCTGGGGCTACGTGGCCGCAGTGGGTGGGAGGGCAGTCAAAATGGAGACAAAAATGGGGGAAGCAATAAACGAGGCTCTTAGCCAGTCAGAGGTTTCCATTCACACCCCTCTCCTCCCAGGCAAGTGGGAGCCAAAAGCATTCAAGGAAAGTGGGGCTTGGACCAAGTGAGCGGTATAGCCTAGAATGGGAACCCTGAGACCGGGAGGACCACAACTGAGGTTCCCTTGGCCCAGATTCCCATGTTTGAAAGGCCAGGTTAAAAACAGTGGATGTTCTGTTCTTCAACTCACATCTCTGCTCCTCCAGACATGAACAGAAACATTAAGACTGTCTGTGAGGCTGTGCAAATTTAAGCAAAAGATGCCTGGGTGAAAATGTCTGTGCAGCATTTATAATACACAGTTTACTGAATTTATTTACATTACCTCTTTTCAGACCAGCTAAGTTCCCAAAGCATCTTGAAAGAAAGAAAGAAAGAAAGAAAGAAAGAAAGAAAGAAAGAAAGAAAGAAAGAAAGAAAGCACCCTCCGTTCAGGAAAATCCCATGTGTCAGCACAATCCTAACAATGTCTATTCAAGATATAAGCCCTGTTGTTTTTGGTTGGTGGGCTGGTAGTTAGATGAGATAGATAGATACTGTATATTCCTGCGTATAAGACTACTTTTAACCCAGAAAAATCTTATCAAAAGTCGGGGGTTGTCTTATACGCCGGGTCATATTTCTTATACAGCGAGTATATCCCAAACTCTATATTTTAACTGGAAAAGTTGGGGGTCGTATTAAACGCCCAGTTGTCTTATACGCTGGAATATACGGTAGATAGCTAGATAGCTAGAGAGAGAGAGATAGAGAGATAGATAGAGAGATAGATAGAGAGATAGATAGATAGATAGATAGATGATAGATAGAATGTAAGTCCAGTTTAATGCTGTATTTGGTGAAACTTCCTCCGAGGTAAGAGTGTGTGTGTGTGTGTGTGTGTGAGAGAGAGAGAGAGAGAGAGAGAGAGAGAGAGAAAGAAAGAAAGAAAGAAAGAAAGAAAGAAAGAAAGAAACTGACTGAAGAAGCCTCCTTCTCCAAAGTGCTGACCTGTGTCCCAGGCAATTATCCATGTTGAAAAACAAGAGGCAGCAGGAGGGTGATTTTTCCTGCATTGATTTTCCTTCTGCTAATTACAGCCATTTGTTATAATTAACCTGCCTGCCGGCTCACTTGGGACACGGAGCTGTATGGCTGCAGTGGCTCCCTTGGCCCAGCAAGAGGAAACAGCTCTTTCTTTCTGATGGGGGCAAGAGGAGTGTAGCCCCTCGCAGTCCCAGTGGAGCAGGGTTGGCAGCCCCTCACTGATAACACAGGGAAGAAGAGGCTCAGATCAAAGGGTCTGGGGTGGCAGCTCTGGTTAAAAAACAACCCTTTTCTCCTCCAATCTCCTGCCAGCTGGAAAGCAGCTGCTGCAGCTCAGTGGCGAAGCTTCCCTTCTGCATGCAGGCAGTCCCAGGTTCTACCCCCGGCTTCTGCAGGTGCAGCTGGGAAAATATCCTCTTGGAAACCCTGGAGATCTGTTGCAGTTAGCATAGTATGGAGACCTCCAATCAGCTCCAACTAAAATGGCTTTGGGCCAGGGATGATGGGAGTTGCAGTTCAGCATCACCTCGAGGTTGCTCTGGAGTCTCCAGGTTTGTCTGCCCCCCTCCAGGGGGCAGATGGGGGGCTTGAATCTCCAGAGAGCCAGTGTGGTGTAGTGGTTAAGAGCGGTAGACTCGTAATCTGGGGAACCGGGTTCGCGTCTCCGCTCCTCCACATGCAGCTGCTGGGTGACCTTGGGCTAGTCACACTTCTCTGAAGTCTCTCAGCCCCACCCACCTCACAGGGTGTCTGTTGTGGGGGAGGAGGGGAAAGGAGATTGTTAGCCGCTTTGAGACTCCTTCGGGTAGTGATAAAGCGGGATATCAAATCCAAACTCCCTTTATCTTCTTCTTCTTCTTCTTCTTCTTCTTCTTCTTCTTCTTCTTCTTCTTCTTCTTCTTCTTCTTCTTCTTCTTCTTCTTCTTCTTCTTCTCCACATGGGGGAGAGTGCCTTTAAAAAATGGTTTTTATTAAGTTGGACCTGGGATCAACCTACTTTAGCTAAGGTTTAACTTCCAGCCAATAACATATCTGCTAATTTGTTAGACTGTGTTTTTGTTTGAACGACATGCTCTCGACGATTGTGGCCAATGTTTACTGCATCATGCTTAATGACATCACCCTCCATGACATCACTGGGGATTGCCTCAGTGACATCACCAGGGCCCATCCCTAGGTTTCAAGTTTGAGCCCTGAAATCTCAGGGTCTGGGATGCTTCTGACCTGGCAACCCGACCTGGAGGGACAAAGGTTCCTCACACCTGGTGTAGACAATATTGAGCCAGATGAACCTAGTGGTCTGACTGGGTAGAAAGCGGTTTGCTGTGATCCTATTTAAGCCAGCCCTTTATTCAGAACCAGGAGGAATGGAATCTTAGTCCCCTGGTGAAGCACATGCTTTGGGTGCAGAAGGCCTCAGATCCCGTCTCCAGCATCTCTAAGTAGGGTTGGGTGGGTGGGGGGACCCTGTCTGAAACCTTGGAAACCCCCTGGCTGTTAGTGTAGACAAACCTGAGCTAGGGGAACCAATCGTCTGACTCAGTAGTAAGGCAAGCTTCCCCGGGAAGGGAACAGTGCCTTGACTGGCACAGCAATGTCTCCACATAGCACACCATCCCTTGCCTTGGAAAAGCAGGCTTCGCTTGAGACAAGGAGTGGGTGCTGACCAGGTCATGTTGTAATGCAACTTCCTTGGGAGTATGTAAGAAAGCTGCTTTGGATCAGATGAAATGTTGCTTGCTCAAATGTCAGGGCAGCAGCAGAAAAGCCTGTGTGCGTGTGAGCCAAGGGAGCCGCCTGAGTAATCAGCAAACGGCACGTGGAAGAGCAAGAGATTTTACAGAGATTTTCAAAAGGGAGAAAAACAAAACACCATCGCACACATGTAGGGATTTTCATGCTGATGAGAGTTCTGGAATAACAAAGTTCCATCTTGAATCAGAGTGATGATACAAGGATGATGCAACCAAGGGGGGGGGGGAAAGCATTTAGGGAAGAGGCAGTAACTCACTGGTACAGTACATTCTATGCATGCAGGGGAAAAAACAAAAAAAAAACAAGCCAGGTTTAATTCCCAGGACTTCAAGTCGCAGGACTGGGACAAACGTCTCTCAGTCATAAAGACCCTGGGCTGGGCCTTTTAAACCTTCCTGGTGTACTTCATACCATCCTACAGATGTAAATGTCTATATATTGTTGTTGTTGTTGTTGTTGTTGTTTGTTTATTATATACATTTATATACCACCTTCCCCTCCAAGGATCTTGAAGCAATGTGCATAGTTCTCCTCCTCCCCATTTAAGTCCTTGCAACAACTCTGTGAGGTAGGTTAGGCAAGTGACTGGCCCAAGGTCACCCAGCTAACTACATGGCTGAATGGGGATTCAAACTCTGGTCTGCCCTGTCATAGTCCAACACTCTAACCATTATACCACCTGGCAATGCGAGCTTTAGAAAACCCACTCTTGTATGTGGAAATGTGTGAGATGAAGAGGAAGGATTTTGGGTGGGGATGTGGCCAAACAACAAAATCGGGGTGGAATAGGACTGGGGAGAACTCGCTGGGTGCAAACACTCACCCACCCACCCACTGTCAGGGGCTGGGCTAAGGAGGAATGGTGGGAACCATCTGCCCCCCTCTTCTTGCACCTTCCCGAGAAGAGGACAGTATAGATTTAGAACAGTGGTTTGCAGGAGGTCATAGTTCCGAGGCTGCAGAGGGAAGGAGCTGGGAAATATTGGGAGAGCAGCAGGAAGAAGCACTAGGGGAGAGACAGCTTACAGACCCAGTGTCTCTTGAAAGCATTCCTGACTCACCCCCGTCTCCCAGAACCAGGCGTGCCTTGAGTGTAATAGAACAGAAAACTGAGAGGCAGAAAGCACAGTTCAGCTGGCGTAGGGGTGACGTAGAATAGGAGGGACTGAGGGGATGGGACTTTACTTGGAGCCATGCCATTAACTAAGAGAAACTACATTCCTTCATCTCTCTCTGTGAATATTGAATAAACTACCTGGTAATAACTCTTCTTGTTTTTCTGCATGAGAGGGATAGGATTGCCTGAAACCTTGATACCCATGCATCACAACTGGTGCCCACAGACTCCCAAGTTTGCCCCCCCCCCAAAAAAATCAGGTGATGTAAGAATACTTGCACTGACAGATCAGAAGCTATCTTTTGCTGGGTCAGACCATGGATCCTACACTGATTGGCAGTGACTCTCCAGGCTTTCAGACAGGAGTATTTCCTAGCCCTAGCTAGAGATGCTAAGGATTGAATCTGGGACCTTCTGCATGCAAAGTTGATGTTATACCACTAAGCTATGATGGCCCTTCCTCTAAAGGGGCAGAGGAAATATGAGCAGCAGACATATGGGGCCCATCCATAGAAGAGCACAGACTGGGGTGGGGTTAATGAAAAGGTTGGCAGCATCTGTCTGTCTCAGGGGACTTTGGAAGACATTGGACTTCACCCTTCGGGGGTGAAGTCAAAATGTTGGAGAGCTACAGTGCCTGCTGTGGCTGTAGAGACCAATACGGGAAAGACATTGGTCATTGTGTGGGTTGCTTTGTAGCTGAGTGTACTGGGCTGAAAGAGAACAGAGTGAAAACGGACTGGTTGTGGGGGAATGCCAGGACGCTTTCGTATAGGGGTGGTGACTTTATTTTACATTGGGAGCAATCATGAGATCTAAGCTTTCAGAAGGAGCGTTTTACACTATGTCTTTGGGGATGTGTGGCCTCAATATTGCAAGAAATCTCAGCCACAGATAAGACACAGACCATCAGACCTGCAGCACCTCCTAAGCTTTCTTCACCAAGGATGAATGGCAGCAATAAGAAAGGACGACTAATGAAAAGCATCCATCTGCTGCCATCTGCCCCCAGCAATGGGAGCATCAGTGGCTGGGTGCAGCCTTCAGCACCCAACGCCAAGGCATTTATCCTGGCAGGGCAAGGATCTCTGGGCTGCTGCATCTCCTTTCTGCATGCATGAGCAAGAACCCGGCATCCAATGGGCTGTTGCCCACAAAAGCTTAAGCTACAATAAATTTCTTCTAGGCAAATTGTTCTTCAAACAGCCTGTGTGGTTTCTCATTCTTGCAGACTTGCTAGCTGATTACTTGCTTGGTTTCTTAACCCCTGAATTCAGGAGATGGACGTGACCTAGGGGCCACCTAATCCAGCACCCCTTGGAACACAACTGGGTTGCCCCACACTTCAGCCCACTCAGAATCCTTCCAGATCAGCATAGGCAATCCAGACTCAGTTCAGCCAACATGCTGCATGATGCATAGATCAGATTGACCACAGAAAAGGACTGTTGTCGGTAGGGAGTGATGGAGTATCTGCTTTGCATGAAGAAGGTTCCCAGCATCTCCAGAGACCCCAGCCGAAGAGACTCTGGGGGAGGCATTACTAGTCAGTAGGCTATCCTGGGCTAGGTGGATCAATGGTCTGCAACTGGTTTAAGACAGCTTCGTATGACTAAATAAGAACCTAAGAAGAACTCTGAAAGACCAGGTCAATGGCCAATCTAGTCCAGCATCATATTCTCACAGCAGCCAACCACAAGCAGGACATGAGTACAACAGATCCCCAGTAGCTGGTATTCAGAAGCACACTGCATCCAATAGTGGACGTAGAATATAGCCATTGTGGCTAGAAGCCATTCATAGCCTTACCCTCTATGCATTTGTCTAATCCTCTTTTAAAGCTTTTCAAATTGGTGCCTTGGAGTTAGCTGGACATTCAGAAGAATTACATTCCCTGGGCTTTAAGTGCTGCCTGGGTGATGATACCTGCCTCTCCAAATCTTCTACAGATCCAGAGCTGTTTTGCTGCTTATGGGCTTCCCTTAGGCATGTGGCTGGCCTCTGTGTGAAAAGGCTGCAATCACAGTGGGTTAGCAGTGGATTTGTACTGGGCTGCGTTCACACATCATTTCTCCTTCTGAGTTGTTCTGTGATGCTTCCCCATTATTGCCATCTGGAGAGTCACTCTTGCACTCTAGCACTGTTCAGCAAAAGCACCCAGGGATATTTGTATGATGAAAAGTTACAGGATTTCAGCAGGGTGTTCCAGCATATGCACCAACTGGAAAGAAAGTGGCCTGTCCACCATTAAACTTTTGCGGGTGTAAACAGTGTTAAAAGTGGGCTTGTGGATAACCACTTTGATACCTTCAAGAGCACAAATCATACAGTTGCTCCATCGAAAGGATGCCTGGATGGGCCTAAGGGCTCTCTGCCAAGAATTCTCTCCCAGAAAAGGAATAACTCATAGCCACTGTTTGTTGGTGACTATTTGGAAGGCGTGTCCAGAGGCCCACGGGGATTATGCATTGCCCAGGCTAGGAGTTCTGAATCACCAGCATTGGTTAGGATTAAAACATAGAATCCAGAAATGAGATGCTGCTGAGCAGATGCTGGGAGGAAGCCAGACATGCTCTCGGATAGAGAAAGTGCATATTACTGCGTCATGATTATGGATGAGAGCCACAGGCATGGTTGACTCAGTAGGGCTGCCTATTCTTCAGAATGAGGACTTCCTCTCTGTCACCTGAACCTTCCTGCTCATGGCTCACACTAGTCAAATTTCTGTAAAGTCGTAAAAATGTGTCATTTATTCTCTTGAGTTCTGAGTATGTTGATATATAGAATGAGTGAACTGGGATGGATTGCCCCTTCTATTCCAAAGGGGTTAGGGCAGCCTTTGCCAACATGGGGCCCTAAGGGACATAACCTGGATGTAGTAAGCCATAAGCGTTAAGAAATGCTGTACAGCACACACTTATTTTCTCTTGTCTGGAGGGTCCCAGCTTGGGATATTGTTTTCCTTGCCACTTTGCAAGGAAGAGTTTCTAGGCTTCTCCAGATAGTCATTATTTCACAGACGGTCTTCCAGCACATATGGGAACTTTAGAGTCACACGATTGAAGGCGTTTAAAGGTATTGCCGTAGCTCGACATAATGACTAAAAACAACAATTCACATTTCAATTGTTTACTGATTTGATCTGTGTTTTAATTATAACAATTTTAAGTGCTTTTTAAAATAGTTTTGTTGATTTTTAGCTGCATTGTAGCTTTAATTTTATTTGCACTCTGCTTGGAGAGCTCTTTGACTAAGCAGCTTCTGAAATGAATAAGTAAATAAATATGCTAGTAGTTGTTGAAAAGAGCAAAGTTCAAGCTTCTGTTTGCACCTGACCCCCCCCAAAACCGCTGCCAATATTCATTGCTTCTTTTTGACCTTATTCCTTTCCCACCCTACAGCTTCCTTCATAATCTTTTTGCTTGTTTTACCATAAATTGGATTCCAACTGCTGTGTAACCAAAAGAATGTCAGAGAGATGAACTCCTGTAATCCTGCATGAATCTTCCAATAATGATTAATATTTTTAGCACTTATGTAGTGCTTTAGGTTGTTCAAAGTACTTTGCATAGGTTAGAATAGTAATCCTTTGCATACAACAGCCATGCAAGGTGAACCTGTATAATTATCCCTCCATCCACCTGTATTTCAAATTACTGTATCAGAAGCCAGGAGTCTACGTAACAGTTTAAATATTACAGACAGATTCCAAAGGAATTGGGAGCTCAAGAAAACTGAGGCAAAGGAAAAGAAAGGCCAAGGAAAGGTGAGGTAGAATTTCCTAGTTAATGCCAGTGGGGTTTATCATTTGATTGTTTGAGGGGCTGGCTGGGGTCCAGCAATATGGCAATAATTGGATGAGATTCCAGGTTTCCTGGGATGAACATATGACCCAGACCTAACCCAGGGTCTCTAGGCTGTTGTCCCTGCCTTTCAGTGTGTCAGCTATGGTATACCTAGGGAGGCGAATATATATTTCAGATTCTCTCAGTTGCTCATTTTCCCAATCTCCACTATTCCGCATCATTTTGCATTCTTCCTCTCCTCCTCCTCCTCCTCCTCCTCCTCCTCTAAAAAGCTCATGAAAATTCACCAACATTTTAGTGTACATTTTTCCATGTATATACACACACAAACAGTCTTATCTAACACATGCATTTGCAAAGCAATCTCGCCCTAATAATTTTGGATGCTGTTTTCGCTAATATATACATTTATATGCATCTGTTTCTCCGCTTGAGATCTGCATTGTAACATTCTGAGAAGTGAGTATTTTGAAAGATGCATGTGTTTTGGCTTGTGTGTTCCTTCAGGAAGTCTGAATTAGTCAGAATCCCTTTTACATGCAAAGTGAACCTGATTTATTTTCTCCTTTACTTCTTGTGCCTCTTCATCAGGCACCATCCTGGCTGATGGTGGCAGAGCCCAGCAGAGGGCAGTGACAGCTTAGTACAACAAGGAGCAGGGAGACCCTTGAGAGAGAGAGAGAGAGAGAGAGAGAGAGAGAGAGAGAGAGAGAGAGAGAGAGAGAGAGAGAGAGAGAGAGAGAGAAAGAGAAAGAGAGAGAGAGAGAACAGCCCAGTGCTTACCATGTCCTCTCACACCCACCTGGCTCCATCAACTTATTGGTGCCCAGCAGGAAATCATATGGCATCCTAATTTAGTTTCATCCCCGGGGATCAAATAAGCAATGTTATGGCATTAGCTGGGATTTATCCCGCCACAACCATCACCTTTGCAAAATGGATGAGTTGCTCTGAGCACGTACAGAGCATCCCTCCCTCACCTTCTGAACAACTCACTCGGGATTGGAGAAATTCATGGAGGATAAGCCTATCAATGGCTACTAGACACAATGGCTATGTTCCATCTCCGCAGTCAGAGGGCAATAAATGCTTCTGGGTGCAAGCAGCTGGAAACCTCGGGAGGGAGGAGTGCTCTTGTGCCTGGGTCCCACAGGGCCATCTGATTGGCCATTGTGAGAACGGGATGCTGGCCTGATCCACCAGACTCTCATACCCTCCAACATTTCTCTGATGAAAACAGGGATATTTAATAATAATAAATAATAATAATAATAATACTCCCAGCTATGCTGGGAGGCTTCCAACATATATAGAAACATTTTAAAACATTAACCATTAAAAAAACTTCCCTGTACTGGGCTGCCGTCAGAGGTCTTCTAAAGGTTATATAGTTACTTATCTCCTTGGCTTGGGGGTCGCATAACTCCATTCCCTCTAACATTTCTCTGATGATAGTAGGGATGTCTTAAGGAAAAGTGGGACATTCCGAGAACAAATCAGAAACATGGAGGGCTTCTGTAAATCCAGGACTTTCCCTGCAAAATAGGGACAACTTAGAGGGTCTGGACTCCTCTTATGCTATTAACCGCAGCCAGTCCCCACATTTCTAGAATTAGGAAGCCTGGTTCCTTGCCAAGCAGATCTGCCCACCCACACAATTTCACAAGATTAGCACCACTCCAGCAGCACCGGCAGCGCGGCTTCCTAATTGTGGATGTCTTTGGGGGGCCTTCCTGCCTGCCTCCAGCCAACCACTCCTGCTCTGATTTCTGGTCTGTTGTCTGACTTACTTGGCAGCCTCACGAGAAGAAGCTTTGGAGCTCCTGCATCCAACCTGTTGTTCCTGCTGGGGATCAAAGGGCCCGGAGATAAGGTTAATCTTCAGTTCATGCACTGGAACAGGGTCCTTGTTGGTTGGAGTGGCTCTTGTTTCATAGACTCTCCGTGTCATTCTAAGTTAAGGTTACCAGACGTCCCCGTTTCCCAGGGATAGTCCCCGGATTTAGAAATCAGTCCCCTGACAAAATCCATCCATTCCGACTGAAGTTGAAAAGTGTCCCTGGATTCATTGAAAAAAATCTGGCAACCTTATTCTAAGTGGTAAAAGACCTGCAATCAGTTGCCGCTTGGCCCCATTACTGAGGAGCAGAGGCAAGGGATCAGGCCCTCCAGGTCTCTCTCTGGCCCTCAGAATGTTCCCCAAACCACACACCCTCCCCAGCCACACCCCTTCTGACCAAGCCACGCCCCTCACCAGCCCCTCTTCACACCTCCTCCTCCACACCCTCCTCCTCCTCCTCCTCCTCCTCCTCCTCCTCCTCCTCCTCCTCCTCCTCCTCCTCCTCCTCCTCCTCCTCCTCCTCCAGTGTTTTTGCCTGGCCTTGAACTCTGACAATGCATCCTGGACTAGATGGAGGATAGAGAAGCTGTGCAAGTGTGGGTAGAAACTAGCCTCCCACATTCAAGTTACACACATTGCTCCACCAACTGCTGGCATTTGGTCCTCCAAGGGTTGCCCAGAAGCAAATGATCTCCCACCCTGTTAAGGAGGGTAGAACATTGACTTTCCATGTTGATGGCCTGGAATTTGTTCCCCAGCATCTGTTAGCAGAGCAAAGAAAGCCGCTTTCCTTGAAACCCTGGGGAGCCGCTGCCACTCAGTGTAGACAATGCTGGTCTAGATGGAGCAGCAGTCTGACTCAGTATATAGCAGCCCCTTATGTACCTATGAGAGCAGAGCATACTGTTTTGCTCTCTTTTAGACGTGAGCCCTTGAGATCCTCTATAATGGAATTCCCTGCCCCGTCACAGGGACGCGGGTGGCGCTGTGGGTTAAACCACAGAGCCTAGGGCTTGCCGATCAGAAGGTCGGCGGTTCGAATCCCCGCGACGGGGTGAGCTCCCGTTGCTCGGTCCCAGCTCCTGCCAAACTAGCAGTTCAAAAGCACATCAAAGTGCAAGTAGATAAATAGGTACCGCTACAGTGGGAAGGTAAATGGCGTTTCCGTGTGCTGCTCTTGTTCGCCAGAAGTGGCTTTGCCATGCTGGCCACATGACCCGGAAGCTGTACGCCGGCTCCCTTGGCCAATAATGCGAGATGAGCGTCGCAACCCCAGAGTCGGTCACGACTGGACCTTTGCTTTTACCTTTAGATGTGAGCCCTTTAGATCCTCTATAATAGAATTCCCTGCCCCTTCACAATTCCTTCCTGCACTCCAGGGAACATAGGGTCAGTCCATTAGTCTAGCCAGCTCAGTATACTCTACACTGACTGGCAGCATTTAAGGTAGAGAATCTTTAAGGTAGAGAATCTTTCCCAGCCCTACCTAGAGATGCCAGGAATTGAACTGGGACCTTGTGCGTGCACAGGAGATGTCCTTGCATAAGAGCATGTCAGCTCCCAGCTTTCTGCATGGAGGCGCACGTGGACCCCAGCATGTGGACCCCACAAAGTTGCCTCATGCTGTGTACCTTGCTGAACTAAGAGGCAGGTGTCCTATTTCTGCCAGCAGTGAGGGGATTAGCTCCTGCTGTGGCCTCCATCAACAGGCTCATCCAGAGCATTTGCATTGCAAAATCTTTGAAATATTGGCTATTTCCGCCATCCCACCCATCTTTCTTGCACCTTCCTTCCCTTCCCAGAAACAGAGTGGACAAGTGTGTATGCACATAAGAATTGTGTGCACTCTCACACATGCAAAAGGTGCTAGGATTGGTGTGTGGACAGGTTTCTTTCGAGGAGAGAGATTAAAAATGTGAATAGCCCCGTTGGAGAGCTGTTGTTAAGACACTGTTCTTGAGTTCAATGGTAGGGCAGGCCAGTTTATGCCCCAGGGGCAGCAGTTGGATTCACATGCAACTGTTGCTTGCAGTTTGCCAGCGCTGCAGTGCTGGCCTGGCTGCCATGTTGCAGAGCGATAACTCTGCACATGCATTCACTGGGCTCCCTTTGTCTGGAAGAAGCGCTGGCATTGCAGCCCTGTGCAAATGAAACAAAGGAACACGGGATGCTCCCTAATACCAAGTCATACCACTGGTCCATCTAGCTCAGTAGTGTATATATACTGACTGGAAGTGACTTTCAGGCAAGGGCCATCCCCAGCCCCACCCGGAGACGCGAGGGATTGAATCTGAGAGCTTGTGTGTGCAAAGCAGATGCTCTACCACGGAGCTACAGTCCTCCCGCTAACTTGTTGCTGTAGAACTGGCAGGCTTGGCGCACCATTCTGCCTACCTGTGTGGCCTGAAACACTAACCAGCTGGAGGGAGGCGGGTATCACTTCCTATGGCAGAGATACTGGTGCCAGCAAATTTTCAGCAAAATTCTTCAATGCAAAAACAAACAACATCTGGTGCTATTTTCTTCAAAGCAGCTAATTGCGACAAGATTTTATGGCTTTAAAAAGGGACGGGTCTCTCAATGGCTGCTATCCATGATGACTAGAACCTCCCTGTTCAAAGGCAGTCTACCTCTGCCCTGCTGCCCTGGTTGTGTGCTTCCCAGAGGCATCTGGCTGCTCACTTTGGGGGAAAGGATGCTGGACCAGATATGCCTTTGGTACCACCCAGCAGAGATACTTTTATGTTCCAAACACATAGTGCTGGAAAACAGGCTTGTTTTGTCAGTCTGCAGCTTGGAAGAGGGTTCTGGACAGGGACGGCCACCCCAGAAAAATTCCCAGAAAGTCTGTTGACAAAGAAAACAACTACGGTATATAGGAGCCCCCAGGCAGGAGAGATCAAAGCTGGCGCATTGCCCAGAATGATCACAGGATGGCAAATTATTTTTCACAGAGACAGGTGTGAAGCTTTTGAGGCAGGTTCCCGCCAAATTAGCGGCTAAAAATCGAAGGCAGGGGAAATTAGGAGGCGCCAAGTCTGCAAGCAGAGGTGTGATTCTGTCCCTGGTATGAAAGGAGGAGGGAAACTGAGGCAGACATCACTGAGACTTCAACATTGAGCAAAATGGAAAGGCGGGAAGTTGGCCAAAGACTGCAAGAGACAGCTCAGCCCAGCAACTGAGCTGTAGAAAGAGGACCAGTTGGAGAGGCCGATATGATCTGAGGTTCTCCAGAACCATGAGATGGATGGACAAATCCAGAAGGGACTCCCTTGACCCCAAATGTAGGAGCAGGGTGCTTTCAGTTCTAGGGATGCAAACTCAAAAATGCTTTTTATTTTTTATTTTTGTATTTTATTAATATCCCCTCTTTCCTCTAAGGAGCTAAAGAAGAAGGAGGTGACTTCACAACCAGCTTGTAAGGTAGATGAGGCAGTATTTTCCCCAACAACCCTGGGAGATAGATTAGGCTGCTGGCTATCCTGAGGTCAGCCTGTACACTTTTGTGGCCGAGTGGAGATTTGAACCCCAGCTTCTCAGGTCCTAGCCTGACACTTTAACCATTGCACCACACTGGCTCTGACAGATTAGCCAGCATGCTACGCATTGAGCTCTTTGTGCTTGCAGCCAGGCTGATCCACCTGGAAATGAAAGGGTGGATTTGGTAGTGGAGGAAGGTTATTGTTTCAATAGATGTTTCTTTTGTTTTGCGGTGAATGGGGTGTTAGGGGAAGGGTAGTACCTCTGGTGGGGGATAAACCATGCTCCTTCTGGGATAGTTTGTCCACCTTTGGCCCCCACTCTGCACTCAGCTCTCACCTGTGGTTCCTAGAAGCTGTCAAGCATGCGACAGTGGCCACACCCTGTGAAATGGTTTTGACTGCAGTGGCCAGCTAAACCAGGTGAGGGTAGCCGATGGATCTCAAATATAGCAACCCACTCCAAAGTTGATAGGCATTTTCATTCAAATGGTGTTCACATGATTGATTGTGTGGGACGGGACTTATCTCTCTCCCCCCCCTATTTTATTCAAGTTGGCACCTCTGGTCTCAAATCCTTGTTGAGTTATGGACTTTCCCTGCATGTGAATACAAGCTCCAGTGGATTGAGTGGAGGAGACCATTAGTGGGTCCAATGGTCAAGAAGAGGGAAGATGTAGGGGGAAGTGAGGGGCAGATGGGGCTCCTCAATCTGGGAAGGGAGCCCTTCTAAGAGAAGGAAAACTCTGATATTTAACTGCTGCTACCGTATCTGGAGTGGAGTCCTTAGTTGGATGGCACCTTATACTGGCAACTCCTGCAGCCAAGCTGGTGCCAAATGTAATGCTCTGCTTTCCTTTGGACATCAGTGAGGCGGAGAGGGGATTCTTGTCATCTGAGCAACCCAGGACCTCCACATCGCAGGAGGTCAGTTGGGTGCTGCAAACGAGACAGGTGGATACCAGCAAGATGATTTTGGAGAGAGGAGGAAGATGATTCTAAATGGGGTTTTGGGATGTGAGTTCTAGGGCCAGCACGTGCCACGACGCTGCATCAATTCATCTGGAGGGAAAGGTCGCTATCTGTTGCGTGCTGTCGGAGGCAATGGCCCCACCTTTAAGGGAGAGGGCACAGGTGTGCTGTTGGCTCACTGAGTCGAAGCAGCACAAGCAGAATTTCCCACCACCAGCAGCCAGGCCAGATTTTGCAAAACGCTGAGCATTACTGAGATTGGGGGAGAGTGTACATTTATTTTGCAGTAACCTGTTTGCAGGCCAGGATGGACGTGTGATAAAAATGGGAAAGAGGGGAGGCTCTGGTTTCAGGCAAAGGACCTAACCCTCCTCGGAGACAGAGACCCCTATCTTGAGCGTTCAGAGGTGGCTGGTGCCCATTGGTCTGGCAAGGAGGAAGGCATGGAGCCCAAACAGCAAGAGGCCCCAGAACCAATGACTGGCAACTCATCCTAATTTTGCCCCCCCCCCGCTAAGCTCTACAAGCACAACTCTTGATATTCAAGAGGGGGAGGAAACTGGCAGGCGGTGCCACCCCCTGGATTGGATGATAAGTAAGTAAGCAGGCAGGTGGGAGCTGGGCTGGCTAAGGGCAGGTTGGTGGGACAGCGCCCCAATCTTTCCACTGTGAGGACTGAGCAGTCCCCCACCCTCCACCCGCGACTGAGAAGAGAGCCGGCGCTGAAGCAGTTAATCCCTGCGCTGTTGCTGTCGTTGAGTCTGGCTCTCGGAGCTCCGCAGGAGAGAGCGGGCGCAGGAAGGCAGAGCGCGGATCTTGGCGCTGGCAGAAGAGGCGCAGCAGCGAGCGAGCGTTGCTGGCAGGCGGACAGAGGGACGCGCGCTGTGGCTAAAGCCGGTGAGTGGGGGAGCCAAGGCGCCAGGCGGCGGGTGAGCTGCTCCGGGGTGGGCAAGGGGCCAGAGCCAGGGAGGTCAGCACCTTTGCCGGCAACTTTGGCAGGACGAGCTCCGGACGCGGCGGGGCAGCCGACGCTGCCAGGCAGCCTTCCCACCGCCGAGCTCCAGATCCGCGCAGGGAAAGGGAGGCTCTCTAGCTACTCCGGAAGGAGACACGTGAATGTTAAACGTGTGGATGCGTGAACCGAAATTCCAGACACGTGGCGTTGAACATGAGCACAGGGGCATTACACCCATGCCTGCCTTTTTCTCTTTTTTGTACGTGGGAAGAGCCCGCAAACTTTGTGCAGGTGTGTTTGTGGCAGCATGGGCGTCATCTCTGTGCCTGAGCAGTTGTGTTAGCCTGACAGAAGTGTGCATGCAGGAAATTGTGTGTGTGTGCGTGTGTGCATTTGGGGTGCATGCACCAGTGAGTGTGTAAATACACCTGGAGGATGCTCCCTGCACTACTTTTTTAGACAGCAATATTTATGTGTCAGCAAAACTGTATTTGCACCATAATGCGTTGGTAAGAAGATACCTATACTGGCTTCCTGATAGGCTTAGAAGGAGCAAAAGGAAGCACACCAATGTTTGCACAGTAAGGTGTTCATTATTGGATTGTGAATGAAACCTCTGAGGAAAATGACATGCAACAGTCAGGAAATGGGTGCATATGCAAGGAAACACACACCTTTGCATGAACATTTATTTACCATTTGGGTGGCAAGCAGGGTAATTCATAGCCTGATTGATGCTGTATTATACATGTTAAGTGTAACTTTGATTTTATGCTTGTATCTCACAAAACATGCATTTCTCTTTCTGGACAATAACAAAAATAGCTAACAAGCTTATTAACTGCCCATGCATGTGGGAATGTTTACAGAAGTGTGCATCTATAATCGATGGCGTTTACACTGAGGAATGTGCCCACATGTGCGTGCATATGGGACTGTATGCTTCTGAGCATCTCCATGCACTGGCAAATGTGGGTTGTATGTTTTGGGGGGGGGGGGAGAGACAAACATGCATCAAAAAGTCTCCTCGCCAATCCCAGGCACTGACAAGCCGAGGCACCAGCTGTGTGCAATTAAGTAAGTGCTTGGCCACAGGAACGCCCCCAACTTCCTCCCCTTTGGGGGGACCCCCTGCTGCGCTTTCCACTTGCCATGGGGTGTGTGTGTGTGCAGGGTCAAGAATTTGGAACTTCCCAGAGCCCAGGAATTAGTTGCCAGAGAAAGTTCTGAGCTCTGCTCTGACAGAATGGGCAGAAAGAAAAGCCACAAGAATTCCCATGTTACTCCCATGACACCCTATACTATTTTCTATATTAAGTTGCTGGTGTGCCAAACACCACAATGACAGTCCACTGCACTGCCGGTTCTGGTTTGGGGCCTTGGCAGCAAGCTTGCAACAGGGCTTCCCGGGTTAGAGAAAATCTCCAGGAACCGTTCAACCCCAAACACTGACCAGATGGACTCTGAAGAAAACAGGCTTCTTTTCTGTCTTCTCTAGTTTATGGGGAAAGCCTCTAAAGATGTCACCCTGTTCATCCTGCTGCTCCACCAACCTCCAGCGAAGGTGTGTGTGTGTGAGAGAGAGAGGGAGCGCTCAATTGACATGACCCAGAGTTCCAAAATGTCTGTGAGCCATTGGATGGCAATGGCTCAGGCAGAGATACCTGACACAGCTGACTGCCAGCATGCATAGTGGAGGGTTGGAATCTAGGTGCACCATTGCAGTGATAGGTGCTCACGACTTTCTGCTCTTAATTAAAGTGTGCATACATGACGGAGAGTTTTTGCAAATGTGTCACATGGAGACGCGAGGACTTGGCTACCTGTTGCTGGGGAACAACAGAGAGTCCTGCTACATCAGACCAAAGGATTTGGTTACAGCCAAGGTCTATCAAGTCACATGAGCAAAATACAAGCTGGTGCCCATCCAATCCCATTGGATGGAAGGGTTGGTAGGGAAAATACCTGCAGAGATCAAATAAAAAAATTCCTTCCAGCAGCACCTTAAAGACCAACTAAGTTTCTATTTTAGTATGAGCTTTTGTGTGCACACACACTTCTTCAGATTCTGCAGAGATCAAGTTGGTGATGGTTGGTGTAACTCCCCTTATAACACACACAGAGAAATAGATCAAATTTCCAATAGCAATTCTTAACAGATATCCAATGTTTTGTTTAGCATCTATCTTTAATTCCATTCACATCAATCTACAACACCTTGAAACTTCCTTGAATTTAATCTATATCAAACTGGCCATTATATCCAGCATAAGGACTCTGCTGGATCGGACCAAAGACTCACTTACTCCAGCATCCTTTTCTCACATCAGCCAGCCAAATACCTCTAGGAACCCTCTAGCAATTCACAAGTGCAAGGAGCAATCTGGATCCAATAATCTGTTTAGAAAAATAGTGCATAATATCAGTCCAATTGGTTTAGGATCTTGGTGCAGAAAAGAAAAACTATTTCTTAAAAATACTCTTTGTTGTTATTATTTACTTATTTCTTCCCTATTTTTCATTTAGGGGAAGTGATTCTGACATATTTAACTAAGGACCATATCCTAATTTGCCATTCAATAATTACCAGTGCTACCAAAATTCTTGATGCTAGTAATATTTTAATTTTAATTTGATCCTTTTCCTTCCAGATACCCTAATAAAAAAGTTATAGCAAAGAGTCTTGTGGTTACATTAAAGACTAACAAATCTTCTATAATATACACCTTTGTGCTCTACAATCTACTATCAGATGATCATATGACTCTGCTGGTGTGCACTGTAGCCTATGAAAGCTTATATCACAATAAATTCGTGAGTCTTTAAGATGTGATAAAACACCTGGTTGCTCTTGCTGCAAGAAACTAATACGGCTATCTTTGTGGAGAGGAATTATAGGATCTATAGAGATTCCCAAACCTGTTACTTCTTTGATTTTTTTTCTCCTTTGTTTTTGTGTTCATAACTCCCGTATAAATGGACAATTCCACTAGGTAGATGGCATAGCAGCTTTTTTGACAATTACCATAGCGGCACTCCAAAGACAAATGAGAAGATACATGTTTAAGGCCTTAATGGAGTTATAGATCATTTGGCAAATATTTCATAATAATTGTCAGTTAAGCTAATGTTTGGTATGACTGGTCTGACATGGATCAGAGCTCCACTGCATCCTCACCTTTTGAAAAGCTTGCAAGAGAGACTCTGCTCTTGCCGCTCAGTTGTGATGATTCAGAAATGCTCATGTAAATTGACTTCACTGTCTCCAACTCAATCTCAGCCCTTAGTCATGATGCTTATGTGGAGCCTCCAAGTTCAAAGGCAGTCTACATTTGGATACAAGTTGTTGGAGAACAGCTAGGGACCACTATGCCTTCATGCCCTGGGTGCTTCCTCAAAGCATTGTGCAGCCATCCCCAACCCCGCATGAAAACATGATTCTGGCCTAGATGGTCTAATCCAGCACAGCTCTTATTACATTCTTAGATATCTCCTGATTTCTGAATGTTTGGGATGCGGCTTGTCAATTTACCTCCCCTGTGTTTTTTATATATCCTTTAGGCAGCTGCTTGAGTGACCTTGTCAGCACATTTCCCATGGCAAGGTAACCCTTTCTGCCAGTCTGTGAGCATCACACAAAGACCCCGGTGCTGCTGTGGATTGCTGTTTCCACCCATGTCTAGAGATCCAGCCTTGAGTCAGATACAAGAAGACGTCAGGGTATCCTCTGGTAGATCTGCCTTGTGAAATCCGTGCCCTGTCTCCTGTTGTGTCAACCCAAGATCCAGAAATCCAGGGGACTGCCAGGTTATTTCTGCTCTTGGTGACTTGGAAAAAGAGCCTCGTCTCTCTCTCTCTCTCCCACACTCCTATCCTCTTCCCCAACCTGACCTGTTATTCTCCGAAGTCCTGAAGACCAGCAAAGGCCGGAAGACAGAGCCACCTCCTTCCCCAATCTCTCCAGGGAGGGTGCCAGGCTACATATGCACCCAGGCTAGATCTGTGCCAGCAACGAGGGAAGCTGAGTGGGATCTGGCATCCGGGTGAGAGGAAGAAGAAGGAGGCAGCAAAACACAACTTGTTAATTTGTAGGGAGAAGACAAACTCCTTTAATTAGCTCTGCTTGGCAGGAGCCAAGCAAACAAGAGGCAGTGCCTCCTTCAGGCTATGCTCCTCACATTTCTGGGATTGCATTGACCACATAGACTGCAGACAAAACCCAGCAGTCCCTTGGTAAGTGGCGACGCCTCAGGGCTGAAGGTGAGCCAGGCTCCTTGGCTGTGCCGTAAGCCGCCCTGCAGCCAACCCATCATCACCGGACCCCAGATCTGGTTGTGGATGTTCCTGGGCACCCAAGCCCTTGAGCCACTCTTATCTGCTGCCTCTGCTACCTGCAGCTGTTGCTGAGTGAGGGCCCTCCTCCCTGAGCAGGATGAACGAGTTACTGGACCCAACTTCCCAGGCCAACCTGGGCGTTGTCTCTGCCACCTGCGTCTCCAAGGTGGAGCTGCGGGTCAGCTGCAAGCACCTGCTTGACCGTGACACGCTCAACAAGTCGGATCCCTGCGTGGTGCTCCTCATGCAGTCCCAAGGGCAGTGGATGGAGGTAGGCAACAGGCTCGCGGGGAATGGAAGGTCAGAGCGGGGAGGCAGGCAAGACGGGCTGGTGAGGGATGGGAGTATGGTGTTGCTAAGCAACCAGGTTGGTTTCACCTGCTGCCCTGCAACCATCTTCAGCAGGCGCAGAGCAGAGTGAACCAACTGCTGGTGCTGGAAGCACGAGGGCCACTACTGCAGGGGCCTCCCCTTCCTCTCACCTCTTCTTCTAGGCATTATTTGAGATATATTGGACCCTATGCTATAGCTCATCATCTTTTAGCTCATCCTGGTCATGAAACTGACTCAGGGCACCCTCCTCCCATTTCCACCCATGTGCCACATATAGAAGTGCAAGGGTGTATTTCTGAGAAGCGTTTTTGATGGTGGTTCTGCTTTTATGGACCTGCAAAAGTCCGAGTATAAGCCTTTTCTAGACGGTCTGGATTTTGTGGACTAGGGTTGAGCTAGTAGAAGGGCAGGGCTTTCAAAATAATGGTTTCAACTGTTGAACTGGATATCACTGAGCTTCTAGGAAGGAGAGGCCTGAATGGGTTTTTGAGTGAATGAGTGAGTGAATGAATGAATGAATGAATGAATGAATGAATGCAAACCTTTGCAATCCCCATTGCCTGGATGGTTTCACTTGGACAAGGCTCGTGAGGAGAACATCAAAATTGGAAACCGGGCTGCCCCGATGAACTATAGAGCAGAAAGATGGATTCGCTGTTTGCTTCCAAAATGGCAGCTCCCAGGGTGTGGTGGTTGCCATGCAGTTGTGTTTCAGCCACCACATGGGCTTGTGATGGTTGAATTCCTGTCAACAGATGGGAATAATTGTAGGCTACTTCACAGGAGTGTGGTTTTGTGTGTGTGAGGATCAGAGGGGCACAAAGGGCTGGCTTTGGGGAAGACAGGGGTGGGTGGGACATAGCCCCACTTCCAAAAGCCTTGCATTAATTGCCCAGGTGTCTTGGTTTTACAATGCCCAGCACAATTGATTTGGCGGAGACTCACCAGACAGATTTTATCATGTTCAAACTCTGATTGCCTGATTTGCGCTCAAGAAGGACGATTTCCCCCTCCACACACACTATAAAGTTCAACTGATTAGTAACTTAGGCCTGTCACTTGATTAAAGAAATCTTACTCAGTTAATCCTATGAGATTTAGTTAATCTAGCAATTAAAATTGCATATATTTTCATGTGGGTAAATCCATATTCCTGAAGCAAAATGCAGACGTTTTTAGAGGAAGGATGCCTCTGTTATCTTTGCAGTGTTCTCCCTCTTTTCCATGAGAGAGTAAAGGCAGGGCCTCTGCTGTTTTTACAATTTTGTGTGTGTCCGTGTAATTTTAAAGCAGGAGCCTGGTTAATTGGGGGACACATTTTAGTCATTTTTTTTTTTAAAAATGAAGTTAACTGATTGGTTAAAGATTGTAGTTGTATAAGGGGCATTTTGTCTTCCTTCATAAATGCAGCTTCCTTCATAAATGCAGCTTGGCTCACTCTGGAGCTCTGAGCTTGGCTGGCTCCATCCTGTTTTGCATTGGCTCTTAGCTTGCTGTGGTGGACTGGACTGCATACACCTAATGTGCAAAACCTCAGGCCCAGGACTCTCTATCTGGCCCTGGGGACACCCCCTTTCAGGCCACGCCCCCTTTCTCCAGGCCACACCCATCACTGACCCTATTTTGGCCATGGAGATTTTTTCCTCTCTGATTGGAGTGTTCCCTTAAATGCTGATAACGACCCTTGTTTACCAGGATGGAGGACTGAGAAGGATGTGTGAATGTGTAGAAACTAGCCTCCTGTACAAAAGTAAAATCTGCATTTGTTGCTCTGCCTACTTTTGCTTGTGGCCCCACCCACCACTGGCATGCGGCCCTTGCTAGCTCACCCAGAAGGGAATGTGGCCCTCGGGTTGAAAAGGGTTCCTCACCCATTGCATAGACCTACTGGTATGCCACAGGTTGTGCCCTAAGGGAGTCAATTTGAGGATGGTCCTACCTTGCCATGGTGGTGCGTGAATGTCGAACAGCTCCAGTATGACTTTTTACCCCTTCCCATTCTCTGGCAACTCCCAGCCTAGAAGGGAATCCATTGGGAGATGCAGTGATGCAATGAAAGGGTCTTTCTGGAGATTCTGCTCTCAAGCACATCTTTGGTGAGAATGAATGCATCTCTGTCAATCTACTGAGTGCTTTGCAAGAGTTAAATACAAATGGATCCCTACTGAAAGCACTTACCTGATGTTGAAGACAGGAGCACTTCTGGAGTAGCATGTGCCAGGCATTCTTACTCTTAGCTTCAATTGATGCTGGTTCCTGCTGGCTGTGAACTGTCAAACTGGCCTGGGAAGAGGATACCAGGTCCCCTGCCAGCCTCAGTGGCTACTTTCTAAGATCAAGGCACTGGGGAGGCCAAAGTTTGCCCTGGACAGCATCCCTGGCCTTTGCTTTCCAATAGGAGATGACGGGCTGTGGCCACTCAGTAAGCAAAATGCATTTGCATCACAAACTCACCTTCTCCTCTGCTTAATTATTTACAGGTTAAATGCGTCTGGTGATAAACCAAAGATAAAAAAGCAAATAGTTAAAAAGAGAGAGAAGATACCAATAAATGCTATTAAAATCTGGAACGTTTTCTATGCAGAGCTTGAGGAATGCACATTCATAGTGCTTTGATAAATGGGAATAGAAGAATCTGCATTTCTAATTAGTGTTTCGTGATGATAGTGACCTTAATTACTTCTTCAGCTGTTCACAATGATTTAAAATAATAATGATAAAGAATCTTTTAAATGAATAGAATTCTGTCCCCACAGAGGGGTGCATGGCCTCTATGCTATGGATTCTTAAACTGATTTAGAAACCATGCCTTTATTCTGCTTCCTTTTCTTAAAGGCTTTCCTTGCAGCGCTATGTTACAAAATTACCTGTATATTCCGGCGTATAAGACGACTGGGCGTATAAGACGACCCCCTACTTTTCCAGTTAAAATATAGAGTTTGGGATATACTCGCCGTATAAGAAATACGACCCGGCGTATAAGACGACCCCCGACTTTTGAGAAGATTTTCCTGGGTTAAAAAATAGTCTTATACGCAGGAATATACAGTATAGCTCTGCTTAGCTGTTTTTGTTAGTCTTTGTAACTGTTTTAAGCTGGCTTTTTATAATAATTGTCAGTGCTGGTTGCCATTGATTTTTTTTTAAAAAAAGATAGTATTTATTTATTTATTCTGATAATGTGAGCCACCTTGGGACAGCAATGCCCCAAAATGCAGCACGTAAATAATTTAATTAATAAACAAATAGTGTTATTGTTGGCATCTGTCTGTCTTGGGAGACAATAAAGAAGTGCGCCTTTGGGGGTGAAGTCAAACTGCTGGAGAGTTACAGCACCTGCTGTGGCTGTAGAGAATGATACGGGAAAGACATGTTTTGTTGCAGCTGGGACAGATGAAGGCGTCTGGTTGTGCTGCTGCAGATGCACCAAGGCGTCTCTTCTGTCTGTGTTCATCTCAGCAGTCATTCCTTTTCTGGTCACTGCTATGGCTGCACAACGTAGTGGGTAAGGTTCATTACAACTCCTAGAAGAGATGCAGCCCATCCTTGCCCAGAGGACCGCAACTGCATGAGACCTGGTGTGGGGAGCCTTGGGAAAGCTAGATGTTGCTGAACCATAAATCCCATCAGCCCCAGCAAACGTGGCCAATGGCCAGGGACAATGGGAGCCTTTGATCAGCAAAATCTGCAGGGCAAGAAGTTCCCCAGACCTGCATTAGATGGACAAGCTGCCTAGAATTTTGAATCTCTGCTCCCTGATCCCAGAAGCATGGAAAGTTGGTGGGGATTATTCAGTGAGGTGAAGGCAATGCCCTCTTGATCTGCTCTGAGGCACCCTTCTCCATTATCAAGTCACATACGTCAGGAGTAAGCCCTGACATCGAACAAGGAGATGTTCTGGGACTAAACCATGATTATTTGTGGCTTCAATTCCAGGTCAGCTCTGACGCATTTTCCTGCCTGAGCTAAGGGCAAAGTGGTCTGTATCCCCCCACCACTCCCAAGCTGTATTCCAAGTAGACAAACCAATCAAATTGGCAGTTGAATCTTATTGCAATACTGCATCTGAGGGCAGCAGGCAGGCTTAAGACTCCTGCAGACAACCTGCTTCCTCAGCATTCATCCTGATTTGCCAGCACAAAGCTTATGTGGAGGTTAGACTGTGTTCAGTCTTTACTGAAATGGTTTGCAGAGAGGTTATACAACCATAAGCATTCACCCTGATTTGCCCTGCATGGTGTTTACACGTCTTCCTGCGGCTCATTCATTCACCATCCCACACTTCTCAGTGCATTTCTCTGCCCTTTTCTTAACCACAAAAAAGTCTGTGTCTTTTCAAAAGGGGGATTTGTTTCACCAGGGCAACAGAGCACTATAATCTGCTTTAAATGCACAAGCCTACAGTTCCAGCATGTGCTTGAATTCCTCCTGCAACATGCTGACAGCCTGGAAGCAGACTTAGGGTGCAGAGGGCAGCCTCCAGGGCACCCACAGCTCTATCCTCCGACACCTTGCCTGAGCTGCCTGCCCTGCTTCACCTGCCGCCTGAGGCAGCTACCTCACTCTGCATAATCCTGATTAATCTGTGTAAAGGGGAAAATTTGCAGGTGACTTTTTGCAGGATAAAAGGGTTCGATCCTGTGATTATTCTCTCTTGGAATGTCCTGGGGAATGAGGTTGGTTTGCCATGCTGCTGCCCCCGGGGGGGGGGGGGGCTTCTGAGGAGTCACAGCAGTGAACTGCTGGGTCACGACACCTGCAAACAACTCTTTGCTCACTCCCTCACCTGGGCCTCTTGCCAACCGCTTCCTGCCTGAAATCTTCCTTTCCTTCCTTTGTACACTTGCAAGCAAAGGAGGGGGAGAACGCCTGGCTTTCTCGTTGCTCCTGGCTCAGGCTGATTCCCTCTCCTCACTTCCCGGCACATGGCTCTTTTGTAACAGTTTCAGGGTTAATTGCCTGTAGCTTCAGATACTCGTTAGATGTTGGCACTGAAGGTTTTCATCCTCTGCATGAATCGCTGAGTAGGCAGTGGCAATAGAGGCCAGGAAGGTGGGCTAGAAGAAATGGACAGCCAGTCCCTTGAAATGTCAAAGGCCCTTCTCTCCATTAGGGGCTTCTGGGGTTGGAGAAGATGCTTTGGCTATCCATTCCAGAGGATGTGGGTTGATGTGCTCAGGCTGATGGACTTTCTGGCTCAGCTTGCAGAGGGAATCCACCAGGCACCCCAGGGCATGAGAGCAGGTTGCTGGCACAAGGCATAAGACAAGCCTGACTCCTGGGTAAAGCCAAAGAGGACCCATCTAGTCTAGCTTCCTGTTCTCACTGCAGGGCCGGATCTACTGTGAAACTAATGAAGCTTAAGCTTCAGAGCCCTTAATCCTGGAGGGGCCCCAGACTCTGAAAAATGTGGTGTCTAGTTAAAGTCAGAAAACTCAAAACAGCATCTTGAGGACACAAAGCTGGAAGAGGCTAAAGGGTCATTTCCAGAGGGGTAGCAGCTGTGGTAAGTCAGTTGCAACGAAGTGTCTTGTGGCACCTTGAAGAGGAATGTGTTTTTATGACTGCATAGACATTAATGGACTACGGTCCACTTCATCAGATGCAGGAAATGTAGCCCTTCAGTGCTCCCCTATTCATTTGGGTCTGAATGGAGACCATGCCTTCCTTTCCCACTAGAGATGTTAATTCACTCAACATTGCCAAGTGGATTGTTTTATCGCCTGTCTCTGCTGTTGTAAAGCATCACTCTGCTCACCTCACATTCATTCTGGCTCTAATTGAATTGTCACTATGTGTACACCTTTTGAATTTCATGTTCATCTGGCACCACGACTTAGAGCCTTTGCTCCCATACAAACTAAGTGCTCTCTTTCTTTCTCTCTCTGCCTGCAACTGAGGATTATGCTTCAAGCTTCTGATGAAGAGGACCCCATAAAATCCATGATAAAATTTGCTATTCATCTTCAAGGTGCCATAAAACCTTCTGGGAGTCCACCCCTCCCCAAAGGGCATGCTTACTATATTTGCAGTGGTTAGTAAGGATCCAGGTGAGGTTTGGGACTTGAGAGCTCCTGGAATTCTTTGAACTTTCATGTCCTTCTTGCCTCTCCAAAAGGGGTTTCTTGTCTGCTACTAATTTGTGCAGTACCCTGCTCACGTTCTGCAACTTCTATGGCATCATGAACATGGAAAGGGGGAAATGTTTAGGGGATTCAACCCTATTAAAATCTATTCAGTTGCTCACAGCTGCTACATCGGTACCAAAGGATCCATTTTCATCCAGTGTGGGAAAGAGTTCTGTGATACCCAAAAGCTTGCACAAGAGAAGCTTGCACAGTCCTCAGCTGCCCCCTTTCCTGCGGGATCAGGCTTTACTGCAATGATAAGCATAGTTGCTCACAGTGCACTCTTCAGTCCTCCTAGCTAGGTCCCAAGAAGATGTCATGCTATCAACAGAGAGAATTTGGTCAGGGTTGCCAACTGACCAGGAAAAGAATGGCCCCGGCTGCTCCTGTGCAACTAATGTTGGCTGGATCAGGTGAAGCTTTTATGGCATGGAGGTCAGTGCTGTCTCCTCCTGTTACAATCTGCACAAGAGCATATGATGAAGCTAGCTTTTACCAAGGAAGACAAATGGTCCATCCAACCCAGTATTGTCTACACTGACATGCAGTTGCTTTCCCATGGTTTTAGGCAGAGATCTCGCCTGGCTCTACCTAGAGGTACTGGGAATTGAACCTGGGACCTCCTGCATGCAGTGCATACGTTCTACCATTGAGCTACAGTTCCTGCTCTCAAGATTAAGCCGTCGTTAAGGGCGCAGGTGCCGAGCTGGTAAAAAAAAGTTGGCAACTGCTAAGCTGTTTGTCCCCACCGCAGTGTCAGGAGAGACATCAGTGGCTGATAGAAAGGAGCAGCAGGAGAAGTGTTTTGGTCAAGGGCAGAAGAATGCAAGGTTGCCAACAAGCTGGGATTGTTCGACAGTTCTTAAAAATTAGCAAAAATCAGCTGTTCTGCCTCCACTCAATCCCTGCTTGTAGCAGCCGTCAACCAACGTGCTTGCCAACTTTTGAAAATTCAAAAGAAGGCAAATTAGCATGCAATCCTAGACATGCCTACTCAGATGTGTAAGCACCACTGAGTTCAATGAGACTTACTCCCAGGAAATTGTGTACACAGGATTACAGCCTACATACATTTCCCTGGGGGAAATCTGTCAATTTTCTCGCTTCTCCTTTCCCCCCCAATCCTAAATTCAGTTACCGTACCCACACTTACACATCAGTTTGCAATTCATTAATTTTTCTAAGTCACCCTGAAAATTCTGCAGCCATTGCTTTTGACTGTTAGGCATCCCTTGGAGACCTTTTTATGCCGACAGGCTCTTGTAGCAGTTTAATTATTACTTTTTTGATTATTCAGTCTCTTCATAATTACCGGTATCTGTTGTTGTTCTTTTTAATGCTGATTGCTGTCGTTAGTTTTATATCCCACCTTCCATTCAAAGAGCTCGAGGCGGAACAGTTGTTTCTCCTGCTCTCCATGTTATCCTCACAACAACCCTATGAGGTAGGTTAGACTGAGAGACTGACTGGTCCAAGCTCACCCAGTAAGCATAATGGCAGGGATTTAAACCCTGGTCTCCCAGGTCCTAGTCCAATGTTCTAACCACTATGCCACACTAGCTCTCCTTATGTTTTAGTGTTGTATAGTGCCCAGATGTTTTATGATATGATATAGCGGTATAGAAATACTCCATAAATACTGGAGTGGTAACTCCAGGCTTGCATGGTCTGAGAGTGCCTCAAAAATGCCACTATTTCGCAGGAAGGGGGGTGGATGTGATGTGCATACTGGAACTTAATGTTTGTGCCATTGAAGCGGATGAAAAGGCTCTGTTGCCCTGGTGCCACAAATCTGCTTTTAAAAAGAAACTGACATCTGTGGTTTGGAAGACCGACTGGGAAATGCACTGAAACACGGGGGGATGAACAAAGAGCTAACGGCAAGACATAGAAGCACCAAACTAGGGTGGATGCTGGGCAAGCTAGAATGAAGGCAGGACGAAGGCTCATTGTCATAGAACTTCCCCACAAACAAATAGGAATACAGCTCAGTAAAGACCAGCTATGTTCTAAGCTCCACTCAGGTTTTTGTGCAAGCAAATCAGGGCGAAGGCTCAATAAAGGAGGTCATCAGGAAGAACCTTAGGGACCACAGACCCACAGCAACACTGCAAGACATCCTGAGGTGAGGGCGCCAGACAGCTGCCATGAAGAATAAAACAATGCAGCCCTCCTTGAGTAATATAGATCTTAAGATTTGCATTAATACAGATCACACTCCTCACGAAGCCTAATTGTGGAGTTGGGGTGTGTGTGTCTCTAAACAGCTCAATTTTACAGCAGCACGGCCTACGTTATTATCTCTTTTTAAGTGTGTGTCATTATCTGTCATTTGTAAGTTCTGGGTCATGCGTCACCTTCTTACCAGACTGACAAAGTTGCTGCATGAAAGCTCTGTGGCATTTTTTGTATATCTGAGCTACCTAACAGCTAAGGTTTAGCAGAATCGCATTAATCTGCTCTGGTCTTGCATGGATCTCTGCTTCAGCCTCTCTTCATTCTACAAGGCTTACTTTAAAGAAGCTTAGTTTCAGAATAGTTGCCAGAGGGATGCCTAGCCCAAAACTGTGCCAAAAGGGGGCGGGGGGGGACATAACTCAGTGGTAGAGCATTTGCTTTGCATGCAGATAGTACCTGGTTCAATTCCTGGCATCTCCTGCAAAGGAAACCTAAAATCCTGGAGAGTTGCTTCCAGTCAGTGTAGTCTAGGGGTGAGGAACCTTTTTTAACCCAAGGGCTCCACTCAGTCCTGGGCAATCTTCCAAGGGCCACATGCCAGCAGAAGGTGGAGCCAGAGGCAAGTAAGATTAATGACCAGAGTTCAAGGGCACATTCCATCCAGGCAAAAAGCAAAAAGGGCTGGTGGAGGTATAAGTAGGGAGGGTGTATGACATGAGCCAAGTCCCAAGGGCCAGAGAGAGAGGCTTGGAGAGCTGCATTTGGCTCCCTGCCTCACGGGTAGGCAATACTGGACTGCTGATCTGACTCAGAGTAAGGCAGCTTCCTATGTTCCTCTGCTCCACCATTCTCTGTCCCAGCATGGCAGAAGGCAATAAGCAGCCTGGGCAGCCCCAGACTCAGCAGAGATGTGGTGCATTGCAGAATGAGAGAAGCCAAAGTGAGCCAAGCCACCAACGAACTGCAGGGGAGCCAAACCTAGAAAAGCCTCCTAAAAGCTAGATTTTTATTTTCGTTTTTTATTTTGGTTAAACACCCTTCTCAATCCCAAATATATGACAGACCCTGAGCAAAATGTGGCCCACCCACCTGGTCATTCCAAAAGAAATTTAATTGGCAGCAAGCAACACCTCTCATGATTCTTTCATCTGGTCTAGCGAGCTGAGCTCTGGAAAGCAGGCTCTAATTGCCTACCACATTGTGAAAAATCCACAGTGAAGTGGAAACGGAGCCGAACAAAGGCTGAATTAAGGGAGCTGCTTTCAGAGGGAGGGAAGCCAGCCTGAAAGTTGTTTAGCAGGAGGAGAGTTGTCCAGTCCTAGCTTTTGTCATCCCCTTCTCTGGCAGAGGCCCAGTAAGCCAGACTCGGCCTCGATTCTGGGGAAGAGCTACTTTGAAATGTGACGATGAAGAGACAATTATAGCAGAGCCAGAGAGCATGTGACGCTTTTCATCTGAGATCGCAGCTTTGTGTTCTTTCGTATCAATAGATCCAAGGCAGTATATTCTGAAGCCTAATCCAGTAGATAATGAGCCAGCTATGCACACCCACTTCTTTGGGCAGTTGGATCCATATTGTTTGAAATGCACTGGACATACCCTAATAAATGTGTCTGCCTTTGAGGTGCTACAGGAATCTTGGCTGGTTTCTCTGCCAGGGCAGCACAGCTGCTGTCTCTCTGCAAAAGGTCTCGTGTCTTGTTTGAAAGCCTCCCAAGGGCACTTGGCTAGCCTCTGCCAGAGAACAAAGCTCTGGGCTAAGTGGATCTTTGGCCCGGCACAGCATGGAAAGCGTCCAGAAGATCACCCTGCGAAAGGGACAGGTCCGAGCGGTGCTGAGCATAGTAAAAGTCTTCCTTCCTGGAACAAGCCCACTTGGCTGTTGTTGAGGCTAATTTATTGTCTGAAGCAGGCAGTGCAAATCCACAGTTTGCACTTAGATGGCATGGCGAAAATCAATATTGAAATGGGCTCTTGTATTTTCGAGGGAGCCCAGCAGTCTTGGCCCATATTAGCGGCCATGGAAAATCACTTTGGCCAGCATCCCGACGGCGCGCTTTGCCCTGACGTTGATAAAGTTACCATTTTGTGCTTTGTCATTATTTAAAAATCATTACAGAAGTACAGCAATGTAGCAGCAATTTCTGCCTTCCTCTGGGAGCGTCCGTGGACAAAGGGTTATTGGCAGCTGACACCGAGGCCAACTCCACAGCTCGGCACCTGTTGCTTGCTGTGTAACCAGGACAGCTCTGAGGGCGGGAGAGGAAACAACCATTTACCTTCTCTGGTTGCTGGTTAGCAAAAGGTGACTCGAACCCCAGGAGTCTGAGTAACCCACCCAGGGAGTCCGTGGTACATATCCCTCAACTTTCTTGAGACATCCTGTTTTGGGGGGCTGTGCTCTTGCATGAGAGCATGGCACCCAAAAGCATGCAAGATCATGCATGACCAGATACATATCTTGCATGAGATTGCAATGCCCAAAAATTTGCAGTTTGGGGCAACATGCTCTCATGCGGATCATATGACTTGCACAGTAGTGTAGCCTGGAAGACACACATCCCAGTTTTCTGCTGGGTCATGTTGAAGGGTAGGGTGGCACCGCTCACATATCAAACACTACCACAGAGACATCAACATTTTCAAAAGTAAGGAGTCCATGACTTAGCTTTTGAAAGACCAGGGGTCTGCAGTACTTCGCTCATTGGGAACCACTGAGGTAGATCACCTATCTTTGTGCAACTGAAAATGGACGGCTCATTACAGCATCTTTGCAAAGATCTCTTTGTTTCCAGGCTACATGCCAGGGCAATGCCTGCCTCATTGCAGATAAACACATGCTCCAGAATCCACTAAAGGCAGAACACAACAGGGATAATTTTCCAAAGTCTCATTTCCAGCAACTAGCACAGCCTCCTTCAAGCTGGGGCCCTCCTGATGTTTTGGCCAGTTGGGGCTGGTGGGTATTGTAGTCCAAAGCATCTGGGAGGACCCAAGGTTGAGGGAGGCTCGACTCGTTCAAGGAAACTCAACCTCAGCCTCATTTTTTGTTTCTCTCAAAGCCCTCTGCTGTTCAGTGCAACTGGACAAGCAGCTTTGAAGCGGCTGTCACTTAGTGGGGAAAACTGAGCCAATCAATCCATTAAACAGAAAATTACAGCCAGCAGCTCCAGCTGGAGCATACATGATGGACAGGACTTGGAAGCTGCCCTGTCTGCTCTGACATGTCCAGTTCGGCCACTGACCCTTGGCATTAAACCCTCAGAGTGCATCTTGAGGGATGGTGAGCGCTGCTCCAGGATGATCTTAGCCATACATTTGGAGGAGATTAGAGCTGACAGTTATTGCATCAAATTAATAAATTCCTGCTCATTAGAAGGGAGGTTTTTGGTGAGGTTTCCTGAGATGAAGGAGCTTTAGGGGAATCGATTGCCATGGAGCGTGCATCCCTCCGGCTGGCTCATTGAAACTCAAATGAAATCAGGATTTGGGGAAGCAAATGGAAGGGCCCTCCCTGCTGCTGCGTAATCAATATGGAAAGCAGAGAGGCATTGTGCCAGGCTAATCTTGCTCCCTTCCCTGCCAGGATGAGAAAGAAAGTTCCCACTTTCAGGTGGGAAAGCAAGCAAGAGCACTTTCTTCCCTCCCCCAAAGGAACAGGCTGCTGGTCTGAAAGGCTTTAATTCAGCTTGAGGAATTGGGAACAAAAAAAAGAAATCGCTTTTGGACAAACAGCACCAGGAGCGCCTCCTGCACAAGCTCATTGAGCGAAGCGGGAGCTGCTCCATAGGGCCACAGCACACTTGCACACCTCCCGTTCATCTGCCTCCTTCTCCAAGGCATGGCCAACTCTGTCATCGGCTCCTGCCGCAACCAACTGAAACAATCTCCACTGCCACAGTGTGCCAGAACTGGAGAGCAGAGGCACTGAAAGTGGTGCCCGCAGAAGGAAAGTTGCAGATGGCTCGTGCAAGCAAGCCAAGCCACATTCCTGGGCTTGGTCAATGCCAATCTGAACTGCTATGAAGCAGTGGCACCCTGGTACCCTCACTGGCACCCCAAGGGATGCTGTCATGAAAAGTTGCTGGTGCCAGCCCTGATGGAATATGGAGCTAGAGTGGATTCTGATGCCATCATTGCGCTTGCATGTGTTGAGGCGGGGGCAGTGAAGGGACAGCAAGTGAAAGAAAGCTCAGGCTGCCTGGGATAGATTCATAGGATACTGAGTCAGGCCTTTGGTTTATCTAGCTCAGTATTTTCTACTTCACGGACTAGCAGTAGCTCTCTACAATTTCATGAAGGAGTCTCTCCCACCCCTATGTGGAGATGCTGGGGACTGAACCTAGGACAGCCACGGATCCACCACTGCCTAGGGGTTGTTGTTGTTTACAGAGCACTACTCACATACTAGGAACAGAGGACCTGTGATCTACTTTAGACAAGAGAGAAAGGGGACAGCCACTGACCAAGTGAGCAGAAGGGAAGGACCCCCTTTTATTTTGCATTCCTGATTATTTGTGCTTACAATGGTATTGTGGTGGTCTCACGAGGTTCTGCTTTCCATACTGTTTGCACCTGCAAAAGTTTTTTGGACTGCTTCATTTCCAGTCGGTGCATGTCCCATAACTTTCTGCTGAAATCCGGCAACTTTCCATACCCCAAATATTCCGGCTTATTTTTTTGCCTCGCTTTTTGCATGGCCATGATGTGGCGACATTGGTGAATTATTACAGGATAACTCATCATTGGTGAATTATTACAGGATAACTCATCATTCAGACAGATGTGTGGATGGGTCCAGTTTATACCCACCGCCAGCAAACTATGGTTGCATCGGTGTTGCAGTATACGCTGCAAAAAAACACCAAGCACCAGTCTGGAGTGGCCCTCTTGAACGCTGGTGGAGAGGCAGGGCAGGTACCTTCAGCTTGAGGCTGCCAGCCACCCTGACAATCTCCCCACCCCACCCCAAAAAACCTGGCACCCTCACAAAGCCTCCCCACAAAAACTGGGATCAGTGCCTGAGGAATGGCTCATTAGCATCTCATCTGCATTCACCACAGTAACGATTCCATTCCCCGAATGTTTAGGCAAAATTCTATTCCATTTCCGTAAGAGCACCAGCTTCTATCCCTTAAGAAGGTAGGTAGGAGGAGGAGGAGAGGAAGGGAGGGAGCTGTGATGCTATCCGGGTTCCGCAAATAACCAGCCTCAAATAACCAGCCCTCTGGAGCTGGAGATAAAGGGCAGGAGACGGCACTCACTCTTCCCTTCCCTTCCCACCACGAATATCCTTTCCTTCATCAGAATAATTCCACTGCTAATCCAGGGGAGAGAGAGAGAGAGAGACTCTGATATTGCTAATGTAGAGAACGCAGAGAACAGGGCCTGCGGATTTGCGGCATTTTCTCCAACATTTCATATTATTTATAAATAAAATATTGGCTCCAGAATTTGTTTTCTTCTTACTCTTGGTTTGGTGTTTTGTTTTTGTTTTTTTAAATCACCCATTTCTATTTTTTATATATTCAACATACTCGTATGAGCCATCGTGTGACCTTTATTTTGTTTAAACTAAATGGTTGCATATAATTTAAAATGATAAAATAACAAATACAAGCAAACTCAGCGTTAATATCTGCAGAAAGAAACCAATGCAACAGCAAAGCAATAATATCTAGCAGAAATAACCAACTGGGGAAAAACAAAAACTGCATCAGTAACATGCTGGAAGTCCTGGGCAAGCATAAAAACTCTGCCTAGCACTGGAAAAACCTCAAAATTGTATGTGATGCAAGGCGGGACCCCCCCCCCCCGGAAGGCTTTCCACACATGGGGTGCCACAGCCACAACTGCCCCGCCCCCCACAATCCACCTGCCTAACTTCAGAAGACAGGGGACTTAGAGGTAGGTCTCTGGAGAAAAACGTGAAGCTCATCATCACTTAGCTGGTGAAGCCCTGAGTACTTTCCAGTCACAGGAAGCTGCATTCTACTGAGTCAGGCTGGCAGTCCATCTAGCTCAGTATTTGTTTGTCTTTAAGGTGCCACAAGACTCTTAGTTGTTCTGAGTGGCAGCAGATTTCCAGCGTTTCAGACGGAGTTTTCCTAGCCTCACCTCAGTCCTCATGATATTGAATAAGAGCTGATTTCAATAGGAACATTGGAAGCTGCCTTCCAATCGTAACAAGCGGCAATCCACAGAAAAAAACTGAATGGTGTTTGCTCCAGTTCAGCAGTAAAGTGCAGGTTTCCCCAGGTAAGCTGCCAGGACAAATAATAATAATAAACACCATTTGGACACGGAATTCTAAAGTCTGCACCTGTGCCTAGAAACGCGGCACAGAAGGAAGTCAGAATGAGTCCTGAGTCAGACCATTGGTCCATCTAACTCTGTATCATCTTCATTGGCTAGCAGTGGCTCTCCAGAGTTTCAGACAGGGCAGTTTTTCTCTGCCCAAGCTACAGAAGCTAGGGGTTGAAACTGGGTGTGTGTGCTGTACCACTGTGTGACAGCACTTTCTGAACTCAAAAATAATGCATACATACCCCTGTCCCTTTTGCATTCTGTTTTAATATGAGCTAAAAGAACAAATGCTTTGGTGAGCTGGACTCAATGATATTTCGCCCACAAGACATAGGAGAAGAAGGAAGTGATCAGAGTTGGGTCTGTCTTCACCACAGGCACTGTGTTCTGGCTCAGGGACACCAAATGGTGACTCCAGCATGCAGTGTTTCAACCTCCCACTACAGGCAGTGAATGGCACCGGTCTGCCGCCTGCTTTGCCTGCTCAAGAAACTGGCATTACTCCAGGTGTAGCGACCCTGTGCTTGTCTCCTCTCCCCTTCTCTATAATGTCTACACTATGTTTAGGCTACAGTTCTGCGCACACTTAACTTGTCAGTCAGCTCAGCCAAGTACACCAGTGGGACTCACAACATGCCTAGGATTGCACTGTGAATTTGCAAAACAGCTTACAGTCTTTGTTCGACTCTCCTGAGGCCACAAGTAAGTCAGTGGCAAAGGTGGTTGGACTTGGATCTGATGTCCAGGGCTGGCTGGCCCAAGGCATTTTGCTGTCTGAAGCAAAAATGGCACCTCACCACTCCATGAAAAAATCTAACTTGCCTGGTAGCTGAATCTTATTTTGACACTGGTGATAGGATAGGGTCCTCCACTTGCACTGAGCACAGCAGAAAGACTGCACGGTACATCCATCTGTGTTCAATCCCTGGCCCTCAAGATATGCTGCAAGAGGTAGTTGCCTCGCTCTGCCTAAGAATATGGCCAGCCCTGTGAGTGGCTCATTTCGAAGCTTCCTTTCCACTATCCCTGAACTTGATATCCCACTCATCTTGAATGTCTGCTTTTCCTCCCATGTGTTCCACAGGTGGACCGATCAGAGGTCATCAGAAGCAACCTGAACCCCATCTTTGCCAAAGTCTTCATGGTTGACTATTACTTTGAGGAGGTGCAGAAACTGCGGTTTGAGGTGTATGACATTCATGGCCACAGCAGCATTGGGACCCACGATGACGACTTCTTGGGTGGCATGGAATGCACAGTGGGCCAGGTAAGGAGGGGCAGGTGCCGCCTCATGAGGTTGGCACAAACAGTGGTAGCAGAACAGAACAGCTCTCCTTTGCTCCAAATGAGAGAAAGAGAAAGAGCTGCAGGGCCAATTTGGGAGCCAACAAAAAGGCCCAGTCCTTGGATCAAGCTAGTTCAGCATTGCATTGCATTGCATTGCATTGCATTGCATTGCATCTATATCCCACCTTTTCTCAAAGGAGCTCAAGATGATATATGTGGTTCTCCCTGTCCTTGGACCAAAAATTTGCTGAGGATTGCTTGGAAGAACGTGAATTGAGCTGTGCAATGAATGTGAACTGAACTAATTCATTTTGCAAAGGGACAAATGTGAACTGGGTTCAGTTCCCTTTGAGATATGCTGAAGCTGAGTTCAAACAAGTCCCGTTTAAAAATGGACTTTCCGAATTCTGCAAAGACCTGCCATCCACTTTCCTGCTGCAGCTTGTCCACAGTGATTGCCCCTTAAAAGCAAGAAGCAGCATGCAGACTGGAGCTCTCCACTCTCTTTCGCCATGGGATGATTGCCAGCCATTGCCAGCCTCCTGTGGCTTTGCTGTGTGGCTCATGTGCAAAAGCACTGATGAGCAAGTATCTTGAGGCTCTGAGCAGCTTCCACGGGTCTGCCTGCTGAGTCTCCCCCACACCCAGCATGCTGCAGGATTCCCCCTCATTGTGCTTTTTTGTCAGGCAGAACCATTGTGTGACTCACCTATTTTGGTCCCTGAGCCAGTGCTGAGATCATTTCCCATTAAAAAAAACCATAAGAAGAGCCTGCTGCATCAGGCCAATGGCCCATCTAGTCCAGCATCCTGTTCTCACAATGGCCAACCAGATGTTTGTTGGAAGACCACAAGCAGAAAGTGAGTGCAATAGCACTCTCCCCATTTGTGATTCCCAGCAGCTGCTATTCAGAAGCATTACTGCCTCTGACAGGGGAGGTAGGGCATAACCACCAGGGTTAGTAGCCATTGACGGCCTTATCCTCCATGAATTTGTCCAACCCTCTTTTAAAACCATCCAAGTTGGTGACCACCGCTGCCTCCTGCACTGCCTCCATAACTATGCACTGCATGTCTATGTCTATGCTCTGGTAACGTCTAGGTTAGGTTACAGAAACGTGTTATATGTGGGACTGCCTCAAGCTCCATCCTGCACCCCAATATGCCAATAGGCTCCAACACTCCTTCCAAGTGAAGCATGGAGAGTGTAAAAATGCATGAGGAGTGGTATACTGGGGCCCTGCAGAGCAGAGATAGAAAGAGGTGACTCTTGCTAGTGATCCAAGTCAAGCATCAATGGGAAGCTGTCTTGTGGGATATACTAACTTGTGGGATTGCCTGACCCCCATAGTGCCCACTTGACCACTTCAGCCTGTTATAGATGCTATATAATAATCATTTCTCACTTGTAAGAAAATTGAAATTCATAGAATCACAGAGTTGGAAGGGCTCCTGAGTGTCACCCCATTAAACTAAGTCCTGCTCAGAATCCAGCCATTTAAATTAATGAACCAAAGTAAGTCATGTCCATTAACTTCAATGGGTCTACTCCAGAGTAGGAGTAGTGTTGAATTTTAGTATTTCAGTGTGGCAGCACCTACACTTTGGAGCTCCCTGTCTATTGACATCAGGCAGGCACCTTCTCTATGTACTGCTTTCAACACCATCTTAAAACATTATTCTTGAGGCAAGCCTATCCAGACACACAGATGTTGACGTGTTTTGATTTCTTTTTAACTTACTGTTCATTTCCATTATCTTTTAAAGGTTTTTGATTGATTGCTTTTAACAGATTTTTCGTGTTCATTTTAACATTTGTTGGGAAGCGCCTTGAGTTTTATTACAACCAAGCAGCACAGAAAACATGGTCAAATAAACAAATCTTTTCTCTCTGCCCTCCTTTGCAGATTGTGGCCCAGAAGCGGGTGACCAAGCCTCTGTTCCTGAAGTACGGGAAGTATGCGGGCAAGTCCACCATTACGGTGAGCAGCTCGGTCACAGAAGCGGAAGTTTTATGACAGCCTTCTGGCCTCCATGGTCTGAGGCCCTGTGGGGATTATGGGTTTGTTTTGGTGGTTTTGGTCTTGTTTTTATTAGGTGTTTTATGTTTTTATTTTGTATTTTTATGCGGTGAACCACCTGAGATCTTCAGGTGAAGGGTGGTATACAAAGTTAATAAATAAAATCTATTCAAGAATGGCTTCTGACTGGCTTCCCTCTTGAACCTCCGCCCCACAACAGGTGACGTCAGAAGAGATTTCTGGGGACAATGGTTTTGTGGAACTATTCTTTCGAGCGAAGAAGCTGGATGACAAGGTAGCGGGGGGCACAAAGGACCTTCTCTCTCTCTCTCTCTCTCTCTCTCTCTCTCTCTCTCTCTCTCTCTCACACACACACACACACACACACACACAGCAAGTGGTTGAACCTTCCATTTTTTAGCCACATTCTTTTGGGAGGGCTGGCTCTGGGGTGTTTATTGAAGCACCCATGGGCGGAGGGGAGCCAACAACACAATACATCTAATTAATTACTGTATTATTAAGGACATAAGAAGAACCCTGCTGGATCAGGCCAATGGCCTGTCTAGTCCAGCATCCTGTTCTCACAGTGGCCAACTGTATGCCTGTGGGAAACCTGCAAGCAGAATTCAGGCATGAGAGCAGGACACTCCCATCCTGTGATTTCCAGCAACTGATATTCAGAAGCATTACTGCCTCTGGCTGTGGAGGCACAGCATAGTCAGCATGGCTTGTAGCCTTCGACAGCCCTCTCCTCCATGAGCAGCAGCAGCAGCAGCAGCAGCAACAATAATAAATCACCTGACATCAAGATCATGGGACTCATACCCTCCCTCCCCACAGGATCTCTTCAGCAAATCAGATCCCTTTCTGGAGATCTACCGGATCAATGATGATGGGAGTGAGCAGCTGGTTCACCGCACAGAGGTAAGAGTGTCCAGTGGAGGCCAAAAGGTATAATTCCCCAACACTTTCACTCCAGGCCAATTGACTTGAGAACCCAGAGTGGAAGAGAAAATGAGGGTTCAGATCAAAGTGTGTTGCTCCTTTATCGTAGGCTCCCAGTATTCATCTTTGAGCTGGTCCTTCTAAAATCCTGGGGACGAGCAGTGACACCTCTTTTACGCCTGAGAGGCAATTGGAATGCCCTGAATCATGTGTTTATTTACTGGAATTCCACAAGGGCCTTAGATAGAGATACAGGGAAAAACCCCATGTCCACAGAAGCAGGCTATAAAAGCACTACTATCCTTAAGAAAACCATAATAACACTACCAGAAGGAGAGAGAAAAGCAGAACTGTGCATTCTAAAGGGAGTGGGGGAAGCCACAACAGGGAAATAAACCTGAAACTTAAATGTAGAAAGAGACCACAGTAGTTTACCCTTCAAACTACCATTCCTAGGGTTCTGTGGGAGGACGCCTGCCATACACTTCAAATGTATGGTGTGGATATGACCTCTGATTAGATGAGCCTCCAGGTGAAGGGAGCCAAGGATAGGGGCAGCCCCCTGAGAAGGAAAGTCCACTCCGTAAGACTTTGCTGTCAATAATCACCAGCCCTCTCCTGCCTGTGCTTTGCAGTTTGTCAAGAACAACCTGAGTCCCGTGTGGGAGCCATTTAAAGTCTCACTGAACTCTCTGTGCAGCTGTGAGGAGAAGCGGAAGCTGAGGGTAAGTCCAAAATGGGAAAACGGGGGAGCCTGTGACTGGACAGCACACTCAGCAGGGAGGCTGACCGTGCCAGTAGTGCAGGGGTGAATTCAGAAGTGCAGGGTCCCTTCATGATAGTCGCAGCAATACCCCCTTACTGCCATGCCCCCTTCTAAGATTATGCAAGCAATAATTTTTTAATTATTAAATAACAATCATTAGGGATGCATTGCCATGATCAGTACAGATTTCCATGTGCTGCCTTCCAGTGAGATCTGTAATTTAAGTTGACGGAATATGCGCAACTTGCGGGTTTAACATATAGAATAAGAGAGCAAGAAGAACATACATTTAAAGAAGGTTGGAAAACACTTCTTGAGTATATGGAAAATAACTGTACAGTGGAAAACGCTGGCAGCATTAAGATAAATTCAACAGAGTAAATAATTTTAGATGGATGTAATAGTAGAAAAATGATTGGGATAGTTATTGTAAAATATGCAGGGATGTAAGAGATGCAAAATGAACCGTGGAAAGAGAAGAAGGGAAGTCACTGGATATGTTAAAGTATGTAAAGTGTGTGTGTGTGTGTGTGTGTGTGTGTGTGTGTGTGTGTGTGTGTAATATGAATGAGAGATCTACTATTTTCTGTCCACATAAATAGGCAAATGATCTAGAGTGCTCTAATATCTAGTTGTGGTTTCCATGAAGTTTCATTGTACATAGCAGAACATGTACATATTCTCTTGAAAGGAAAGCAACTTGTGTTTCAGTGTTCCAAAAGGCTTAGCTCTGGAGCATCAAGAACCATTGCCACTCCCGCCTCCTCTGTGTTTTTCCTGTGTGCCTTCTCCAGAGTGACCCTAGGAGCCAATCCTTAGTGGAAGACTCGCCTCCTTTCACTCTGATTGGCTCCAATCAGCACAAAGGGTGAGAAGGCTACTTCTCAGTGGCTAAATTGCTCCCCTTTCATGCTGATGGGGCAGCTCTAGGATGCTGGAGACTGGAACTCTGCTGGGACCCTGCTGCAGAAAGCGTAATGGATCTTCGACCCTTGCCCCCAACCATGGACCATTACACCACTGGGCCTTGCAGCAGAAGGGACCTTGCCCACCCTTTCCACGTACTAAGCACCTCTCTCTTTTTCTCTCTCTTTCTCTCTCTCCGCATTCAGTGCGTCGTATTTGACTATGACTCCCGGGGCAAACACGACTTCATCGGAGAATTTTACACCACCTTTGAGGAGATGCAGAAAGCAATGGGGGGCAACAAGGTTGGTGTGTGAGAGAGTGTGAGAGAGTGTGAGAGAGGCCCATGTGACAGCCCACCATGCGCTTGTAATGGACAAGAGTTCCCCCTCTCATTTTGGAGGGCCCTTGGGGAAGACATGCTCCATGGGGTCCCCTCTGCCATTGAGCCAACTCATCCCGGCAGAAGGGCTCTTTTCAGTGGGGCCCTGCTGGGGTGGGGACCCTTGGTAGATGCCTAACCATGCCATCCCTTGGCACCAGCCCTTCCCACCCACTTTCCCTTTCGTTGTTCTAGATGGCTTAGTGTGAGCATACCCTGGGGAAGATGCCTCAAGGGTTGCCATACTACACACAGTCAGGTTCCCCTTTCATTCAGACCTTACCTGGTCCCAGCTGAACACAACATGTGTCCAGCACCAGGTGTTGTGATCTCGCTTGCTCAGAGCCCCCACTTGTCTTGATGGAGCTTGCAAGGGAGACACCTGGTATGGGAAGGGAACACTTTCATTTCCCAGCAGTGCCTACCTCTCATAAGGTCAGCATAGCTGCTCACCTTTGCTTCTCCTCCCCAAATCAGATCCAGTGGGATTGTATGAATCCGAAGTACAAGCTGAAGAAGCGAAACTACAAGAACTCGGGTGTGGTCATTCTCTTAGACTTGAAGGTGAGTTGTGTGGTGGGGAGGGTTGTACACAATATGGGAGAGTTTTCCTCTGAGAGAAGAGGTTGCCCAGTGTCTGGGCAGGGGAGGGGGAAATCTACACGGGTAGGGATAGAAGGGTAGAAAGACATCTTTGCAACCCAGCAGAAACACTGAGTCTTCTGCTGCTGGCTACCCCTTCACTCCCCCAGTCTGGCTGCGTCAGTTTGGTAATATCAGAGAGTAGGGATGAGGAAGAAACTTGAAACTTGACTCAGTTTGCATGGGGAACTGACCCCATTTACACAGTCCCAAACAGTAAGCCAGGGGTCCCCAGACTTACCGAGCTTCGGGCCGGTGCCCGCCGCGCCGACTGCGCGGCGGGCTGGAGGGTAGGGGAGGGTGCGCGCAGCGGGCCGGAGGGCGGGGGAGTGCGCGCCCCTGCACGTGCGCATGCGCACACGGTCAGAAAAAACCGCCGAAAATCGCTTGTGCACATGCGTATGGGCCTCCCCCGACCCGGAAGTGCACCGGAAATGACCTCTTCTGGGTCGGGAGAGGCCCATACGCTTGCGCACAAAGGATTTTCGGCGATTTTTCCCCCCGATTTTGAAGATCACCGCCGCGCCGCGCGCCGTAAGAGCGGGTGGCGGCAGTGGGTGGCGGGGGGCGTCGCGGGCCGGATTGGGAGGCCAATTGGGCCACATCCGGCCCGGGGGCCGTAGTCTGGGGACCCCTGCAGTAAGCAGACTAATTCACAGCCATCTTCGAAATTCACAGTTCTGAGAATTTTGTAAAGTACTTCTCCAAACAAGTAAGGTGTTCAGAAATAATGTACATCTAAAAGAGTAAAGCATGCATATAAATGCATATGATAGTGAAAGTAACATACA
Organism: Zootoca vivipara; assembly: GCF_963506605.1. Lineage (NCBI taxonomy): Eukaryota > Metazoa > Chordata > Lepidosauria > Squamata > Lacertidae > Zootoca > Zootoca vivipara. Next base: position 60,323,421 of record NC_083281.1, read on the forward strand.
AATATGCATTACATATGGGGAAATTGCTTTGGGAAAATGTGTACTTTTGGCAAAACTGCATACAGGGTTGTATATATTGGGAGAAATTAACACTGAAATGCTGATGAAAACTTTTTTAAAAAAACAACAACAACCAACTGATGTGGAATTGCAGAGAACTGTATTTAAGATTGGAAAAAAAATGAGAAATGGAGAGAAAGCAAGATGGAGTATATTTGCCCATCTCTGACTGGGAATTTCTCCAGATCTTTCCCCTCTGGAATCTGGTGGGTTGCTGTGCTGTAAGCAAGGCCAGGTCCTTCCAGGTCCTCATTGAATTCTCTGCCCCCCCCCCTCTAACTGGATGTGCAGCCTTAATGGCTGCCTCCTCATGCCTGGAAGACTGCAGGAGGAAGGAGGGTGTGCCTATCCATAGCATTGGCTAACACACTCTTTGTCTGAAAGATTCACAGGGTCTACTCCTTCCTGGATTTCATCATGGGTGGTTGCCAGATCCATTTCACGGTGAGTAGCAACGCTTGCCTTCCCCTGCTGCACAGTGAACCCATTCTAGCCTCTACTGAACATCATTGGATGGTTTGGGTTTTTAAGGCAAGTCTTCTGATGAGTGTGTGTCTTTCACTGGAGGCCAGTCCATTAGGGCAAATGGGGCACTGCCCCAACAACCTCAGTCTATGCTCAGCCATCCCCACCTGCCTGCCTTCTTACTTCCAACCAGTCCTATCAGCTTCTTCCACCTCAATTACAAGGGTTGTCCATGTAGAATTCAGCAGGGAGAAGGAGGATGGGGACAAAACTAGAGCTAGTTGGCTCTGTTTGCCATTGGCTCTGGTGCCACCTAATGTTGGGCTCCCTCCCTTCCGCCCTACCAGTCTAAATGGGCACCAGCGAGCCCTTTATATCTCCATACGTGAAGCAGCAACATCCTGCCTTTTCACATGCTGCAAATCCGTGGGAGCCTGTCACTGTCCTGGACCGCCATGCTTGTTCGAGGTTCAAAAGCATGTTCCACACATTGCAGTAGAACAGAAATACAGAAAACCCTCCAAACACTGCATATGCTCAAAGGCAGTGTAGATCTCAGCAAAGATACTAGGCTTGTCAGCTCTCCTCCATATGGGGATGTCACTTCCCTGGTTGCTGTCGCTAACACTGTTGTAGGATACAGGCTTAGGGTATGCTTTCTGCACACATGTGCACACAGACAGCCTTGCCTTAGCAGGCCAGCTTGTCACGTGCAAATCAACCACAGGCTTGGCCAGGCAGTTTTGCAAATGGAGGCTTCTTCAGTGATCCTCCCCCAGGTCTTGGTGAGATGCCAGGTGGGCATGTGTGGGGAGCAGCTCCTTTTCCTCCTCGGGCTTTCACAGTCCCTGCTGCCAGGCCTTCACTGCAGCTTCGCACAGATTTTTCTCCCTTGAAAACAACCAGTGCCCAGATTGCGTTTTGAAAGAGCAACTCTCCTTCTTGGAGTGAGTCAGATCCTAGAACATTCAAGGAACAGATTGCTGGCTCTCAGCCTCTCCGCTCGCTGGGATACGAGCTGGGAACGATCCCAGGAATTAGAGGCTCGCCATGTCTGGAGGTGCCAAGGCCTGTTGCTTGTTGGTGCCACGACGTAGAGGCGAACAGCAGAAATGGTATCAGCAGGTGGCACAAAGCTGAGCTGTGCTTGGTGCTGCCCCTGGTGTGCAAAATGGGAAAGCGCACCAAGATGGCACTCCTCCCTTTGAGTCCAAGTCTAGGAGCAAATGCCAGTTTTCAGGAGATATCAGGTTGGGATGGATCCATTCAGCTACTTAGCAAGGGGAGGAGAAGGAATCATAGAACTGTAGAGTTGGAATGGATCTAGTCCAACCCCCTGCAATGCAGGAATCACAACTAAAGAATCCCTGGCAGATGGCCATCCAACTTCTGCTTCAAAACCTCCCATGATGGAGAGTCCACCATTTCTGAGGCAGTCCGTTCCACTGCCTAATAGCTGTTGCCATCAGTAAGTTCTTCCTAAAGTTTAGTTGGAATCTCCTTTCTTGTAATTTGAATCCATTGGTTCAAGTGCTACCCTCTGGAGCAGCAGAAAAAAAGCTTGCTTCATCTTCCAAGGAAGAGAAGAGGCTCATTGCTCTGGGCCCCTCCTTTCACATCCACAGTCAGAAAATTGCTTGGCTAAATAGCAACCTTCTCCAACCTGGTGCCTTCAAGGTGTTTTGGACAAGAACTACCATCAGGTCCAGCCAGCACAGCTGTGTTGTCTGGGGCTGCTGGGAGTTATAGGGTGCTTCACTACCGTGTGGGAGGAATATAAGTGAGTGCCTACAAGGAAGCTTAAGTTTGGGCAGTGGATTAAAGCACCCTAACACAACAAATCCACTTTAGAAAAAGAAACCCTCTTTTCTCAATTAGGAAAGTTACAGGAAAATGCATTGAAAAGTATGGAATGAATGAATGATCAATGGGAGATGCATAACTGCTATGTGAGCAAATCAGGATGAATGCAAGATGAATGCTTTATGCCTCATTGGAAGGGAACTCAGGGTAGGCAACCTAAGGCCCAGGGGCTGGATCCGGCCCAAGCGCCTTCTAAATCTGGCCCACGGACAGTCCGGGAATCAGCATGTTTTTACATGAGTAGAATATCTCCTTTTATTTAAAATGCATCTCTGGGTTATTTGTGGGGCCTGCCTGGTGTTTTTACATGAGTAGAATGTGTGCTTTTATTTAAATTGCATCTCTGGGTTATTTGTGGGGCATAGGAATCCATTCACCCCCCCCCCAATAGTCTGGCCCACCACATGGTCTGAGGGACGGCAGCCCACGGCTGAAAAAGGTTGCTGGCCCCTGGAACCATTAGTGTTGAACCTGGGAGCATGGGTGTAGCCAAGATTTGTGTGGGAAGGGGGGCAGGACTGAGCTATCTGCAATGCAATTGGTAGTTACTGTAAGTATTTTTTATTTATTTACTTGATGGGAGGCAGCTGTGCCCCACCCCCGCGCTGGCTATGCCCATGCCTGGGAGAGACCAAGGTTCAAATCCTCACTCAGCCATGAAGTTCACTGGGTGACCTTGGGCCTCTCAGCCTAACCTACCTTGCAGGGTTGTTGTGGGGATTAAATAAGGAAGGGGAAGAACCATATCCACCACCCTGAGCTCCCTGAGAAAAAGATGGGATATAAATGTGATAAATAAATAAATTAGTAGTTCCCCGCAAAGAAATCTGAAGGAATGCTCAGTAAGGACTGGGTCTATTCTAAGCTCCGTGTCAGCTTTGTTTGAACAAGTCAAGATGAAAGCTCAATAAACGGGAGTCATTGGCGGAGCTGATAGTCAGAAACATCGGCTGGCCGGGTGTGCATGCTGAATTGGGGAGGCTTTGCCAGATATTTCAGGGTTGCTCCAAACTCTCCTTGTAAAACTGCTAAGCACTGCAGCTGGATTGGAGATAGAGTGAGGATCTTAGCAGATCTTCCTGGTTCTGCCTTGTTGAGTGGGAGGTGGCCCATCGTCAAGGCTACCACCTTCAAGCCTACCACTTTGGGATTTATCTGCCTCCTGCTAACTCGCTTCTGGTTTTGACGGGTCTATTCTCATAAACCTGCAAACGGCAGGCCTGCATCACTGCATGAACGGTTTATTTCAACCCAATAAACGCACTTGGAGCTCCTGTTCTTTTCTCGGCTGAGAGAGGTGTGAAAGCGGAGAACAAGTGGGAGAATGAGGCGGCTGCTTTGTTAAGGCAAATACAAATTGTTGTGACTTTCCTATCAGGCATCTGTGAGAAGGGCGATCTGGTTGCCCTGAGGCAGTTCCTGGCTAGACAAAAGTCTTGTCACAAGAGTGTCAGTTGCAGGCATTTTGTTTCCATGGGAACTAATTGTTAGAACATTTTCTGGGTGTGTGTGCAAAAGACAGAACTCCCCACCCGCAGCAAAGGGGTGTTTTAATCTAGGTGTCTGTCTTGTAAAAGAAGAACAGACTGTAGCTTGAGTGAAACTGAGAGAACGAAGCAGGGAGATGCTCTTGTAAGCATCTTAGTGGGTTGCCTGTCTGCATTGAGATCTGATGTGGGGACTGTGGACTTTGGCATGTTTAAACCAAAACAAGAGGATCTGTAACATTTCAAGGTAGTTTGGACTCCCACCATCCCCAATCACCCTGTCAGACCATCACAAATCAAAACATGAATGGCTGTTTGTTTCTGATTCAGCGTTAAATACCATGTTTTCCTTGGAAAAGTGGGGGGGGGGGGGACGACAACACTCGGACATGGAACTTTTTCTGTGCCTAGAAAACGTGTGGCAAAAGGTAAGTGTGGATGGGAGGTTATCCAAGAGGATAGTTTGGCTAGCCAAGTGGAGGATCCTCCTGTGTTATATTCCCTCTCTGCTCTTCTGCCTTCCAGGTGGCCATTGACTTCACAGCTTCCAACGGAGACCCCCGAAACAGCTGCTCCCTCCACTACATCAACCCCTACCAGCCCAATGAATACCTGAAGGCATTGGTAGCCGTGGGGGAGATTTGCCAAGACTATGACAGGTGACCCGATGTGTCTTGGCTCCTACTCTTGCTTCCTGAGCAGACCTGAGCCCCCTCACCTCTTACTCAACAGCCCTGCCCAAGGACATCTGGGCTGGGGTGGGGCAGAGAGAGTAGGGCAGGAACAGCCATAACATCCATGTGTTGAGGTGGGGGGAAGAGGAGACTGGGGGCTTGGAGTTGACAAGTCTGCCTCCTCTTTCAGCCAAGCTTGTAGAAGGATGATGATTTTGGACTCCAGCTCCCATCAGCCCCAGACAGCATGGCCAGGGTTCAGGGATGATGGGAGTTGTAGTCTGGCAGCACCTGGAGAGCCACCAGTGCTCTACTCCTGCTGTAGCATATTCATCAATGTACTTGGTATAACAGAGTCACCCCCTGCAATGAACACAACTGTCTCTTGAAGAACATGGTCAGGACCAAATGAGATGTGGTCTTAGATGTATCTTCAGTTAATTATTTTATTGCTTTAGATCCTGCCTTTCATCCATCATCGAACCTAAGGTAGTGTACAGGTAGTTCCCAGTGCATCCAGACACTGACCAGACACGGACCTTCTTAGTTTCAGGAACATGGGGGTGGCCTCTAGTGCCTTTGGACTATACCCTTAATGTGCACACTTTTTAAAAATAATGCAGAGAGCTGATGGGTGGGTGGGGCTGATCATTTTCCAGATCTGAACAAGTGAGGAGTTTAGCCCTTTCCTCATCTGCTGAAGTGTGTGGCACTGTGGTCTAAACCATTGAGCCCCTTGGGCTTGCTGATCGGAAGGTTGGCAGTTTGAATCCGTGCAACAGTAGTGAGCTCCTGTTGCTCTGTCCCACCTTTTGCCAACCTAGCAGTTTGAAAGCACACTAGTGCAAGTAGATAAATAGGAACTCCTGTGGCAGGAAGGTAAACAGTTTTTCCATGAGCTCTGGCTTCCATCACAGTGTTCCATTGTGGCAGAAGCAGTTTAGTCATGCTGGCCACATGGAAAGCTGTCTGTGGACAAATGCCGGCTCCCTTGGCCTGAAAAGCGAGATGAGCACCGCACCCCATAGTCGCCTTTGACTGGACTTAACCATCCAGGGGGTCCTTTACCTTTTTTTACCTTTCATCTGCTGTACTTCTAACAAAAGTTCCAGGTTCCACCCCAATGCAACTAGATGCTCTGGGAAAAGCCATTTTCGTCAAACTAAACTCTCCCTCAAAACCTGCTGCACTTCTGATAATTATCGCCACCCCCTAGAAGCTATTGTGTACATTTACAAAAATGCACATTAAATGAAGATGCATTTAATGGTTGCATCCAGTTTCACCTTCAGTGCTAGAACAGTTGCACAAGCAACCATTGTGTCTGCTTGGGCTGATAATGTTTCATCCCCAGCAACAAGGGAGAATGGCACACGGACATCATCTCTGTGCCACAATAATGAAGGATGATGGGGAAAACCTCTCACATGGTGAGGCTGGATGTTCTGGGCTGTCCCTGAGCATCTTCCAGAAGTGGGTGGGTGGAGGAACAGGAAAGAGGTCCCTGGTCACATCTGCACCATACTTTAAAGCCACCACACATGGCTTTCCTCAATGAATCATGGGTGCTGTAGTCCACTACTCATAGAGCTATAGTTCCCAGCACCCTTAACAAAGTACAGTTCCCAGGATAGCTTGGGGAAAGCCATCTGCTTAAAATATATGGTGTGGGTGTTACAGTGTGAATATGACCTTGGTTTCTTGGGACGCCTCTTCATGCGTTTACGGTGCCAAACCAAGAATGCAGGGAAACCACTCCAGTACACACCCTAAGACCTTGCACCCTGCTTCTCCACAGTGATAAGAAATTCTCCGCCTTAGGCTTTGGAGCCAGAATCCCACCCAATTACGAAGTAAGTGATGGATCATCTGGGAAATGATGGGGCTGGGAGGGCAAAGAGGCCGCTGGACAGGGTTGGAAATAAGGGAGGATGGGGAGGGATCAGTGCCAGAGGAGGGTATGAGAAGAAGGGGCTGGTGTTGTGGGTCCCTTTCATATACATGCTGATGTTTGTCTTTCCTGTCCTGGGCAGATCTCCCATGATTTTGCCATTAACTTCAACCCAAACGATGATGAGTGTGAAGGTAAGAAACTGACTAGGGTTGCTTTGGAGTCTTCATTCTATCACCCCCCCTCAAGCCAATGCCTGAGTCTATCAACCCCCCATCCCCCACCCCAACCCCTGAGTCCATCAGGAGTGTACTTGAACCTAGATTGGCACTTCCAGGTCTGTTTTCAGGAGAGGGCCATAGCTCAGCAGGAAGAGCCTTGGCTTTGCATGCAAAAAGTCTCAGGTTCAATCCCTGGAAGCATCTCCAGCCGGGACTGGAAAATGCTCCTGCTTGAAACCCTGGAGATTGCCTTATCACAGTGCTCCACCGAAGGCAACGGCTTCTGGCCACCCCTAACTCCAGCCTTTCCCTCTTCGTGCTAGGAATCCAAGGCGTGGTGGAGTCCTATCAAAGCTGCTTGCCCAAGATACAGCTCTACGGGCCAACTAATGTGGCGCCAATCATTTCCAAGGTAGCCAGAGTCGCAGCAGACGAGGAGAAAACAAAGGAAGCTTCCGTAAGTGGGCCACCAAGCCTGGGGCTGCAGCTCAGTTGTGGAGTGCCTGCTTTGCATGCAGGAGGCTCCAGGTTCAATCCATGGCATCTCCAGGCAGGGCTGGGAGAGTCTCCTGCCCAAGACCCAGAAGAGCTGCTGCCGGTTAAAGTGTCAGCAGTACTAAGCTAGGTGGACCAGTGGCTTCCTAGGTTCCCTGTATTTTCTCACCATAGCTCGGTAGCAGAGCATCTGCTTTGTATCCAGAAAGTACCATGTTCAGTCCTGGCATCTCCAGGCAGGGCTGGGAAAGTATCATTTCTGAAACCCTGGAGAGTTGCTGTCAGTCAGCACAGACAACACTGAGCTCACTGGTCCCTCGTCTGCCTTGGCATAAGGCAACTTCCTATGTTCTGGGATGGTTAGGATGGCAAGGCTGCTCACACCCCAGAATTTCAAGGATTTGTGTGTGAGATGAAATTTGGATGCTTCATAGCCCTGCCCCCTCACCTCGTCCTGCTTGATGGAAATCTACCGAGTGCTGGGGCTGGGGGATTTACATTCTGGAGGGTTTGCTTAGGCCATTTGCATGCATGCACGAAAGCCCTGGACAGGCTAAAGGGACTTTAACTAAATTCTCCTTCATTATTTACACACACCAAGTACTCTGGGACCCAGGGACATGCCAGTTTGGATTCTTCTGGGATCTTGTCAGCTCTTTGCTCACTAAATGTCTGAAAGCTTTGCTGCTGAGCCCATCAATTAGTGACAGTAGTTAATGTGGCGTTACGGGCCTGAGCTTCAGGTGGGTGGGTAGGGGCTGCAAATAGCCTTTCCCTGATTTGGTTTGAGCTGTGCATGAAGGATGTCAACCTGAGGGGGCTTTATTTGGGGTGGGGGTAAGCAGAGACTGTATTGTGGGCTCAGTGTGTTTGATGACGGGGAATAGCAAGCTTGGGGGTGTGAGCCCACTGCAGTTGTTGTTGGACTCCAGCTCCCAGCAATTACCAGAGCCAATATCTACGGTAAGGATGATAGGAATTGTAGGCCAGCAATTTCCAGAGGGCATAGGGACCCTCTGTGCTGGTGACCTCAAGGCTTTTATTGGTACCCTGAAAGCTGCATCTCCTCTTTGATCTTTGTGCTGCACTATCTGTTGAGCCGCCCTCCTGGTTCCCTTTTCCCTGACCCCTCATCTTTTTCATCTCTCTCCGCAGCAATATTTCATCCTGCTGATCCTGACGGATGGGGTCGTGAGTGACATGGGAGACACACGGGAGGCCATCGTCCGAGCCTCCTACCTGCCCATGTCCATCATCATCGTAGGCGTGGGCAATGCTGATTTCACTGACATGCAGGTCTTGGATGGGGATGATGGCATCCTGCGCTCCCCGAAAGGCGAGCCCGTCCTGCGTGACATTGTGCAGTTTGTCCCCTTCCGAGAGTTCAAGAATGTAAGTTGCCCTGTAATGCAGACACACTTGCATCTTCCCCCTAGTTTCTCCCGCTCTGTTAGGACAGACTTGTTTTCTCTGGTGTTGCATGCATCTCTTGCAGATTCTAAACCCAGAGTTACAGGATCACAGGGCTGGAAGGTACCCTCTTCTTAACACATCTGATAAAACTTCTCTTAGTACCAGTCCGGCTGGAATGTGTCCTTGAACTCTGATCATGCATCTCGGTTACCTGGGTAGAGGATAGAGCAGGTGTTTGTGAGCGTCTATAGAAACTAGTCTACTGATTTTTATTTCAGGAAGCCTACCCAGGCTTATGATTTAGTTCTGCCTAGTTGTCTTTAACATTTTGCTGAGTATATGTGTGCATTATCAATAATTGTTTTATGCACACCACTTAGAGGTGTTTTTTTTTAAAAAAAAGAAATATCTCACATTTTTTTAGAAATTATAAACAACACCGGTTCTAAATCCATTTACAATATACACATTATGCTCATAGTATGATAACACAATTTGCCCTATAAAATCTCTATTTCGGGGGGGGGGGGAATCTACTGTATCCAGTAAATCTACTTAATTATAAGAGACAACGAACAGAGACACCCCCTTTTTAGATAAATTAATGAATAACATTTGGCAAACTATTTAATTCCATTTCCATTATATTTCACAAACTTAAATGTCTCCCCACAATGGGCATTGTTCACAATTTTTTATTAAGTGGTTTATCCATTCCCCGCCCCCTAAATAAAAAATAAATAAATATGATTGGGTTGTAAAAAAAGAAGAAAGAAATTAGCCTTCTCTACAAAGGTAAAAAAAAAAATCACATTTATTGCTCTGCCTGCTTTTGCCCTCGAACTGAAAAGGGGTCCCCCAACCCCTGGTTTTGCAGCTGAAGAGCACAATGGTGCGGGAAGCATGATCTAGGCCACTAGCATAGACTGTGACTTGCAGTGTCTCCCCCAAAACCCTCCCAGCCCTGAAACATGAGGGGGTGGAGAGGGCTGAGTAGTGTAGGAGCAGGGCAGGACAGGCCTGCTGGGGGTTTTCTCTCTCACTTTGCCTGTTTTCTCACTCCACAGCATGTCGGAAAGGAAAATCCATAGTTGGGTATTTCTGGCAGCCGGAGGCACAAGACGCTTGGCCATTGCGAAGGCCTAATTGGGCTTGATTGTCAGTAATTTAGGCCTCGGGAGACAAGCTGTCTGTTGCTTAGCCCGAGTGAGCTGTGAGGCGAGATTAACCCTCTGGGCCCTGGCGCCAAGAGCGCCGAGAAGTGACAGGCGCTATTAGTCGAGAGAGAGAGGCAGACGTGGACCTTCTCTGCGGGAAGGAGGAGGGAGACAACTTGCCCTTCCTCAGAATGCCCTCATCCTAGCAACATTCCCAATCCTGCTCAGGAGGAGGAAGGGAAGCAGCAAAGCAGGAGCCTTCCTTCTGTGGGGGGGGGACCTTGCAAGGCTATGAGGTCTCTGCATTAGGGATTTTGGGGAGGGGCTGTAACTCAGTGGCAGAGCATCTGCTTTGCATGCAGAAAGTTCCAAGTTACAGTAAATCCCCATCATCTCCAAAAAGAGTTGGAGCCCTGGAGAACCACTGCCAGCCAGTGTAGACTAATTGGGCCCAGGATAGGTCCCTGTTTAGTTCGTTCAGTCATTCACTACAAGCTGCATCTACCTGCCCCCACTTGATGTGGCATCAGGTCTGGGGAGGATGCAGCTACAAATGAACAATTGGGAGCTTAATGTGACCTCCTAATTGTTCCTTTGCTAGCTGGGCTCCCGGTCAGTGCTGACCACCTGATCAGCACAGGCAGGGAGCTATGTTGGGATCGCCTGTACTAGGGAGCTCCCCACTGGGAAATCCCTAGTGCAGCCAAGACAGCTGGAGGAAGCAGTTTGGAGCAGAGGAAGCAGTATGGCTTCAAAAAGGACTTCAGAGGAACTCTCTGTAAACCGCACCTTTGAAGGCAAGCTCCAGACCCAGTCAGCTGATTGGCACAGGAAGTGCATCTTAAAAGGAAGCTGCTGTATCTGCCAAACAGCTGGTGACGGCCACCTCTTTTGAACTGTGGCAGGTGTCAATCACCTGTTGTCATTGTGGCACCAGGTGATTGACAGGTGGGCAGCCCTGCTCACCTGTTAAAGTTCACCCAGAGGGGCAGAATGGGTGGCAATCAGGAATCTTGCCTGCTGGTTGAATCCAGTTTTCCACTCTGGTTGTGTAGACAACACTGAGCTATGGCCTGGCTGTTTCCTAGGTTCCTAATCCTAAAGTGACAGCGCACAGCAACATGTCCTTCCAAATGGCCATTGAAATGCATTTTGATGTCAGCATCAATTCTAGATACGGGAAAGAGACCAGCTAATCTTTTCCTTCCTCTTCCTTCCAGGCCTCCCCGACTGCCCTGGCCAAATGTGTATTGGCAGAGGTGCCCAAGCAGGTTGTGGAATATTACAGCTACAAGGCCTTACCTCCCCGATGCCCCAAAGGCAGCACCCCTGACCCGACTCTGAACTCACCTTCACCCCAGTGACAAGGGCCCCCACCCCTTTGGGCCTCAGCCACATTGTCTGTCTTCCCTCCATCTGCCAGTTCCTTTCCCCAGTGAAGTAGAAGAGAGAGAAAAGGGAGCCCAAACCAGTGCCAGGGGGGGATATAAGGTTCCCGGGTCTGCAAGAAACTTTAGCCACCAAAAAGGGAGAGGAGAAGGCCAGCCTGCCACCACCACCACCACATCCCTCACATGTCCTTCTCCCAGTGGCACTATAAAAGATCAGAGCTGGCCCCTTGGAAGCGAGTGAGTTCTCGGAGGACCCATCTCTCCCAAGGGAAAGAAAAGGGCCACCACTACCCCAGGCAGAACACACTGTATGACAAATTCCCTTGTTTGGATTTGGATTTGATATCCCGCTTTATCACTACCCGAAGGAGTCTCAAAGCGGCTAACATTATTCTTTCCCTTCCTCCCCCACAACAAACACTCTGTGAGGTGAGTGGGGCTGAGAGACTTCAGAGAAGTGTGACTAGCCCAAGGTCACCCAGCAGCTGCATGTGGAGGAGCGGAGACGCGAACCCGGTTCCCCAGATTACGAGTCTACCACTCTTAACCACTACACCTTGTGTATGCAGTTTCGCCCAGGAGATACCTAAAGCTCAACGAGAAAACCCACTTCTATCTCACCTACAGAAAAGGGGAGAGAGGGCATTGGGTGGGCAACTGGCATTCCCTGTGTTGGCCATTGGGAGATGGGAGACAGGGCAGGGAAGGATGCAGAAAGCTTAATGGGTGGGGGCGGAATGAGTAGCTTTGTCCCCATATCATTCACACACACACACACACACACACACACACACACACCATTGCCCAAAAAAGGTAGTTCTGACCTTGTTTACTTCTGCTTTCCATCCAGCCCTCACCCCCAGGGTGAATATGCCTCTCTCTTCTTGGATGACACTGTGGCAAGGGAGTCTGCAGCTCCCATTTGCTTCCATGGAGAGGCCTGGTGGAAGTGGATGAGCTAGTGAAGCAGAAAGGATGGTGGAAGAGGAGAGAGGGAACAGAGGAGAGGAAATGCCTCCCCCCTTATGCTGCTGGAGTTGGTGCTGCCTTTTCCCCTTGACTGCTGGTGTGTGTTGCTGTAATAATGCCAGGTGCCCCCCACCCCATAGTTTAAGAAAGATGAGAGGAGCAAAGGCAGAGTCCCTGCAAGAACATGTCAACTGGAGAAAACCAACCCCAAACCATCCTTGATTCTCTTGACCAGCTGGAGTCCCTCAACTTTCCCTTGATGCCCAGCACCATGGGGGGGCATTGACATTAGGGGCATGGCTCTCCCTCTACATGGCACACAGGGTGTGGCCTCAGTGGACAGCTTGAGCCAGCCTTCCACAACCTCCAGATGTTTTGGACTGCACCTCCCATCACTGTTGACCATTAGCCATGCTGGCTGGGACTAATGGAAATTGTAGTCCAAAATGTCTGGAGAAATACGTGACTGAGGAAGACTGGCTTAAGAGGGTCCCCAGATACATTGCTATTGCACTTATGTCCATTTCACCATCCCATCCTGTGCATGAAGTTCATTGGGTTCCTGTGGAGGCACCATGCCCAGCTCTGCCTACTCCTCCACATGGTACGTGGTTGTCTTTCACTATGATGTTGTTGTTTGCCTAAGGTTTGCATGACAAATCTACTTGATGTACCAAAAGAGGCAGCCAAATAAAAGGATATGTTCTGTTCCCCCTTGTTCTCTGCACTTTTTCTGATGTGGAAAGTTAAAATGCGCCCCAAAGTAAGGCTACTGAACAGTAGTGGTGTTGGAGCCAATTCACAGGAGCTGAGATGAGCAGCATCTCAATAAGAGCTGCTGGATCAAGCCAATGCCCCATCAAGTCCAGCGTCCTGTTCTCAAATGCATGTGCCTGTGGGAAATCTGCAAGCAGAACCCAAGCGCAGGAGCATCCCCTCCCACTCATGGTTTCCAACAACTGCCTCCAACCAGGGAGGCAGAGCATAGCCATCATGGCTACTACATCATGGTGTTGTTCCTGGAGGCAGTGATTTTTGGGAGGGTGCCCACATAGTAGTTAGGTGTCACCCCAGAGGCCTCTTCCCAGCATGCCTTGCAATGACACAAATAATTGGTGGGGCAAACACCTTGGCTTATTCAGTACAGCATTTTCTTGACAGCAAAATATCATGGCATGTCTGGGCAGCTTAGTAATTGAATTTGCAAACAGGAGGTGGCCACATCTACACAGATTCTGTTAAATGTCAGAACTGGCTCCACTTTAAAGAAGCAACAGAAATGATGCAATTGCTGGAACCTTGTGCATGGTTGCAGTCCCACAAATTCCACTGAAATAAATGTGCTTCCCATATGCATACGAGTGTGTGTGTGTGTGTGTGTGTGTGTGTGTGTGTGTGCAGAATTACACCCCTGCTGTGTTATTGTGCCGGTTGTTCCATGTCCAACTGGGGTGTTGCTTTTTCAGGGTCTAATCAGGCTCTGAATTTCACTAAGACATTTTTAAAAAATCAAAAAAATCCTGGTCCTATGTTTCCCGACAGTTACGCATACAAGACATGTCTGGATGGAGACCAGTGATGCCAATTAGAGATGAAAAGCAGCGACCTCTTAATAGGAGCTGAGGCCGCAGTCTATTTTACAAATAAAGTGGTGGGAAGCCTAAAAGGCAACCCTGCTTAAAACCACTGATGCTTCTCTCCTATCAGCCTCTCCTTTTTTTTTGAAGTTCAGCCACATAGGAACAGACAGAGGTCTGTTTGCATAGTGTTGGCGGCTATAGAGAGCCTGAAATCAAAGCCAGAGATTTGATTTCCTTTCTTTGAATCTTTGAAATGGCAGGATTTATTCATTATTATTATTTTTCTTTTGTAAAAGCTTGTATCAGCTTCTATGGAGTTAAAGCCAGGCTTCTTCTGCCTTAGTTTGACTCAGGGCTCCCAGGGTATGCTGGTTGGAAGCCACAGCATATGCAGTACTAGAAGGACAGGGTCATGTCCAGAATTGGAAAGTTATGCAGGATTGCAACAGGCAAGGCCAGCCTTTTCAGGACCTTGGACAGATCACTGTGGCCATACTGGCTCCAGCTCACCTAAGGAGAGCTGTTGCCACAGAAGCATGCTGAGGCCGTCTGAAGGCTGGCTGGTCAAGCTGTTTACACCACCTCGCTCAAAAGCTCCCTGTGTTTCTGCAGTTACGGGTTTTTTTACGGAGTGGAGGCAGTAAGAACTGCATCTGGGGTATGTTCCAAGTCTGAGGAACCCAGCAAAGCCACATTCTAGTCTATAGTGGGTGGAGAGGACTCCTCTCACTCTGAATCTTCCCCTAAGCTAGGGGGATAGAGGCCAGATAACATGACAAGGCTGCAACATGGTACTCAGTCCCTAGGGCCACCTTTTGTGCCTAATTGCCAGAAGATGTGCAAGTATGAGTAATGCACTCCAAAGCCAAACTGTACCCACATTTCACCTACATCATCTGTGCTCCCTCCTTTAGGATTATACAATGGGAGACCTGAAAACCACATATGATGCCTTAAGATCCTTCAAGGAAAAGTGGACTTTAATGTAATAAATTAAAGCAGAGAATGACACACCCACCCAATGTCTTCAGCCAGTAACAGAAATGTGAAAGGGGAAGGACACCAAGTATCTGGAGAATGGGGAGACAGAGACCCCTCACAAAGAAGCCTTGCAAGGTATCTTGGTGACAAAGTGCTTAGCTCACTTGCTGCCTTCTCTTATGCCCTCTTTCGTGAGCACATGTACAGCCCAGCATCATACAGTAGAATCTGGTCCACTAGGGAGAATGAGGTACTATCCCATCAGTCTCAATCTTCCCACAGCCAGCCCCCACCTGCATGCCTTCTTACTTACAACTGGTCCAGGAGTTGGCACTGTCTGCCAGCTTCCTCCGCCCTAGTCTCAGTCTTGTAGAACTCATTAGGGAGGAGGAGGGGGGAGGGGGACCAACTAGAAGTAGCTGGCTCTGCCTGTCCTTGGGTTGGCTACACCTGCTGTTGATCTCCCTCCCTTCCGCTCTAACTGTCCCAGTAGGCATCTACCACAATCGACAACAAGGTTGGTCTACTGGTCATGGAAATATTCTTGGAGTTGGATCTCAGTGGGAAGAGGACTGTTGAAAATTAAGAAACAAGTTGCAACAACATTATTTCTCTTACTTCCCATGGATTTTCCCATGGAGTCCATCATCTAAGCTCAGAAGCAGGTTGCTTTGGTTAGCATATCCAAGGCTTCTGAGATCTATTGTTATGTAAAATAATGCATGGGTTCTCTGTTCCCACAGGGATAACAAGAGGAAAAATAGAAAGACTAAGAACTAGAAGAATCAAAGCTGGCTTGTAGAAAGCCTAAGAAAAGTTCTTTCTGGACTCATTTCGATTGACTAAATCACACCTGATAGATCAGGCTTCCTCAACCTCAGCCCTCCAGTTGTTTTGAGATTACAATTCCCATCATCCTTGACCACTGGTCCTGCTAGCTAAGTATCATGGGAGTTGTAGGCCAAAAACATCTGGAGGGCCGAGGTTGGGGAAGCCTGTGATAGATGGTTTCTCCCCTTTCTATTAGACAAGGGTAACCACAGCAGTACTCTGCAATTCCCATGAGCCTCAGCTAACATGGCCAATGGTCAGGCATTATGGGAGTTGCAACTCAGCAACACATGTGGGCACTGCATTGACTACCCCATCTTAGACAAATTAGGCCAGTTAGGTGGGAAAACTTCTTAGTAGCTCTTGATTAGTCACTGGTAAGGACAATAATCAGGATGCTCTGCCTTCCAGTAGGAATTTGGTTGGTTGGCAGAAAATAGTGAACAGATGCATGATCAATAAAGCCAAGTCATTGCGAGTTTTTGTTTGTGTTTATCAGTCACATTGTGGGGTAAGCTCAATTCAGGGTAAGTCTCCACACCGAAAGAATGCCTGTTCAGCTCACAGAGAATTACTGAACAGAAATCTGGACAGGAAAACACACAGATGTCCCAAAGCAATTTCGGTCATGGTCATGGAAGTATCATAAATCTATGTATTTATAACTATCCAAACCACAATCTATTTCTGCCACTGAGCCACCCAACACTCTCCTCAGCTTGGACTCTAGATAGAAAGCTGAGCTCCAATCTTCAGGGAAAGAGGTGAGGGGGAAGACCTTGTGCCAAGGTTTGTGAAACTCTGCCATTTCCTTTTTAGTGACCAGAATATTCTACCTGCCCTTCCCCCAAGTCTCAACTGGATCATGAGAAGACCAAATGAATGCTTTGAGCATCAAATGTATGATGCTCAGGGGTGGGCAAACTTCAGACTTATGGAATCTTCTTTTATTTCTTTAATAAGACCAACTATTCATAGCCTGGGACAAATGATACAGGCTTACACTTGAAGAGCACCGAGCCCATGAATTTATTTTGAGTACCAGAACAGAGCTCACCATCCTTCCACAAAAATGCCTACTTCTGCTTAAAGGTAAATGGACCCCTGACCATTAGGTCCAGTTGTGACCGACTCTGGGGTTGCGGCGCTCATCTCGCGTTATTGGTAGACCACCAACAGACCACCAAACTGTGTATCATCAAGACTGCAACTTGGTTGCCTATTATTTCTCTTGCCTTCTTAGATAAACCGTTCCTGGTGTATGTCCCTAGATGACCATCTTCATTTCCAGTTTCAGTGCACACCATGCCAGTCTGTGAACAGAATATCCTGTACATTCCTCCTTTTGATTGCAGCCACCCTGATGGGATGCACATGAGCACAGAGGGAACAGAGCTCTAATCCAATCACCATTTCTGTGTCATTAAAAGGCCGTTTCACAGCATTTGCAATAAATACTCCAGCAAATAATAGAAGCTTTAACACTCAAGGGGAAAATTTAACATAATCTGAAGAGAGGCAGCTTCAAAGCCTATGTGTCCCATTATAAGAAAAATCAGAAAAACAGAGAGAAGAGAGAAGGCGGGAAGATTTGTGCAATACACTCTGGGCAGCTGCAATAGCTTAACTTGGTCAGTCTGACCTATTTAGCCTTTTCAGGACGTTGGACAGCATCTGCAATCGGGGCTCATGGCAATTCAGTACCATGGACGGGGAATACTGCAACTACGGTAGTTCCTTTAATTAATCAAAACTGCACACAACTTGTATGTAGCCCAGAGGACCCATTACTGGGCTTGTTTGTTTTTTGCCAATATCTTTCTACTAGGACCAACCAAAATACTATAAACTATAAGCAAGATTTTGAGTTTTCTGGAACTCTTTTTCAGGCTGAAGATTAAGCAAAACATTAAGCCTAAAGAAGAATTGAGAACATAAAAAGAGACCCACTGGATCAAGCCAAAGGCCCTTCTAATCCAGCATCCTATTCTCGCAGTGACCAACCAGATGCCTGTGGGAAGCTCACAGTAGCACTCCCCGACTTATGACCCCCAGCAACTGATATTCAGAGGCATACTGAAGGCAAGAAATATTGCCTTATCTTTGTGATTTTGTCTAAACTCATTTAAGAACCATCCAAGTTGACAGCCATCACTGCAACTTGTGCCCTGAATTCCATAGCTTAACTGGTGAAAGTACTTATTTTTATCTGTCCCAAATCTCCCAACTTTCAGCTTCACTTCTTATATTTAAGGGGGGGGGACTGCTTTCTTTCCACACTATGCGTATTGTTTACACCTCTGTCATATCCCTACTTTTTTGCTTTTTTTCCAAACAAAAAAGACTCAAATGTTGCAGAGGTGCTCCATCTCCTTGATCGTTGCCTGTTAACCCTTTCTGCCAGTTTTACAGCATATATATCGGCACAGGGTAGGGGAAATCACACAAATAACCCACAGCAACACGTGGCAGGGCCAGCTAGTGTGTGAATATATGTGTGTGTGTGTATGTTGTTGTTTAGTTGTTTAGTCGTGTCCGACTCTTCGTGACCCCATGGACCAGAGCACACCAGGCACTCCTGTCTTCCACTGCCTCCCGCAGTTTGGTCAAACTCATGTTCGTAGCTTCGAGAACACTGTCCAACCATCTCGTCCTCTGTCGTCCCCTTCTCCTTGTGCCCTCCATCTTTCCCAACATCAGGTCTTTTCCAGTGTGTGTGTGTGTGTGTGTGTGTGTGTGTGTGTGTGTGTGTGTATGGGGGGTGGCAACCAGACCTGTACACAAAACAAGAGCAGTCACACCACAGATTTGTGTAAAGGCATTAGGCTGAATCAACATGACCTGGAAGCTATACGCCGGCTCCCTCGGCCAATAATGCGAGATGAGCACGCAACCCCAGAGTCGGTCATGACTGGACCTAATGGTCAGGGGTACCTTTACCTTTACCTTTACTCTGAGTAGAACTTAGTTCAATCCAACCCTATATGATATTGACAGTTTTATTTTCAGTCGCTTTCCTAACTATCTCCAACGTGGAAGTTTTCTTTTCATGGCTGCTATGCATTGAATCCACTTTTTATTCAAGCTATCCATCCCAAACCCAGGATCCCTTTCTGGACCAGTGACTCCCAGCTCAGACCCCATCAGTATATGCAAAGCTGGGCTTTTTGTGTATCACTTTACATTTGCTTGCATTGAACTTCACATGCCATTTTAATGCCCATTCTCCCAGATTGAAAAGATCCTTTCAGAGCTCTTAGTTATTCTAACAACAACAACAACAACAACAACATATTTATTTATTTATTTATATCCCGCCCTCCCCGGCCAAACCGGGCTCAGGGCGGCTAACATCAAAATATATACCGTAATACTCCAAAACATAAAATTCAGCAATCAACTGAAATACAGATTAAAATCATTATGGTTTTACAGCCCTATATATAATTTCGCGTCATCAGCAAACTCAGCAACCTCACTGCTCATCCCTAACTCCAGATCATTTATGAAGGAAAAAAACATTAATCCCAATATGATGATGATGATGATAATTAATATTCCATTATGATTACAAATTCTTCACCCTAAGGTTCCACAGAAGGTCACAACATTAAAATACAATATTTAAAACCAGTTTAAACCAGATTTCAATATAGATCATTGAGGGACCCACTTCCTTGTGAGAACTGCCCCATTATTCTTACTTGCTGCTTTCAGCTACTCAACCAGTTATTGACCCATAAGATAACTCATAGCCTTATCCCAAAACTGCTAAGCTTAGTCAGGAGTCTCTGAAAAACTCAAAATTGCTTGTTCATTACTTTGTGACATTTTAATTGGCCCTCATAAAGGGAATACATGTTTGTAGATTTTGGATTTCCCTCCAGAGTGATGGCAGGTGAGAATTATTTCTCACATGAGAATTATTTCTGTGTAGGAAGGTGTGTGTATGTGTGTGTGTGTAGAAACACTATTTCTGGAAAAATCCAGGAAGTATTTGCCAGGAGGAAGCTCAGTTGTTGCCAATCACTGTCCATAGTTAATGCTTGGAAAAGCCACGTGGGTTTTGGATTCTGACTACATTTTTTCATAAAGGGATAGAACACTATTCTCCCTTCTTCCATTTGTTACAAACTCTCATAAGAGGAGCCCTAATGGATCAGACTAAAAGTCCTTTTCATCCAGCATCCTCTTTTCCACATTTGGTGGCCTAGCAGATGCCTCTGAGAAGCCCATAGACAGGGCAGGAAAAGCAATTGTCCCATTGTTGCTCCCCAGCAACTGGTATTCAATGGTATACTGCCTCTGAACATGGAGGTTCCATTTAGCTATCAGGGTTTACTAGGCTTTGATAAGACCTCTCCTCCTCCCCTTCCACTAATTTATCTAATCTCCTTACAGCTAGCTGAACTAGCGGCCATCACAACACCTAATGACAGCAGATCCCCTATATTAACCACACAATATTTTAGAATGAAAATTTCTCCCAACTGATTAGGAATATAGTTATGCTTCCCTGGAGGTATTTAAGCACCAGTCAGGGATGCTGCAGCTGCATCCTGCACTGAACAGTGGGGTGGATTGGAGGACATCAAAGGTCCCTTCCATTCTGTGATACAGCCTTCCTTCAACTCAAACATATGTTTATTTCAGCAAGCAATGTACAGTAATGCAGTCATGGAAAGTAAAGTCACTCATACACACTCTTAAGCTCCATGCAAATCGGCCTTAGAGTTTGGACATTCAGCATCAGCGCAATTGTCACTCTCCCCCACCTGACCGCCCCCCTTCCACACTCATCCACACCCACAAAAGAGATGGGCTTTCGTTACAAAAACAGCTCTATTCAACAGGGACAAAGTGATTATTTCTGACTGCCGGGATAATTGCTCAAATTGTTCTAACAATAAATGGGGCTTGAAGTGAGATGCATTCATGCTGACAAGGATGAAGTTTGATGGGAAAACACCTGCTGCAGAGAAGAGCTCGCGTGAACCCGAGACTCCAGCAAAACTGCTGGAGTCGGATATTTCCCTCCTCACTACACTGAACTGTTCAAGTGAGCCGTCTCTGCCATGATTTGCCAACTGCTGCTAGAAGCAGGCCTGGCTCCATAGGAGGCTGCTGGGTTCACCAGTGCATAGACGCCCCATTTTGACAACTGAGCAGCTCTGAGGATGCCTTTCACACTTATTGCCATGCATAGGCTAATCCCCCAGATCTCTTAATAGGCAAATGTGTCAAGGAAAGACAAATTGTCCACAAAGTAAGGGAAACTGGGAGGAAAAGAGGCTCACTCTATATCTAGAGAATGCAAAGACAGAGGTCAAACAAGTCCCTTCCAACTCTACAAGTCTATGGTTCTAAGCCTGAATAGCCACATTGGCTCCAGAAAATAGCAAACAGAGCACAAAGCAATGGCATAATAGGATTATTTGGACCAACTGGTGTTCACAGCTCAGGGATCTCTTCCCCCTTTCCCTGGGGGTTGCTGCACAATCATATCAGAAATGAGAGCAGCAACAGAATAGCCAACAGGGCCAGGGCACTTTCAGAAGGCTGATATTTTTGGATGGGAACCAATCACATATGGGCAAATTCACGTTGCACAATTGTTGTTGATTGGGTGATAAGGAGCAACAAATCACCTTCCCCCAAAGTTCAGACTTTTTGAAATAAGGAAAGTGAGCGGGAAATGCACTGGAAGGTGTGGGGACACATTGCTTCAGTGCAACTTCATCTAACTTCCCCACAAACCAATCAAGAGGCAGGTCTTCTGGAAGTACCTGAGTTCACAAATACAAAACCCTTTCAAGCTCACCTAAGGCCATTTGGCTTTGTGCATATGGATGCAGCCTCTGCTCTAAGAGTTACCCACCTAGTATAAGATGCAGCTCGCAGCTGACATGCACATTCCCATCTGCCCTGTGCAAATCTATAGACATCCTTCTGTCCTCTGAGCTCTCTCTACAGTTAGGAAGAAGCTGAACATTATTCCCATCAACCATTTTGCCCCAACCACATGCCACCTCTCATGGATCAATCTGCTACAGATTTCTTATTTATAGCTCCTGATTCTTCTCCCTATAAAGAGGGATAATAGACGTCGCCATAGTAACTCCTGTGCCTGATGCATTTCACGCTGGAGCCTATCCCTCTGCTTGAAGCAGATGTTTCTTGAGTGAGGAGAAACTGGAGACTCCCTCAGAGACCTCCGTCACAGCAGAGCGGGCCATCCCACCCAGCTAGCTCACTTTCCTCCTGTGGCTGCTCCAATTCCATTGTTGCTCTTACTCAGTCCTGTGACCCAGCAAAGGTGCTTGTCTGTCTTCATTAGCCATTATTTCCCCCCACTACCCATGCTGTGCATCTCCCCCCCCTCTATTCACCAGGATGATGCTGTCCTTCAGCAGAGCAACCTTGGGGAAGCAACTGGGTGTGGAACAAGAGCATATTCTATATCTGTTGGTTGGTAGTTCTGTATTGCAAGCTCAAATATTCTGGGCCAAAGACCAGCCATGTAGCTGCACATTTCTTCTCTTTCTGAAAGGCTGAATTGTACTTGTTATGTTGGTGTAGTGGTGAAAGTGTCAGACTAGGGCAAGGGAGGCCTGGGTTCACGTTTGCACTTAAGTTATGAAGCTCACTGGATGACCTCAGTTACCGTCTCAGCCCAGCCTGCTTCATGGTGTTGCTGTGAGGATAAAATGGTGGTGGTGGAAGGAAAAGCAACTGGGAGCTGATTGGAAGACATGTGTGATAAAAATATCATAAATGCATTGGGGTGTGTACTTTTCTCTCCTTCTAGTTTCCCAATAATGAGCCTGGTAAAATCACGAATGCTGTTTTTCTTGAGTCAAGTTATTACCTATTTACACTTTTGCAACAATTACTCATCAGTTCTCTTTCCTGTTCTGACCCACAGCATTTTTCTCCCTGAAGCAAAAGACAAGATGGCAGGCAACCCCCACCCCCACCCCATTCCACTCACAGAAGACGACTGGAATGGCAGCTGAATCTTGCTTCAATACACACACACCCCAACACACCAGAAGGCAGCATGACAGTTCAGGGGATGCAAGCAGGGCACACGGCACACCCAGATCTATGTTCCAACAGAGGGGAAAGGCTGGGGGACTCAGGAGGAACAGCCGCTACCTCTCAGCACCTGCTGCCTGAAGCAATTGTCTAACTGTGCCCAATGGTAGGGATGGCCCTGTTTTTAATTGTGCAGATGCCTCAGCAGAGAAGGCCTGTTTTTCCTTTGAGCAGGGCACAGGCTCAAGGTTTTAAAAAACGAGTAAGAAACACTGATAGATAGATGAAAGAAAGAAAGAAAGAAAGAAAGAAAGAAAGAAAGAAAGAAAGAAAGAAAGAAAGAAAGAAAAAGAAAGAAAGAAAGAAAGAAAGAAAGAAAGAAAGAAAGAAAGAAAGAAAGAAAGAAAGAAAGAAAGAAAGAAAACTGTTGTTTTTTTCCACTCTGAGCTAAGGTGAACATTTCCTTGTAGGGACAGTCCCAGGGCTGCAGATGCTACCATCTGAGACCGCAGAGAGAGCAAGTTCACTAGACTAGCCAGACCACAGAATGAAATTTAGGCTGGGCAGGAAGCAGAGAGGAGAACCAAGGGCATCAGGAGGTCGGCCTAGGGCAGCCTTGGCAGGTCTGCACTGCGACAAACCTGCCTTGGCTTGACTCAACTGGACCCAGGCTCATGCAGAGTGGATGCAGCCAGGTACACTTGCCCTGGGTCTCAGAGGGCTAAGTTGGTCAGCGGCCCCTGTCAGGGAACTGCCGTACTTAAACTGTCATGCCAAGAACAAGACTCTCACCCCGAGCAAGAACAAGACAAGCTTTGCACGGGCCTGGCTGGACTCAAACCTGCCCCCTAAGGCTGCTCTCTGTGACAGAGTATGTGGATGCCATCAAATGGATTCAAGTGCTTAAGGGATGCCCCTTCACTATACTAAGGGTGATTCAATCAAGGAGGGCTGGCTCTTGGCTGCTGAATTAGGTCAACTTTGATAGGTACCGGTAGGAAGAGCCATCCACCTGTCAATCACCTCACATCATAAGGACATCAGCTGAAACCTTGGAAAGGAACTCCCCTTTAAAGTCCATTTGTGAGCAGTTTCAGTACAAAAGGACATAAAAAACGATCCTCAAACCTGGCAGGTGGGTGTGGCTTAGGGAGAATGGCATCATGGGCCAAATTGGGACCCTGTTGGGCCTGATTAAGCCTGCTGGCTGAAAGTTCCCCACCCCTGGTTCTATGCACTGAGCTATGAGATCACCCAGCACAGAAGTGAGCCTGCCCCAGAGAGCCAGGATGGGCACTGATATAGGATTTTACTGATACAGAATACAAACAAACAGCAGACATAAAAAGTACAGCAAACCCTCACAACCCATCCACTCCCATATGCCCCTAGTGATATTCTACATGGGATAATGTTGTGTGCAAACTTCCTCTAGAATCCGTTCCATATGCACCTTCCCAGCAACGGAAGATAACAAAGTGTTTATATAGCACTAGAGACATATTTGGCAGTTTGCCCCGATTCCTGTTTCCTTAGCATAGGAAATGCATTGACACCAAAGACCATAAGACTGGTCTGGTTTTTCAGTCCCTTTTAAGACTTCTATGCCATGAGTTTTCCAAGCAAGAGCTAATCCCCAAACATTTTTGTACACCATAAATCTGCAGGCAGACCCCACCCCACCCCACTCAGCACCTGGCACCCTTTCTTGACCAATTTTACTACGTACAGCCTACAGTTTCTGTGTGTTTTCACATATGCTCTCCAAACTCGCAATTTGAATCTTTAGGCTAGATTTAAGGAGTTACAGCTAATGTCAAGAAACATTAAACATTTAAGAAAGTCTGTGTCAATTGATTCTGTTAATTAACATCTTTTAAAGAAACGTGGTAATTCCCTCTTATTGAAATAAATTGGTAGTTTCTGACCCCATGAAATACCGGTTTCAGAACACACCCAGATCTCAAATTCAAAAAATTACCAAAAGACTGTTGTGTTTGCATGTGGGAACCTCAGGTTTGGGTTGCAAGCTGCATGATTCAAACCAGCAGCATGAAAGCTGCCACCCCAGCCCCCACCCCACCCCGCCGCTGCCTACCTCTTGGAGTTCAGGCCAAGCCCTGATTGGGGTTAAGTAGAAAATCGATGCTAAATGGATGTCTCCAGCTGAGGCTGCAGAAAAGCTCTTTTCCAGGCCCTGCACTTGGCTCCAGGCTGAAGGGAATGTGTGGGAGCAAATGGGTGCACAGGCAGGATGGCAAAAGGCCAGATCACTGGACCTCACGAGGCATGGCTGACAGCAACCACCAGGGCTAGAGCATTGTCTTTGGCAACACTTGTCCTGCAGGATGCATTGCCCATGTGAGGCACACTGGACTCCGTCACTGTGGGTTGCATCAGACCAAGTTCCACTCAGGATAGGCCCACTGGAATTTGGGGGTGGCTAATGTCTAAATACTGGATGTCAGGTGTAGGGTGTGGGGCAAAGTGCTTTGCAAGAGCAGACAATCAGTTGATTGGGTCTTTACAAGTTCCACCAATCAGCTGGTTGTCAAGGCTTGCTTCATGTGGAGCTTTGCAGCAAGGTCTTGCAAACCACGGCACACAGGACTTAACAAGTCCCAATGATCAGATGACTGTTGAGGTTTCAAAAGCGCCATCCACATTGTTCTTCAATGCTTGTCCATAGCACCATGCAAAAATAAGCCACCCATTTTTGCCTAGTGCTGTGTATCACTGTGATGTCGGGTGATTGCCATGTGGGCAGCCCCACCCACCTGTCCAACTTGGCCCATGAGGGCCAAGATAGATCCAGTTCCACACTTCTGCTATACTGTTTCAAGTGACTGGTGAAGACGTGGCCTCTGGCCCCACCAACCACCGGCATGTGGCATTCGGAAGATTGCACGGAAGGGAATGTGGCCCTCAGGCTGAAAAACATCCCCCACCCATGCAGGAATTAAAGGCGTGCACTGGCTCTGCATGGAGCTGTTGAGCTTCCACCCTCCACGGATGCGTTTTAATCTTGTCTCGCAGCCATTGATGCACATAGCCTCCCCAACAGCATCCGCTTTGGCAATGCGTGACGGAGGTGACTGGAGGCGCATTGTGAGTCCAGCCACAGCACATGCCAGCAGCTGCGAGCGGAGAGACACAAAACATTGCTAATTGCAGGGAGTGATTAAGGCGGGGAACGGAAATGATTGCAGGGTGCATGGGCAGCCATGTGCGCCCCCTTCCAGCAGCAAACGCCCACCCTTCCGAGACTCCAAAAAACTTCAGACCAATTCAATCACAGGGCTCTTCTATAGGGATCCAGACTCTTTTCTTCCTCTTTCCTTCCCTCTGTTACAGATTTCCATAATCTGCTAGGAGCAAAACCACAGTTTTGCAAGTTACTCTGCCCAATATTAAACCCTTTGCTGCTGGTTATGATGAGCATGACCAGCAGGAGTGGCTGGTGCCCAGTGGGACTGATGGGGCAGAAGGCAGGGAGACTGGGTGAGGGTAGACTGAGACCTGAGTGGTGTCACTGCCACTCCTTGCAATGCTGCTGTGGGGCTGGGATCCTGTGCAGGCAGAAGTCTAACCTACCCAGCTGGACAGAAGGATTCTAAGCTCTAGGCTGCTGGCAGGAGACGCTCCCTGGGGTGGCACAGAGCACTTTGCTTCAAGCACAACAATGCAGGGATGTTTAATTAAATCACTGGGATGAATCTTTAACATCATTTGCACTTCACCATCATTTTTTAATGTCATCCCTGTCCTGGATGGTGGGTTAACAGTAGCAGGGGATTGTTGTGAGGCAGGGCAGGGCTTCTCCATATGTCTACATGGACATACATGTGCTTTGCATGGATGTGAAAGACTGCAGCACTTCAAGATGTGTGCAGAAGTCTTTGCATGCCCATGCTCAGGCTTATATTGCAACAGGCTGTCCAAGGATGCTTTCTCCCTATAACCCTCCCCAGCCCCCTCGCCTTCCTTACTCCTCCTGCCCCACCCATTGCCAAAAGATTGGAATGAAGTTTCTTTGCTGGTACCCATTTCCTTAGTCAACACAGAGATACAGAGGCACCCTAAATAGTACCTCTCTGCACCTCCAAACAGGCTTTGGGCCATTGCAAGCTATGCCCCACCTCCACCTGCACACTGGGGAGACAAAGGATAGCTTAAACTCTTGATGGGTGCTTCAAGACTTGTGATCTTGTGGGAAGGATTCAAGCACACAACAGAAGTTTAGGTTTGCACAATTAAAGTGGATTTGAGTGCTTTGTCATCTTTGTCCAACCATGCACTTTGGCATGTTTGAGGTTAGGAAAGTGATGGGGAAATGCTTTGAAAAGGGGGTAGGGTGGGTTTGAATGAATGATTAATGGGAAGATGTGTAAACAACCAACAAGCAAAGCAGGACAAATGCTCATTGTCATATTATTAGTATTGTTACTATTTTTCATTTATGAATCACATCCCATGAAGCATCTCAAAGCTATTTACAATACAAGGACATATATAAAGCCAGCATAGGGTTGTGGTTAGACTGTTGGACTAGAACCTGAGAGGCCAGGGTTCAAATCCCTACTTGGCCATGCATCTCAAGGGTCACCTTAGGCCAGTGACCATCTCTTGGTCTAACCTACCTCACAGGGTTGTCACAGGAATTAACTGAGGAAGGGGAGAACCATGCATGACACCTTGAGCTCATTGGAGAAAAAGGTGGGATATAAATGCAATTAAAAATTAAGCCATACTAATAATAAATGTTACATATATTTAAAACAGTTTAAAACAATTGCATAGAAACACGGTGTAAAAAACAAACAAACCCAACAGTTTAAAACAACAGCATCCATTCAGATCCAAAACCCAGAAAGCAGCTGGGTATCTGGGTATAACCACTGCACAAATAAATCAGAATGAAGGCTCAATAAAGAATAGACAGCAGGCCCCTCCAGATGAGCTTTTCATTGTGCATTCATGGTGATCAGTGCTCATGATAGTATTGGATCAGTTCTGCATGATCCCACATTCAATACCATTTGTGTCTGCAAAGGTTTCAGAGCAGACATACTGTTTCACCTCCAATCAGTCCATGACCCATAATTTCCTGCTGAAATCCAGGATGTTTTCATGCCACAGAAGTTCCAGGGCATCTTTTGCCCTGCTTCTGGTGTGGCATGCACTCAGCCTGACAGGTGGGTGTTTGGTATCATCAGTCCCTGCCTGGCCTGGCTGGTTTCACCTGTGTGGCCATCCCTGGGCATGGCAGTGCCTTAAGAGGAGCAGCAGCAGGGAAGAACGGCACAACACCTGACTTGGGCCATCCATGCAGGACACAGAGTCATAGGAAAGAGTTGCCTACAGCTGGGAGGCCTCTTCATCCTCCCTGGTGCTCCGACCTATGCACAGCAACCATCATATGGCACTGCACACATTTTGTGGAGCCCCCTCCCGTACCAGGCTGGCTGGCAGGAGGGGTTTACCAGGGAGGCTGCTACCTGTGGATGGAGACAGCCGCCCACCTTCTGGCTCCCTGCAGGGCAAATTGCTTTGGCTGCACAGCTGATTGGCACAGCCGATAATTATTCTCAGGGAGAGAGGAGTGGGCACAGCAGGTGCCAGAGTGCAGCAAATCAGAGGGAAGGAGGAGGGGAAAGGTGCTGCGCAGGTTTTTATATGCCAAGGAAAGTAGGACCAATTTTTGACTGAGCTGACACCAGATGCAGAACAAACGGCAGGAGTGGGGGTTGCTCCAGAAATAGTTGGGGTGGAGTCGAGACAGAAAAGCCCACCGTGCTGGATGGAAGGGGAGAGAGAGGTTTTTTGTAGGTATATGTGTGAGCATGTGTGGAGATGCTGCACATCGGCTAGAGCAGTGTTTCTCAACCTTTTTTGGGCCACGACACACTTGTTCCGTGAAAAAAATCACGAGGCACACCACCATTAAAAAAGTTAAAAAATTTAACTCTGTGCCGCCCTATATTATAATTATGACTGTAAGAAACACTTGCCAAATATTGCTTTCCTGCGGGTCAGTGTAGTGTATTGGTGGCCGCCAGGCTCGTTTGCACTGAACTTTGGGAAAGAGGAGGAGAAATATTGCTTTCCGGCGGGTCAGTGTTGTGTATTGGCGGCCGCCAGGCACATGACAATGCAAATCGCCCTTCTCGTCGCCGCACGTCGTGGCACACCAGCCAGCGTCTCGTGGCACACTAGTGTGCCACAGAACAGCGGTTGAGAAACGCTGGGCTAGAGGCAGCATGTTTTGAAAGTGTTTTTAATTCCCTGTCCTCAGCCAATGAACCAGAAATTCTTGTTGGTTCCAGTGGAGTTTGCTCTATGCGGTTAGAACTCATCCAAGGTCAGGTTAGGTAAGCATTGACATCCTTTAAACACATCTCAATCAGAGTGGGGAAGGGGTGTGCCATTCCCCCTTCTCCTCGGCTTGCAAAGTACAGCTAGGTTCTCTAAACTCACAGGAGGTTAGAACTAAACAGCCAGGGGGTTGTAACTATTAACAGGCCACAAGGGAGTGGCAGTGGCTATGGACAATTATTGTGCTTGGTTGGGATTTAATCACATACTGGCAAATTTAGGTTCCATAATTGATTGGGAGGGCTTACGCAACAAATCCGCTTCCCCAAAATATCATTTTTTTGCAGTAAGTAAAGTGATGGGGAAATGCAATGGAAATGTGGAGTGACACTTGCTTTGATGCATCCCTGGACTCTCATTAAACAGCCAATGCCATCTCATCTCACTGCAAAGAAATCAGGCCGATTGCCCCAAAAACAGGTCGTCTGAAAGTGCTCACAAGTGAATTCCAACTGCGCAGCTGATCAACTGTTGAAACACAGTGAACCTCATTCACACAAATAAATTGTTCTGCAGAATACCACTGGAGGAATCAATGCATGGGATAGGGTGGAGGGTCACTTGGGGAGTATGCTGGTTTTGTTCTGATTTTATAGCGGTTGTACTCATGCTGACTTTTGGGTTGTTCTGTGTGTGTGCTGTGTATTGTATGTAATTGGTTTACAATGGAACACTTAAGATCTTCCCTTTTGCAGCTTTCTTGATTGAACCCTGGCTTTCATAAAAGGTCCACAGTCTGCAACCCGGCCCCCAAAGATAACTCATTGGCCAGTGGTGCCGAACCTATGGCAGGCGGGCCAGAGGGGGCACTCAGAGCCCTCTCTGTGGGCATGCACGCCGTCACCCCAGCACAAGGCGAGGGCAGTGTGTCGAGTCCTCAGCTCAACTTGTGTCCGAGAAGCGCCTCAGATAGGGCATCGTGTGTGTGTGTGTGTGTGTGTGTGTGTGAGAGAGAGAGAGAGAGAGAGAGAGAGAGAGCGCAAAACGGAGCCACACCCTCCAGGGTGCGCATTTTCCCTTGGGGAATCTCAGCTGTGGGTGGGGAGGGCACACGCTCAGAAGTGCGCTGTCGCGTTTGGTGAGCCACCGAGAGTTCCGAGCAGCTGCCTTCCTCCTGCTGCTGCAAGTTGTGTGTGTGTGTGTGTGTGTGTGTGTGTGTGTGTGTGTGTGTGTGGTTTTTTTGGAAGTATTTTTGAGGCTTTACACACCCTCTGTCTGTGTCCAATGGGAGTGGGGTCAGAAGTGGAGTGGAGGCTTCACGCTCCCCAGCTGAGCTGCCCGATCCCACTCCTACTTGCGTGCAAGCAGAAGCAGGGCGGGGATCTAGCAGCTGGGAAGCGCGAAGCCTCCACTCCACTCCACTTCTGAGACTGAGATCCCCGCCTTCACTCCTGCTTGCACGCAAGTAGGAGTGGGAACAGGCAGCTCGGCTGAGGAGCGCCTAGCTGCCTTCACCTGGTGCAGGGGATCTCAGATGCAGCTTCCGGGCTGCCTCCACCTTCCCCAACCTCAGCAACTATTCAGCCTGACTGCCTTCACGGGGTTGCAGGGGATCTGATGCAGAGGTAGGGGCTCATTTAAACTTCTCCCTTGAGGGGAGTGCAGCCGCGAACCCCTCAATGGAAAGTGTGACGGAGCCTGCACCTCCCCAGCTGAGCAGCCCCGATCCAGCTCCTGTTCCCGTGCAAGCAGCAATGCTGCCTAGCAGAGCAGACCAATCCCACTCCTCCTTGCCTGCAAGCAGGAGCAGGCTGGGAGGCGGAGCGGGGCGGCGGCGACCTCCCTTGCCTGTTTGCTTGCCGCCGGCCAGCTTTCCCTCACTGTGAAAACGGAAGTGCGGCACTCAAAATGGAAGTTATACTCAGAACAGAACACGTTCCTCTTCCGAAAAAAAGTTCGAAAACCGGACCACTCATTTCCAGGTTTGAAGTGTTCCGGTTCCAAGTAGTTCGAGCACTAAGCTGTTCGAAAACCGAGGTTCCACTGTATTGCTCCACTCTCTCTCCACATGGATGCGCCAACCTCCCCTTCTAAACTAAAACCTCAGTATTCAGGTTAAATGGACTTGTTGGCACTTTGCGATAAATAAGTGGGGTTTGGGTTGCAGTTTGGACACTGGGTCCCTAAAAGGTTCGCCATCACTGTCCCAGCCTCTCCTTCCCAAACCAGAAGTGTTATCTCAGGCTTCTCCTCTGTCCATAATGGGATGCTGCTGCCCCCTGGTGGCCCTCAGTTGGATTTGCCAACAAGCTGCAGTCACCAAGTCAAGGATTTTGCAGGCAACCTGTTTCTTGAGCAAAATAAAAAAATTCCTTCAGTAGCACCTTAAAGACCAACTAAGTTTTTATTTTGGTATGAGCTTTCGTGTGCATGCACACGAAACTGTTTCTTGAGCATTTGTCCTGATTTGCTTGCACAAAGCTTACATGGTGATTAAACTATATCTGGTCCTTATAGAGCATTTGTTCTGATTTGTTTACAGGAGGTTATATGACAGTGGACATTTGTCCTGCATTCATACCGATTTGTTCATGGGGTGTTATTTATCTTATTGGTTTATTTTTATTTCATAAAATTTCCACAACGCTTCATTGTAAAAAAAAAAAACCTTCGAGTGGCTTTAAAAAGATAAAACAATAAAACAGAGGGGGGAAATACAACCATACTTCGAACCATATAAAAGTTTAAATACTGAGATTAAAATTTCTCCAGCCTTTTAAGGATCTGAGTAAGGTAAAGGTAAAGGGACCCCTGACTGCTAGGTCCAGTCACAGACAACTCTGGGGTTGCCGGCATACAGCTTCTGGGTAATGTGGCCAGCATGACTAAGCAGCTTCTGGAGAACCAGAGCAGCACACGGAAACACCATTTACCTTCCCTATTTATCTACTTGCACTTTGATGTGCTTTCGAACTCCTAGGTTGGCAGAAGGTGGGACCGAGCAACGGGAGCTCACCCCATTGTGGGGATTCGAACCGCCAACCTTCTGATCGGCAAGCCCTAGGCTCTGTGGTTTAGACCACAGCACCACCCACATCCCTCAAGGATCTGGGTAGACTTGTCTAGATAAGAATGTTTTTAGCAGGTGCCAAAGAGTACAGTGAAGGTGCCTGCTCAATCTCAATGGGCAGGGAGTTCCAAAGTGCAGGTACTGTCCTTAAACATTTAGCAAACCCCACATTTTTCAATGCATCATTATCCAAACCTCAAAACATCTGGTCTATTTTAAGGGCATCTGTAAAAAGTTAACTTTCCAAGGAAGAACAGTATCCCCTGCAGGTTGGCTGATATGGCCCAGTTTGCTCCCTCCCCATTCCCTTCCTTTCCACCCCAGAGTGGCTGCTTTGGATGAAGGTGTCATATCTGCGTTTGCAAATTGCTCGGCAACAAAAGAATAATCCTGCCTCCAACAGAGCGCAAAATTATCTGTGAAAGGAAAATAGATTTCCTCTCTGTGGAGGAACCTGTGACCTGCATCTTCCGAACACAGACAGTTGAGTTGTCAACAAGTGCGGCTCCTGCTGTTGTTGTGTGGGTTTTTTTTTAAAAAAAGAAAACATCTTCCTTGCTTCATCAGCTTCAAAGAAAGCCTTTCGCTCTGTCGTCTCCAAGATTATAGCAAATTGCTACTGAATGGAGAAAAGGGTCTACAAGATGAGCTTGTCCTTTGATGGGATTGTGCCTTGCATGATGCTGCTGCCAGCCTAACCCAAAACCCAAAGCCTTTGGCAAGCTGGCTAAAGTGACTGAGAAACAAAAGAGCAGAAAAGACAGGAGCATTTTATTGATAACATGGAGAAGCTTGCAGAAAAGCTGCAAATTAAACATTCATCCTGGTTTGGTTTGCAGGGAGAGTGGACAACACTGGCTATTTAATGGGCATTCACTCTGATGTGGGGATGTTAGGTGGTGTTGTACCACACTTTCCAGTGCTTTCCCCACCATCATTTTTCACCTCTCTGATTTTACCAAAGTAGGAGCCTGTTTTTGCTCTGCATATCTCAGAACTGCCAGGCAGACTCCCAGCATCAGGGCCAGCCCAGCCCTACCATTAGGCAGAGGAGGTGGCTGTTTCAGGCAGCAGATGCTAAGTGTTGATTGTAAGGTTGAGAAGGGTTCCCCATTCTAAGTGTTGCAGTTGGTTCACAAACCCATAAAGATAATCAGTTGATTGACACAACCCAAGACAGAGTGGGTTGGGGAGGCTTATTACAGGCTTGCAGCTGATCACCTCCCTGTGGTGTTATTTTGCTCGGTTCCTGGCTTTGCACAGCTGATGATTCAACAGGCCTGCTAATCAGGATTTGCCAGCCTCCTGTTGAGCGACCCAATTTAGCCAGAGGCAAAGGAGGCCAGGGGAGGTGCCACAAAGCAGATGTACCCCCTGCAGCAGGGAGCCCACCTCATTAGAGACCGCTTAACCCGTGAGCCAGGCCTGCAGGCTGGCAAATTAGGCAGCCACAACGCAGAGAGACGGAGGCTCAAAGCCCTAATGAATCATTCAGCAGTTGCCTGTGGCACACTTGAAAGGGAACATGGCCTGCTCCAGGAGATCAGAGGCCCGGCTTGTAGTAGAAGAGGTCCCTGGGGGGAAGCTGCCCGCCCCGTCTGGAGCACAGTGCCGAGTATCACTTGCATTGTGAGATGGGAACTGACAGAAACTTATGTCTAGAGCCAGCAGAGCTCTTTTCCAAGCGGAGCTCTTTTTGCTGCCCCACACTTTCTCCTCCCTAAATCTGGAGATTCCCTGCACTTCGAATAGGAGAGCTAAACATTGATTACATTGGGAATCTTAGATTTAGGGAGGAGAAAGTATGGGACAGAAATCACTGGAGAAAAGCGTGCACAGAAGAGGGGGGAATTATAGGAGGTACAGGAAGTTCACAGTCCACATTAAGCAGAGGTGGGGATGGGCCAAAACATTTACGCCCCCCCCCCCCGATTTTGGAATCTCCCTACCCACCCCGCTTTGCATTTCTTACCCATAAAAATAGTGGAGACAAGACAGAATACGCATCTTAAGTATTTGCAGATCCTGCCAAAGAATTGCAACACACCAACATACCAACCTGCAGCAGACTCCGCCAACCTGGTACCTTCCAGATGTTCTTCCTGTGCTGGCTGAGGCTGATGGGAGATGCAGGTCAAAACATCTGGAAGGCACCAGGTTTGTAAAAGCTCATTCACACCAATCAAGCGGTATAGTGACATGTTCTGAAGTGCAGGACTTCCTCATGACAGCCCTGGTTGCCAGGCCTCCAGAGATCCATATACACAACAATTCTATTCTAATTCACTGAGAGTAAAATCCATTGAACTCAACCATACCTACTTCTGACTGCGTAGGTTCAACTTGTAAAATGCTTTGAGCTTTATCAAAAGATCTTCTGCCAGCTGAAATTAATATTTATAATTATTATTATTAATTAAATTTGTATACTGCCCTTCATCCAAAGATCCCAGGGCATTTCACAACAGAAAAATACAAAATAAGAATATAAAATACATTTTGCTTTCAGCTCCAGGTAGGTAGCCATTTTGGTCTGACGTAGTTGAAACAAACAAACAAAAAAATTCCTTCCAGCAGCACCTTAGAGACCAACTAAGTTTGTCATTGGTGTTGTGTTGTGGGTTTCTTAATAGTAATCATTCAGTGACGACATCTTTATAACAACAGCTCTTTATTTAAGGCAACAAGACAAGACTGAGGGACTGGGGCAGGGACACTATATTTATAGAACAAGGGTTGGGTGAGGAAAACCCAATAGCGGGAACCAATAGTTTTCTAGCTTTCCGGCGGGACCCACTCAGACTGAGGATTGTACTTGTTCAAATCTCCACTCGGCCATGAAGTTCACTGGGGACTTTGGCCCAGTCAGTGCGTCTCAGCCTAACCTGCCGCACAGGGTTGTTGTGAGGTCTGAATGAGGACTGGGGGAAACTATGGACACCATTTTGAGATCCTTGGAGAAAGTGGTGGGGTATAGATGCCATAAATAAAAATAAACAAATGAGGGCCATGGTTTCTGAGTTGTGAGTCGTGAGTTACTTTCAGATAGATCCTACATCCCATCCCGCAATGTGGAATTCAGCCCCATGTGGAAGCACAAGGGTGATCATCATGAAATGTGAATGAGCTGGAGAGGAGGAGGAGGAGGAGGAGGAGGAGGAGGAGGAGGAGGAGGAGTTTGAGTTTGGATTTGATATCCCGCTTTATCACTACCCGAAGGAGTCTCAAAGCGGCTAACATTCTCCTTTCCCTTCCACTCGCACAACAAACACTCTGTGAGTGGGGCTGAGAGACTTCAAAGAAGTGTGACTAGCCCAAGGTCACCCAGCAGCTGCATGTGGAGGAGCGGAGACGCGAACCTGGTTCACCAGATTACGAGTCTACCGCTCTTAACCATTACACCACACTGACTCTCCTACGAAAGGTTTTTTTTGACATCTCTATGACAAGCAGTATTCCAGCTTTCAGATCTTTGCCAGGAAAATAAACTTACTGGCTGAAT
This sequence comes from Zootoca vivipara, assembly GCF_963506605.1. Classification (NCBI taxonomy): domain Eukaryota; kingdom Metazoa; phylum Chordata; class Lepidosauria; order Squamata; family Lacertidae; genus Zootoca; species Zootoca vivipara. The sequence goes on from NC_083281.1 coordinate 60,358,824, forward strand.
TAATTTCTGCTTGGCACATGGCTGTTAAAGGCACAACAGGGTGTGTGAGAGTGAGAGAAGGCAGCCTTTTTATCATCCTCAGTGACCACAAAGCCAGCCAGGAAAAGCATATGGGTGCGGCGGCCAAGAGAAGAAAGCTAGGGGTCATAAAGAAGACTTCCTTGGACTCCATCTTCCACAACCCTCTTTGATCAGGTTGGCCAACAGGCTAGGATAATGGAGCCACATCTAGGTAGATAAAGGCTGGCATGAAAATATCCTGCTTGTGATGAGTGACATGTTTTTACCACCAGCACCTCACGAGAAAAGAAGCCAATGCTCAGGGCCTTATCAGCAAAGGAACACACGGAGCAGCCTTTTACCAACTCAGACCATTGGTGCATGCAGCCCAGTATCGTCTACACTGACTGGCAGCTGCTTTCCAGGACTTCAGGCAAGCATCTCTCCTAACTGTGCCTAGAGATACTGGTGGCGGTTGAACCTGGGACCTTCTACATGCATCGCTCTATTCATGGTGCATCCCTGGAACTGCCACTATCACGGCAGTATGAGATCCCTTGCTGACACTGAGAGAGCCCAGTATTTCACACTGTCACTGTGTCACCAAGCCCTAATACTTTGCTCTGAGCTCCAGGGCTGTCTTTGTTGCCGTCTTTCCCAGTTCTATACATGGCAAAGTCCTCAGCATGCCTAATTCTGCAGTCACACCCACCCCATACATTCAAGCATTCTGATATCACTTTAACTGCTATGGCTTTCCCCCCAAGGAATCCTGGGAGCTGTAGTTTGTTAAGGATGCTGGAAACTGTAGCTCAATGAGGGTTCTCATGGCAACTCTCAGCACCCTTAACTACAGTTTCCAGCATTCTTTGGGGGAAGGCATGAATGTTAAAGTGGCAGAGGACTGCTTTAAATGTATGGGGTGGATGCAGCCTGCATCAGTTTGTGGTGTTCAGCACCTCAGCAGGACATGCTTCAGCTGCAGGGATGTTGATGGACTACAAGTCCCATCATCTGTGGCTGTTGGCAGGTACGGATTGCAGGGGTTGGCTACCCCTGTCCTGTTACCTGGGCATGATTTGGGGGGCTCTATGTGTGAGAGGAGTAGAAGAAGAAAGTGTGAGAAATCCAGCCAGGGCCACAAGGACCTTCAAGCCCCCCAGTCCCAGCTGTTTGAGGCCTTCCATCCTGAGAACAGAGTTCCAGGTGCAAATCGCCTCCTTCATTGCCCCCACCTCCCAGTGCAACCAAAGAAGGCATCCTGATGGTTACTTCTCCTCCTGAGGAGGATATGTGAGGCTCAGCTCCACAGACTTAAGGCTCCTGAAAGGCTAGCAGGTGTGCTTATCAACCATGATGATTCCCTGCTATATCTTGCTGCTGCTGCTTCTAAAGCTAGCAGGCACCTGGGCTGCTCAAAAGGGAGAATGCGATGTGGCCTGGACTCCCGTGACTAAAGGAACAGAGCAGCCAGAGTCTAGAAAAGGAAACCTGTTGGCTGTACAAGAAAGAAAAGATGCAAGGAGAGATGGGCATGCCCTGGGGGAACAAATTCCCAACCTGAAGTGGAAGGAAGAAGCCCAAACAATTGAGCCAAGACCGCCTGAGGATCTTGTAGGGGAGCAGCCCCCCAAGAAGGACCCCCGAGTTAAAGAAGGTCCCCCCTGGCAGCAGGGCCCTTGTCCCAGCAATGGTGGCCCTCAGCAGTGGTGCGGCAGCTGGATGGTGAAAACCAGCTTGATCTGTGCTTTGGGGCTGCTGGCCCTAGTGGGCAATGGGACCATCATCACAGTCATTGCCTCCTCTGTGTCCGGCTGGAGTCACAGCACCCGCCTGGTGCTGTTGTCCTTGGCTGCGGCCGATACCGCCCTGGCAGTGCTGGTGGTGCCCCTCAACCTCTACCGTAGCTTGGTGGTGGGGCCGGTGGCAGAAGAAGGGGAGGCGTCGTCCTGCCGGGCGGTGGCCTTCATCAACTGCTGCATTTTTGGGGCTTCCCTCTACTCCTTGGCAGGTGTCTCCCTGGAGCGCTACGTGGCCATTTTCTACCCTCTGCACTACAGGCGCCTGCTGAGCCACAAGAGGGTGGTCCTCCTCATCACCGCTGCCTGGCTCCTGCCGGCCCTTCTGCTGGTGCCGCTGGCCGTGCCGGGCCCGGGAGCCATGCTCCAAGTTCGCTTCTCGGCCTCAGCCCTGCTGTGTGAGCCAGACTATGGCTCAAACACCACCTACTCCCTCTTCATAGCGGGCACCATTTTCTGCCCTGCTGCTGGGACCATCACCTTTGCCAACCTGTGTCTGTGGCTGGCAGCCCGCTCCCAATGCCGGCGTGGGAAAGGGGGCAGGGCCCTTCCAGGGAAAGAGGCAGGGCTGAAGATGCGCTGTGTGCTGCAGTTGGATGCTGCAGCCCGCATCCTCCTGCCTGTCGTCATCGCCTTCTATGTCTGCTGGGTGCCCTGCATCGTCACCATGCTGTACAATGGTGAGTGTACAGAGAGGGGGTGGTTGCTGTTCTGGGGGATCCAAAGAAAACTGAAAGCAAGAGGGGCAGGGGTGGGGGTGGGGTGGCTAGCAATTCATATGCGCCTAGATACACTGCGATATAATTACTACCAGCAGACTCATACCAGACGCTGAAACAAGAACAAAACAGAAAAGATGCTGCAGTTTTGAAATCGGGGGTCCAAATCAGTGTAGTATTGAAAGGTTCGGTCTGCTATCTTGAAACAAAATGGTATCTAATTATATCCAAACATAGATGAAAACTTGCTCCTTGAGCTCTGGAACCAGCATGCAAAATTTGGATACGATATCCTAAGAGGTGCTCAGATGCATAGCAATCAGACAAACAAGTTTCCAAAATATATGGTACAAAATAATGGAAATGCAATACATCTCACAACACCAGGGGAGGTTATGACCAGGATCTCAGTAAGCAACACCTGGAGAACAAATTGTTGATGGCCAATTTCAAAGGCTGGTCTGCTCTCCCCTTCTCATGGGTTTTTTAATCTTTAAATTTGACATGGACCAGTCCCAATAGAGGACTGTCCTCTGACAGCAGTTCAAACAGAGAAATTTTGGGCCATGGGCACTCTTAATGCTGCCCGAGGCTCTCCGCACCTCCAAGTACTATGTGCTGTATTGGTTAACTCTACAGCAATTTGTACTTCATTGATTGAAAAGCCAAAGTGATTCAACAGAGAGAACGCAAGCATAATTGTTCTAAATAGGTTATCAGCAGTTTGAAAAACGCTTCAGCAGCTGCAATGTCTGATCTGCTGTTCCCCATCCTGCAAAGAAACATAAAGGACTAAAGGTCTGTATGGATGCAACAATGGAAAACATGTCCCCAAACTATGGGAGATTGTCTGTGTTGCAATTAGGACACAGTCGTTACATACACATACACACCCCCACCCCAATTCCCGAAATACTACAGTGCATTATTCACAAAGATTTTTCACAACAATGCGGTCTAGAAGCTTGCTTAAAAACCAACAAAAAATGACTTTGACCTCATGTGCCAAACATAAACAACCTGAAATGTTTACTTGTTTAAAACTTGTTTGGCATTAGGGAATTTGATCCTAGAAGGATGGATGAGGTTGGGCGAGTCTTTGCATGGATGGTTAGAGGCTGAGGTAATTAAGCACTACAGTTTCAATCAAATTACTGATATTCCTCTTTCCAAGCAGTAAGGAGAGTGTGTCTGTGGATGGCATTTCAAGAGTAGCGGTGGGAAGGACAGAGAAACTAGCAGGAGCCAGTACTAAGACTGTTATGCTAAGATCAATTACCTGGAAGTAGAGATGGGGGAGAAATTTGATTGCTTCAAATTTAAAGGCAAACCTACCAAATCCACACTTTCTGAAACAATTTGCAAACTGAAACACTGCCTCCCTTTTGAAATTCACTAACTTTTGCAATCTGTTTCTCCATCTGAGTAACGTGTATAAAAGTGCATATTCTAGGGTACATGGTGGAAATGGCACGCAAAAAATAACTCACGTAACTGCTTTGCAGAAATGGCATTTGACAAAATTGCAAAACAAAATTTGTGTATATTAGGAGAAAATCGCATTAAAATGCTGATGGATTCTCATGAAGACTGATGTGAAGTTCAGTGCAGAAAGGAATTTAAGATGGGTTAATTTAAATTTCAGTTTCTCATTTTTCCAATTCGCCCAGCCCTACTTGGGAGTAAGCTCTGTTAAATTCAGAGGGACTTAGTTCAAAATGATCATGTATTGTATCCAAACTGAGTTGGTGTCATAGAAGATGGGCTTGCAGGCAACATGGCGGGGGCAGAGAAGGCTGATCCATGATTGGAGTGAATAGGGTACTCCCCTTTCAACCTCAGTCTGCCCTCTGCCAGCCCCCACAAACCTGCCTTCTTACTTACCCATAACCAGAGGGTGGTCCTGCCTGTTAGTTTCCCCCTCCCCCCTCCCCCTCTGTCTCAGCATTGCCCTTTGCAGACTGAGCAGGGAGACAAAACTGGAATAAGTTTGCTCTGCCTGTCTTTGACTTTGGCTCCATGTGCTCTCGGACTCCCTGTCTTTTGCCTTACCTGTCCCAAGGTGCACCATCTACCAATGCTCCAGGTAAGAGATCACCCTACCTGCTATATATTGCTGCAGACACTGGAGGAGGCATTTTTTAGATAGGAAGCTGCCTTATACAGAGTCAGACCACTGGTCAATCTAGTATTGCTTGTGTACTGACTGGTAGTGACTGTCTGGGATTTCACATAGTGAGTCTTTCTATGCTCTACCTAGAGATGCCGGGGATTGAACCTGGGCCCACCTGCATGCAAGGCAGATGCTCTATCACTGAGCTATGTGTTGCATGCACTGAAGATCTGCTCAGTGGTGACACGTAGCAGAGCTTTAACGGAGCAGCCCCCATGGCATGGAACTTCCTTCCAGTGGATATAATACAGGAGCCTTTAAGGACCATGCAAAATCCTTTGGGCATTTTGGTTACTGTAAGGGGGAGGGCTTATAGGGAACAGGGGCCCCCCTCATCAGGTCGAGCTCTTCACAGAGCAGCAAGTCCAGTAGTGGATCGGATTACAGGAATCAGGAAGTAGAGGGGAGGGGAGAGGCTCTGATATCATGCAAGAGCCTCAACACCGAGTAGAGAAGGAAGCAGCTGGGAAGGAAATGACGGAGCATCGTTACTCAAGAGTAGCCACAAGAACCTCTGACAGCTACTATGAAATACATTTTTACTTCACCTGACCTCCCCAGAAGGATAATCCAAGCTTCTTCACTGTTAATTTTGGAGCACTATAATGTTATTTTAATAGGTTTTTTGCTTGGTTTTCTTAATATATTGCATTGTATTTATTTCTATCCTGTACATCACTTATTAGAGGTTCTTTTGTACATAAAGCCATTAAAAAATAATGCTGTGAATTGCCCTGAGAGATAGAGATGAAAGGCAGTACAAATTTTTATAAAGAAATAAAAGAAACAAAAAGAAATATTCTAAGATAAAGAATGAAATCAAATAAATGCAGTGCATCCTCCTGGCTAAAACATGCCTTCCCTGTGCTGTCTCGTTCCAGCTGTCACCCACGAAAGAGTCCATGGATGGGTTGAGATGGTGGCCTTGTGGCTCCCCATAGGCAGTGGCTTCCTCAACTGCTTTGTCTACTTCTGGACCAACAGGAGCTTCCGGCACAAGTTCCAGAAGATCGGGCATAAGCTGTGCTGGCCCTGCTATCAGGCCACAGAGGACCAATGGTGGCAGCAGCAGCAACAGGAGCTCCCTACCGTCAGTGCAGCCGTGAGCAGCATAACCTCCCGCTAAGGCTCTTCCTGCAACATTAGTCCCTCACCATCAGCTTTTCCAAGAACGCCAAGCCAAACTGTAACAAACCAACACCCATCCAGGCTCTTCTTACTGTACTTAGTTCAGTCTGGTTTGAGGAAACCTTGCTGCAGGGTGAGGGCCATTCCTGGTGCACACCTGCAAACTTCAGAAGGATGTATCATTTGGGAGAGGCCTGGATGCCTAAGCAGTTGGAAGGGCAGTTCTGGAAACAGCCTTGCCAGAAAGTAATTCAAGAGAGGAAACTCAGTGTCTTACTTGGCTGGGGTTCCACTTGGGGGTTATTTTTGTGATTGGCTGGGCTGAACTTGGCCAAGGAACTGGGGACGAGTGCCATTCCACACCACGCCCTGACACGCTTGCTCCCACTTTTCGGAACTGCTTTGCCAAAACATTGGGTGGTTTGCGCCTCCCCAAAGCACCAGGCAACTGCTGGGAATTGGTGATAGAGCAGCTGCAGGCAAAAGTTGTACAGGGGATGTAAAAGGAAAGCAGGGGTTACTGGAACATCAAGTTCAGCAGAGAGCTGCCTCTTCCCTCCCCCTATTTATATTTCTATCTCTGTCCTCTCTTTCTATTCCTCCTCTCTTCACCATACAAAAACTTCAGCAATCATTTTGTTCCCCCAGACCCATGGAAAGGAGACAGTGGTGAGGAGAGAAACCCTTTTAAAAAATAATAATAGTTATAAAATATGAAAAATGGTAAGGGCCATGGTGACTATTTTAATGCTCCTTTAGCAACCAGACTCTGCCATCCACTTGAATTTTAAGAGTAAAGTTTTAGCTAATGGTTTCCCTCCTCCAGGGTGTTGGGCTGTCGTCGACTGAAAGACACATGTGGGAGACCCATCGTCACGTTCTGTAACAGCCAAGGCTCATGAGCCAAGGAAGAAATTGCCATGAAATGAAAACATCTGTGAAGTTGATCTGAGCTGACCTACGTTGTACCCCCCCCCCACCCTTTTCGGCATGTTGAATTGGCCACGGGCCCAATACCAGACCTCACAACGTCTTGGAATCTCTTCATCTCAAGCAGAAGTGGAGAACCTTTGTCCCTCTGAATGCTGCTAAGCTTCAACTCCTTCAGCCCTAGAGAGTAAGGCCAGTGGGAGTATGGAGGGCCAAAGGCTCTCCACACTCCTCCTCTAAAGAGATATACCAGGATGCAGTGGGTTAAAACAGAAGACACATGCCAACACTTTCAGAAGAAGACTGCAAACCCCGCTGAAAAACACCACCACTTGGATTCACCTCATCCCACAGGGGTGGAAAATGCTTGGGCAACTAGTTCCTTGTTCCCAGAAGCCATGGGACATGTAGCACTCCTGTGACTGTTCGTGTTTTTACAGCAGAATTGACCCCCCCCCCCATATCCTCTTGCTGCCCAGTCAGTTTTTACATAACCTTGTCTCTCCCTGCCCCTCATTGCTCTCTTCTTCTTATTTTATACACTAGTTTTTAAATGATTTAGACTGAGAACAGAGAACTGAAGAGATCAACGTCTCTGAATGAAGAGATCAAGGTTTCTGATTCAATTGCCTCCCCCACCCCCACCCCCAAGATCCTAGCAGTTACAGACATGCAGAAACACAAGCCATTGCAATAGAGAGTGACTAATTCTCTTCCTTGGGAAACTTTTTCCCTCTCCAAGTAGGAATTTTTTATTTTTATTTTTTTGCAAAAAGGCCGGTGGTGGGTAGGGTATTGGGGCAAACTACTTACAGAATTCTGTTGTTGTTGTTGCAACAAAATTGGACTAATATCTCAGGCAGGGCTTCTGTTCAGAAAACTAGCTGTGTTCATGATGGGATGCCAACAGCCCTCTATTTGTTTTCCTTCTTTCACCTGCAATATTCCTTCCTTCCTTCCTTCCTTCCTTCCTTCCTTCCTTCCTTCCTTCCTTCCTTCCTTCCTTCCTTCCTTCCTTCCTTCTCTCTCTGTGTGTGTGGGGGGTTTATTTCCCACTCTGTAGCTGTTGTGCAGCAGGGATTATGTGAAATAGCATGTTTATATCTGATTTGCTTAAAATAGCCATATCGAGAGTATTAATATATATTTTTTATGAAAAGCAGCATGAAATGATCCAAATCTACTTTGTAAACCCAAACCTCTCTCTAAAACTACCCCCCTCTGTTTTATTGTTGTCCAAGCCTTTTAAAAATCCTTTTGTGGCTTGGAGTTCTGTGTTTAAGTTACAATCCTTTCTCTCTCCACCCTCCCCCTTTCCTTTCTGATCTGTAAGTGTTGTGTTCCTTGGAGAAAAATTATTAAGTTATAATTTAAAATGATTAAATAAAAATAAAGATTTTTGAAATAACTTTTGGATTCCGCCTCCTAATTTTTGTTTTCTGCTAGCACTGTCAAAGGCCCCTGGGTTGTGTCCCTGCCCCCATGCCAGTAGTTTGGGGGATGGAAGCAGAATTGCCAGCATAATTTTCTAGCCCTGTTCCTCTGCCTTGACAGAAGCCTATTGTTCAGGATTGACATGGTGAAGCTTTTCCTGACATGGAGATTGGTGCGGGTGGGGGTGGGGGGGAATCTCAATTTCTGGATCAGCATTTCAGTGTGCTCTGAAAGGCAACAGAGCAGGTTGAGAAAATGCCATTGGCAATCTCCTCTGTGCTGCTGTTTTTCATTCTTTTCCATTATATTCTTCCCCTTTAGAATACAACTTTGCCCAAGAACAATTTTGAGCGATGTTGCATTTGTAGGTGGGTGTGGGTGTTGGAACACTCTGTAGAACTCAACTGAGCCTTCCCCTTCCTGGCCCCTGAGCAACAGAGTTCGCTCAGTCTCCTGACGTTATAGCTCATGTGAGGTCTTCTACAGCCTCATAAAAACTATTAATGGCATATGGATTTCTCCCCCACTCAACAGGGTGGCAAATTATAAAATGTGGTGGCAGAAAATGCAAATACAATACTGTACAGGAAAACGATTATAAAACTGACAGGCAGTTAATTCAGTGTGTCAGAATATAACTCACTCCTGTGTACATGGGGCCCCCACTTGAGTATCAGAGCACCACAGAACTATGTCTGGTCCATGTGTGTGAAAGAGAGAAAAATGGGCATCTTCCATCAGCCTCAGCCAACACCCATTCTGGATTTTTAGGTTTGGGTGTTTAACGGATGTGCTGTTGTTGTTTGTCTTTATATATATATATAAAGGTTGTTAGCAGTTTATTTATTTTTATTGTATTTTTATGCACATTTTTATGTAAGTGGTAATTCACTCCCCCCAGAGCCTTCCCAAACCCCCCCCCCCCCGCTCATTGGCAGAGAATGTGGCTTCTCTGAAGAAGATCCCCATTTCAGTCTCATCCATCTCTGGTTACAGGACCTTAGGTAACAGGAATTTCAGGTAAAATATCTTCGTTGCTGGTGAGGGCCCTCCAGGTGTTTCAGACTACAACTCTCATCAACATCAATGGTCAACTTGGCTGATGTTGATTGGAGTTGTGGTCCAAAACATCTGGAGGGCACCAGGTTATGGAAGGTAGACAGCTTCTGTCTATGTGGGTGACGACCTCGACTCTGAGCTCATTTATATTTTATCTGACATGGGAAAGGTCCCTGCAGAGCCTTTGTCCAGTGGTTCTTTGAACACAGTGGGAATCCCCAACTAGCTATAATCCCTTGGCTCCTGGATCATGTTGCCATCAGTCCATGAAACACGGGCAGCAGTCTCCCATTTCCTGCTGGTACTTCTTGTTGAACATCTCAATCTGCAGCGGGGAAAAGTGGTTCCTCCAGTCTCCAACAATACCTAAGAAGAACACAAAGGCATTGTCTGGCTGGATCAGAGCACAGCAGACATCACCTTGTCCAGCAACATCTGCCCAGAGGCAGCAAACAGTGACTGAGGAGTGTGGGAAATGCAGATAGTGGGTGTCTGTTTTATCTCGACAGGAATGCTGTTCTGCAGAACAGGGGCAGCCACACTAGCAGCCCTGCTCTGAGTTACTGCAGAGCAGGCTTCTGAGATGGAACATGCAGGAGAAACTCTGCCACAGACTGCAGCAAACTAATACTGGGTGTGTTTGGAAGGAGCACAGAGCTCCAGCTGGGGGCAGCAGCTTTGCTGCAGAAGTTCCCACTCGCCCAGCCCTCCTTGTCTCCCCACCCACCTTTCCTCATGAACTGGCTCTTGCTTGGATCCATGATCTCATGAGGGACGAGTGTACCATTCACCATGGTGTTGTTTCTCATGGAAGCAAAACTACAATGCTTCTGGATGGAAGCCATCTGGCCTGGTTGCAGAGGGCAGTCAAGAAAGGCACTCAGTCGCTCCACAGAGCCTTCCAGATCCTGGGGAAAGGGCAGGCAAGGAAGTCCATTTCAGTTTCTCATTTCCCCCAATATTAAATTCAGTTCTGTGCATTTCTGCATTAGTGTGAGATTTATTTTTTTAAGAATGAAAATTCACCGGCATTTTAGCTGTGAATCCCAATACACACACGTTTATGCAATTTTGCCTAATATAAACATTTTTGCAAAGTGGCTTTCTCTTAATATAATGCATGTAATTTTCAGTAATGTAATCATTTTAATGTAAGCTTTACTCATGTTGGTGCATTTCTGTGGGCCTTACTTGTCTTGAGAACTGCGCTGCAAAATTCAGAGAAGTGCGGATTTCAAAAGATTGCTGCTTCAGTTTGCGTATTGTTTCAGAACGTGCAAACAGAATTGAATTTATCTCTTATCCCTACCCTGGGATCACAGAAGTGAGTAGATGGAAGAAGCTGGACCTTACAGGCTACATCCAGCTGTTGAGAGACACATAAAACACTCATGGCGCAGGCCCGGGACACTCATTTGCCCCTGGGCAAATCAAGATGGGTAGGTGCCTAGGGTTTCACTGGCACTGCGCTTTGCAGCATGTCCAGCTACTCTGCACAGTTGGTTGTTGTTTTATTAAAGCTAGAAAAGGAAACAGAGGAAGCTTATAGCTAGTTAGACCATTGGCCCACCTAGCTCAGTATTGTCTACACTTACTGGAAACAGCACTCAAGGGTTTCAGGCAAGGATCTCTCTCAACCCTACCTGGAGAGGCTGGGGATTGAACCAGGGGCCTTCTGCATGAAAGGCAGGAGCTCTGCTGCTAAGCTATGGCAAAACAATACAGGGAATGTTGAAGCTGCATCAGAGTATTGGTCCATCTAGCTCTCTGATACTGTCTATACATTGATTAGCAGAGACTCTCCAGAGTTTCAGACGGGCCTTCCCCAGCCCTACCTGGAAACGCCATGGATTTAACCTGGAGCCATCTGCCATGCATAGCAGGGTCTTTGCTGCTAATCTGCAGGTCTTCCTCAAGCATCACCATCCAACCTGTTACCTGAGCTGCCTGCATGAACCTGTCACTCTAGGGCAGGCATCCCCAAACTGCGGCCCTCCAGATGTTTTGGCCTACAACTCCCATGATCCCTAGCTAACAGGACCAGTGGTCAGGGAAGATGGGAATTGTATTCCAAAACATCTGGAGGGCCGAAGTTTGGGGGTGCCTGGCTCACACCCACCCTCCCAAAGCAAGACTTCCCACCTGCTCTCCAAACAAAAGGCCCACAGACAAGGCTGCATCAACTTAACCACCCATATCATGTGCGTGGGGGGCTAGGGGAACTCACCTGGTGCAGTTCCTCATAGGTGATGTAGAAAACATCCAACTCTTCCTTGCAGCTGAGCCAGCCTTTGGTGTGTTCAAACCAGGAACCGTAGTGCACTGTGTGGGGCAAGGCAGAAGAGATGGGTCAGAAGGTGAAAGCAGCACCTTTGCCTTCAACACTCATAATCTTTCTCAGTCTGGGGCGACCTTCTGAGGGCCACATGGTAGCAGTGGCAGGACCAGATGCAAAAGCAGTTGAGCCAATGACTGTAAATGTTACCTTTATAAAGGAGTAGGCTACTTTCAACACACAACGCTCTAACCCCCATCCACAAAAGCAAGTGGCATGATCAGAATTCAAGGACACATTCCAGCCCAGCAAAAGCACTCTGGGTGTCATGCAGGACTGGTGCTGAGGGTGGGTGGGTGTGACTGGGGAGAGTTCCAAGGGCCACATAGAGAGGCTCTGGGTCTGATGTTTTCCATCCCTGCAATAATGCCAGCCAGCCAGTCTACAGGTCTCCCTGGAGGGCAGGGTCCATTCCACCCTCGTGCCCTTTGCTGAGATTTCAGAATGTGGTTAACCCATTCAGTGGCTCTGGCTCATTTAAGCAAAGGTAAATAGCAATGTGAGCAATGTCGCTCTGAATCAACAAATTTCCCCTACTAATGCAGGGAACAGGCTCTCCATCTAAAAGAGGAAGAATCAAAACCAGTTATCTGGCACAGTTGGAGTTGCCACTTCTTAAAAAAAGAAAAGAAGAAAAGAAAGGGTCCTGTGTCTTTAACATTAGTGGTGTGACAGGCAGAAGTTCAATAGGTGCAAGGATCCTTCCCATTCTCTGTAACAGCAAGCTGTCTCAACTGGATTTCTGATTAAACAAAGGTGGTCTCAATAACTACCAGTTCAAGCAAGGTAGAAGCTGGGTTTATTTAGGGGTTCTGCTTTTCAGAACTGCCACTTTGCAATGACTAAAATCACACAGCTCCAAGGCTTTGCAAACGGCAGTGAACTTTGCTAGGATCAAAAGGGAAAACTGACCTCTGCTGTCCTGTGGGTGTTTGCTATAAAAGTGTTTCGTAAACTCATATTAAAAGGGCAGAAGTTCGGGAAGGCATCCAAGCTAACACAGCTGGCAATTTAAGAAGCCACACTCCCTTAGAGTGACCCTCCTGGAATCTCAGTACAAACCTCAGAGAGCAGAAATCAAACAGCTGCTTATTATGCTTTCATATTTGTGTAAGAATTTCAATTACTATTTTAAATTGTTTTAAAAGGGAGGTCAGACTGCCCCAAAATGTTTGTTTGTTTGTTTGTTTTTCAAAACAACAACAACTGGATTTCAAAGAGAAAAAGACACTACTGTTAGCACTAGGGATCCCAAATAGTAGGAATAATAAGACACTTCTAGTGGTACTTGAGATTCCAAATAGAAGCAGTAAGTTGTAGTAGTACTAAGATTGTACTGATAGCACTATAGATCCCAGAGTAAAATAAAAATGCGAGCAAATGTAAGGTGCACAAACAGGCACTATTGGTAGCAGCAAATATCCCAGACAGCACAGGGAGAGAGCTTAAATGTTCTTTTACTGTGTTATTGTGACCTTAAATTTCAGCTTTTATGAGTTTCCTTGTGGCTTTTTAGCAGCAATGATGACATTGAAGTGAACTCAATTTCTGTTGCTGCAGGTAGCATCATTATGGGCCCAGCCCTCAGTGCTGCTGGGTATTTAAATGACTCCAGGGCACAGGCCCACAGTTCAAATTTACATGAAATTTGTATATGCTAATTTAGAGGTACAGATTCAAAATTAGGACAGATTCCAGAGGTGGGAAATAAAAACTCTACCTTTTGCTTACTCTGAGGAATGGGATGCCAACAGGTTTTCCAGGGCCCAGTACACTGTGGATAGGGCCCTCTGCAACTTAAGGTGACTGGGGTCTCCATGACACTCTGTGTCTTGCAGCGCACCCAGCAGCCCTAGGAAAACACCCTGAGCACAGTGTTTCTGCCAAGAGAAATGACCCAGCAACTAGTTTAGAGAACAGATGAGCAAGATGTGAAGTTTATAAAATTATGCACAGCCCAGAGAAAGTGGATAGAGAAAATGTGTCTCCCCCCCTCAATGCTAGAAATCGTGGACTTCCAATGAAGCTGAATGTTGGAAGATTCAGGACAGATAAAAGAAAGAACATCTTCACGCAGCGCCTTCATAGAGATGCCTTCATAGAGAATAAGGCTCTCCACACTCAGAGGCAGTAATGCTTCTGAATATCAGTTGCTGGAAAGCACGCAGGAAGGGAGAGGGCTCTTTGTGCTCAGGTCCCTGGAAGGTTACCCAAAAGGAATGAAAAAGGTTCCCCACCCCTGGGCAACACTGACAGGCTCTCCAGGGTTTCAGAGACACGCGTCTCTTCTGGAGATGCTGTGGATTGAACCTTTCACCACTGAGCTTTGGCCCTTCCTCTAATAGGTAGAAGTATCTATACCGTCTCAAAATTACATATTCCCAAGTGGCTCTGTGTGTGTGTGTAATTGAAGCCATGATAGTTAAGGCATTGTTAGGCAGGCAGCCCAAATGATGACTGTGGCACAGAGATGCCCGACCTGACTCACACACCTGTGCCATCCAAGAAGCTGAGGAGGAACTCATCAAAGGTGCCAGGGTCAGGGAAGAATTTGGCCATCCTGCAGAAGTGATAGAAGGACACAGCAACATCTTTGGGGTTTCTAGTCAGATGGATCACCTGCTGGAGCAAATGAAGAGGCAGAGGGCACACGCCATGTAGGTCAGCATGACGCAGCCCAAGTGGAAAGGACGAAAAGCACCCCTCCATTTTCCTTCCCCTCCATAACAAGAGCCCTTCTGGAAGCAAGCAACCAGCCCCACAATGGCCACCTCGGTGCCTCTGGGAAGCCCACAAAAAAGACCCTCCTGCTGCGGTTGTTCTCCAGGAACTGGTGCCCAGAGGCATACAATATCTGCATCTAGAGACTGCATAGAGTCATCATGACTAATAGTAGCTACGGATAGCCTTATCCTCCCTGAAGTTGTCTAACTCCAAATTTTAAAGCCATCTAAGGCTGCATACAAACCACAACATTTAAAGCACATTTCCAGGATAAACTGTAGCTTACCCTGCATAGAATTAAAATTCTCAGCACTCTTAACAAACTACAGCTCCCAGGATTATTTGGAGGAAGTGTCCTTTAAATGTATGGGGTGCATGCAACCTAAGTGGGCAAGGCTCTTCTTATATTCTTATCGCCCTCCCTTTTACAAACTTTAATGAAATTTTTAAAAAATAAAATACAAAACATAATGTGTCGTCTTCCAGGACAAATACGGTACACGTACGCATGTGAAGTCTTGTACTGTATGCAGTCATCCACATGACATCAAAACAGACTTGGGAAATGTTTTACATTACAGATTAAACTCACATCCACAGGGTATTCTTCAATCTAAAGTATTAAGATAATTTCTCCATAGTGGCTGCTGTGACTAAGACAGAAGGAATTTCGCTGTACTGTTGTTAATAAACGACATGAATCAAGACCATACAGAGTCAAATCCACCTTTCTTCTTATGTTTTTGAGAGTGCTGCTGGTTGTAAGTTTCCTTAAGTTAAAATGCCTGGTGGGAAATCCTGGAGAGCTGCTGCCAGTCAAGTGTTGATGATTAGGGGTGGGGAATCCCTTCTGGGGAGACTTCTGGGGGGCCACATGCCAGTGGTGGGCGTGACCAGAGTCAAAAGTGAGCAGGGCAAAGGGGTGTAAGTTTTAGCTTTGAACAGTAGCATAGTTTCCACACACATTCACACACCCTTCTCTGTTCTCTATAAGCAAGAGCTCAAGGATATATTCCCGCAGAGCAAAAACACACAACGAGGGTGTGCAGCAGGGCCAGTGAGGAGGTGTGGCTTAGGGAGAGCTGGTGTGCTGTGGGGAGGGACCCAGGGGCCAGTTAGAGAAGCCAGAGCTTCACCATGCCTGATGTATCCAATGCTGAGCCAGATGGAACAATAGTCTGCCTTGAAATAAGACAGCTGCTTATGTTCCAACAGAAGGGAATGGCCAAGAGGCTCAGGAGGAAACAGTCATGAAGGCTGCTGCTGCTGCCACCCTCGAACATCTGCCACCTGAGACGGTTACCTAACGGTAGGGCCAGCCCTGTCCTGATGCCATGAGAAATATGACCAGGTATGGGATCTCCTTGCACATACCTTGGGCTTAGCTTTCCTTAGAGAAGCTGATAACACGCAGTAGGGCAAATGGGTGGTGAGGAGGCGAGGGCCTTCTGTCGCCTGGAGAATCTCTGAGAAGTAGGTGTGCTCCAACCATGGGTTCCGGGTCCAGTTGGGGATGTTCTTGGCAGGCTGAGGGTCTCCTTTGCTGTAGATTAAGGTCAGGATCTCCTGCATCCAGGTGGTGCCTAGAGGGGAGGCCAAGAACATAGGCAGGGGAAGGCCTCTGACCACCAACCACTGCAGGACCTCCAGGGACAACCTCATTAATGGCAGGCTTGTTAAAAATAAGGATTGCAATTGTTTTTGTTGCAAGGAAGAAGGCTTCTTCATATAGGGCAGGCATCCCCAAACTTCGGCCCTCCAGAGGTTTTGAACTACAATTCCCATCTTCCCTGACCACTGGTCATGTTAGCTAGGGATCATGGGAGTTGTAGGCCAAAACATCTGGAGGGCCGCAGTTTGGGGATGCCTGATATAGGGTGTAATAAGGTTACAGACTACTGAAGGCAGTCTTTGGTCCACCTTTGGTCACATCCACACTATACATCTGAAGTACATTTAAAGCTTCGAACATGAGTTTGACCAAACTGCGGGAGGCAGTGCAAGACAGGAGTGCCTGGCGTGCTATGGTCCATGGGGTCACGAAGAGTCGGACATGACTAAACGACTAAACAACAACAAAAACATTTAAAGCCAATGAGTTCCACCAAAGGATCCTGGGACCTGTAGTTTCACCCCTCACAGAATAACAGTTCCCAGCACCCTGAAAAAACTGCATTTCCCAATATTATTGGGACAAAGCTATTGAGATACACTGTGACTGTGCACACCCCACACATTTAAGGCACATTCAAAGCACATGACTTCCACCAAAGGATCCTGGGACCTGTAGTTTGTTATGGGTGCTGGAAATTGTAGCTCTGCGGGGGGTAAATTACAGTTCCAGAATTCATAGAATCATAGAGTTGGAAGAGACCACAAGGGCCATCCAGTCCAAACCCCTGCCAAGCAGGGAACACCATCAAAGCATTCTTGACATTCTTTAGAGCATTCTTTAGGTCAGCACAGAAATCAAAGGGACAGCTTAGGAATCTGAAGGCCTTAACCCCATGCAGACCCTTCAACTTCCAGCCATCACCACTACAACCCTCTGGTCATCAGAACATTGCCTCATCTCCTTCTCCAAGATGGGCTACTTTCCCAGGCTGATGAGCTCCAGCTGGCCTCACTTCCCGCTACATCACACACAGAAACCACCTTCTTGACCATTGGACCCAATATTGGTCTTGTCCACTCAATCAGCTGCAGCCTGTCTTTGCATGCAGGGGAAGTCCCTAGATCACCAAGGGCTTGAGACTATCGGCTACCCTCACCTGGTTTAGCTGGTCATCAAAGCAGTTGCTGGGGTGTGGCCACTGTCACATGTTGACAGGTTGTAGGAGCCACAATTCAGCGCTGAGTATAGGATGGGTACCAAAGGTGGACAAACTACCCCAAAAGGAGTATGACATGTCTCCCACCACAAGTAATACCCCTCTCCTAACACTCCATACACCTCTGTCTATCAGTATTCAAGCTGGGTATGAAGTGCAACCCACCCACCCCTGCAATTAAACTACACATTTTTCAGTGCATCTTCCAGTTTCTCCCCTCTAACTTGATTGCCATTTAGGGGGAAAGATCTCTTAGTTTAAGGAGCACCTTGGCCTTCCACTTTACAAACTGCCTAATCTTGTCTCCATGATAAAACAAGAGGCATCCCAGAAAGGAAAAAAACAGGTGAGCTGAGCATGTCCTGTTTCTCCCCACACCAATCAGAAATGGATTAATTTGCTTAATTTGCTGGAGCCTTTTAGCAAAGCTGAATTATACAGTGGTGTGGCTACATTCTGACACCACATCCTTCACTGCAGGTATGAGTATCAAAAAGTTTGTTGAGGGTGGTGGTGGTAATCGGGAACTACAGATTGAGTCACCATCCTGTTGCAAAACTGAGCCACTGGTTAGGCCACTGGCTCCATGCAGCTTTGAAGGCCGAAGTATGATGCTGGGACCAGCCCAATGCTATGAACCTGGAGCAACCCAATGTGCCAGGTGACGTCCTATGATTAAAATCGAGATGGACTTCCTCTTTGCACTGCCTGGGTTTTCACTAGACACCACCTATCTCCCACACTCAAAGTTATCACACTATCTAAGGATGGGTGAGACATTTGGTTTGGCTTGCATTTTACCACAAACTTTTCTAATCTGCACATCTCAAACAGCCTGCAGATGAAAACAGAGGTATCTTTTGAAATCCGCCCTTTTCTCAATTTTGCAGTGCAGTTTTCTAAGCAAATAAAGTGTACAGTTCAAAATGCTGAGCCTGATGTGGCTCATGACCACAAGAACCTCCTCTCCCCACAAGAACTGACCTGGACCCTATGATTGTTATCTGAGGCCCTTCTTTGCATGCCCCCATCACAGGAGGCTTGGAGGGTGACAACACACAAACAGGCCATTTCAGTGGAGGCCCCCTGCTTGTGCAATGCTCTCCCCAGAGAGGTACACCTGGTGCCATCTTCATAGTGTTTTAGGCACTGGACAAAGACTCCCCCCCCCTGGATTTTTGCCCTCTGATTTTAAGGATACCATGGCCTCTTTTAGTGGGATAGGACTTGTAGTCCTGTCTTTTTGTGTTTTTAGTCTTTTATTTGAATTGTTGTGTTTTTAGGTTTTTATGGTTGTTTTTAATTGGTTTTAATGTAGGTTGCTTTGAGTTACTTGGTAACATAAGTGAAAGTGTGCCTAAAACTCCATATACTAATGAGAATAATATAGAAAGATGCCTATTAGGGGGAAATTGCTTGCAAAAGTTTTTGTGTAAGGCAAAATTGCATACATATATTAGGAGCAATGCACACTAAGTACATTTGCAACACACATTTAAAACAGAATCATGCCACTTTAAACAGTCATGGCTTCCCCCCAAGAGTCCTGTTTCGTTAAGTTTCTTAATGGTGCTAAAAGTTGTTAGGAGGCAATTCTCCCAATTGTTCACCTCACAGAGCTACAATTCCTGGAGTTTCCTGTGAAGAGGGATTGGTTGTTAAATCACTCTGGGAAGTGTAGCTCTGGAAGAGGAAGAAGAGTCCTTTAACAGAAGGGCTCAGATTCAATCCCCAGCATCTCCAGGTATGGCTGGGACAGAACCTCCTCTGAAATCCTAGAGGGCCGCTGCCAGTCACAGAAGACAACACTGAACTAGATAGACCAAGGTCTGACAGTGTAAGGCAGCTTCCTATGCAGCTATGAGATATTTGTGGCTCAGGGGTACCGCATCTGCTTTGCAAGCAGAGCATTTCCAGATAGACCTGGGAAAGAGAGACCTCTGCCTGAAACCCTGGAGGGCCCCATCAGCTCAGTGGACCAGTGGTCTGTCCAAGGCTATGTACACACTCATTTACCCTGCAATCAGTTACCCGCAACCCATATCTAGCCTGTACCTAACCTGTTGTTTCTTGCAAAACACTGCATTCTGATGCATCGTCCCCTAAATAAACCCTGCCGTATATACTCGAGTCTAATGCGCCATCGGATCTAATGCGCCCCTCGATTTTTGGAACGTAATAAAGGTGAGCATTAAAAAGGTAAAGGGAACCCCTGACCATTAGGTCCAGTTGTGACCGACTCTGGGGTTGCGGCGCTCATCTCGCGTTATTAGCCAAGGGAGACGGTGTACAGCTTCCAGGTCATATGTCCAGCATGACAAAGCCGCTTCTGGCGAACCAGAGCAGCACACAGAAGTGGTACCTATTTATCTACTTGCACTTTGACGTGCTTTCGAACTGCTAGGTTGACAGGAGCTGGAACCGAGCGATGGGAGCTCACCCTGTCGCGGGGATTCGAACTGCTGACCTTCTGATCGGCAAGCCCTAGGCTCTGTGGTTTAACCCACAGCGCCACCCGCATTAGATGTGAGTAAATATGGTAATTAAAATAAAAAGGAAGAAGAAAAGTAACCTAGCTATGTTTCAAGCTGGCCATTTGTACACAGAATAAAGCCACTCCCTATGTCACTGTTTCAGCCCAAGCAATGCTTCTGCTGCAGACAGAAAGAAGGGCAGGAGGTCCGTGAGCCTCTGAGGGGCTTTTCCCTCCACTGCCTCACACAGCCCTTACCTGATTTGGGGTAGGTAACCAGGAGGACATCGGAGCTGCAGAACT
This sequence comes from Zootoca vivipara, assembly GCF_963506605.1. Lineage (NCBI taxonomy): Eukaryota > Metazoa > Chordata > Lepidosauria > Squamata > Lacertidae > Zootoca > Zootoca vivipara. The sequence continues at coordinate 60,378,732 of NC_083281.1, forward strand.
GGAAAGTGCTGGCAAAGTTCAGGGACGCCTGGGTGTGGAGATGGCCAGGCAGGCTGATGCCAGCAAAGGTCTCTGTTACGTCCAGCCTGTACATATTTGCTAAGTTGCAGCTGTGTGGGGGGAGAAAAGCAGCAGAAGGCGGGGAAAGGAGACCTCCCTTCTTCCTTCCCGCCCCAGACTCCGGAGTGGGGGGTGGGGGGAGGAGCGAGGGCTTCAGAGAGGCTGCTTCTGTTTAAGTCTCGCATTTTGTGACTAGTACACTCTTTACTCTCTTAAGTTAACCCCCCCCCCAAAAAAAAGCCAGCGTGCTAGTTTTTGTGTATGTGTGTGTTTTAATGACTTTCGTTGTGAATGTGATTGTGCAGCTAAACAGCTGGCAAGCCTTGCTGTGGTCTGACTGTTTCATGAGAGAGAGGATGATGGCAATAAATCTGCTAGTCTTTAAAGAAGCAGCAAGACTCTTTTGTTGCTTAGACAGCTGGGTGCCCCTGAAATACTGTAAGCGCAGAAACCAGTGGCAGGGGATGAGGCGGGGGTGGGGGTGGGGGTGATTGCGTCTTTCATGTCTGCGTGTGCCTCTGCAACTTAATTTTAAAATGTACTCAGCCCGCTCTTTGGTACAGCGAAGCTCATAGGGCGACATGATGCCTGCAAATGATGCAATAATTTTTGCATCACAGAGATCACAGAACCGGAAAGGCCCTCAAAGGTCACCTGGTCCAAACCCATCAGTGCGGGAAATCCAGTTCCTTGGTACCCCTGGCATATGGTCATCCAGCCTTTGCTGGAGCATCCTGCAAAGCTCTCCATACCTCTCCCACTTTGACACTCCTTCGTATACACTGAAACAGAAGTCCCTGTGACCAATTGCAGTCGTTAACAGTCATCAACAGGTTTACCACACCTATCAGCCAATCACCCATTCTGAGTAATACCCCTCCCCACCCTCTCACTATATTTTGTTATAAGAGTAAACCGATTAACAGAGAGGGGACAAACTACATAATTTTCACTGTGAAGGGTTCACTGACACCCACATGTACGTAACTAAATCTCCTGAACCAAAATGGAAGCACATCTCACCTTTGCTCTACATTTTTCCTGCTACAACCCCGAAGAATCTTGAGCCATATGGTCATAAACAACACATTTAAACTCTCCTTCCCTCCCAGGCAAAGCCTCTCAGACTCCCTTTGTTTTACAAAACACTTTTCCCATTACTTTGAGGGATCATTTCCCTGGTCGTTCCATTTCCTTGAGGAATAAAGAAGTGTCACCTGTTGAGATAAAATCTATGTTTATAAAGTAGATGTGTTTGTGCTCTAGGTGATTTTCAATTGTTGAACTTTAGAATGTATCTGCTTATCTCCCCTTCCCACTTTTTCTCTCTCCATCCACTTACATGTACAGCCAAAGGTATATAAGGGTAAATGTTCTTTTGTTCGGGGTTCCTCTTGCCATCTCTGCTTTTGAGGGGGGAACCTCTGTTATAACAGACCTCTGTCTTTTTTTAAATAAAGATCACGCTTTGCTTTACAAGCCCTGGGTTTTGGTCTTTGTCATTTTATCCCGACCAAAAGGAGCCTAGGTCTATCTGTTCCTTAGAGGATTTCAGCCCTCCTTATGAGGCTGATCTCCCTTTAAGGGAACTTAATAATTTATATCAATATAAGGCTCTGGTGACTTCTGTTTCAGTGTATCTGAAGAAGTGTGCATGCACATGAAAGCTCATACCAATAACAAACTTAGTTGGTCTCTAAGGTGCTACTGGAATGAATTTTTTCATTTTGTTTCGACTACAGCAGACCAACATGGCTACCTACCTATAACTAGAAACCTCTACTTTGTTTAGGTGTGTGATTAAAATCGTATGTTTGCAGCCATAAAGAAAACAGAAGAATAAAACCTTTTATCTTATTTTGGGGAAGAGAAAATATTTTGACTAATAAGACTCCTGCTGCAAGCAAACAGGAAAGCCTGAGGTTATATGTGTGACATTAATACTGTTTTCGGTGCCACAATTGGTTTGGGCTTGTTGGAGGCCCCCGGAGCACCACTGACTCACAGCTTGTGGAATTGGTTTCAGTTTTTATAGCCTGAGGATTTAGACAGGAGGCAGCAATGAGGCTGAATCCACTGTCTCTTTATCCCTGCTCATTATAGCTGGTAAAATTTAGCAGGAAGGGACTGACTGGATGGGTTGATGCCTCATTATGAAGATCTCCTGCCTGGATCCAGAGTTTTCAAAAAATGACCATCCACTCTCTAATATTTCCTCCCTGGGTAACATGATCAAGAGGGTGCTGGCCTGGCAGCTGCAGGTATACCTGGGGGAAAAACAGGTTACCGGTATCTGGATCCATTCCAGTCTGGTTTCGGGCCCTGTTTGGGCACTTAAACAGCCTTGGTCACCCTTTCTCAGGAGAGAAACTGGGAGACTGTGACCCTGTTGGTTCTCCTTGACCTCTTAGAGGCTTTTGACACAGTTGATCATTGTGTTCTTCTGGAGTGACAACAAGGAGGTGGGAGGATTAACCTTGGGAGCTGTCATCCAGGTATTTGGAGCATGGTGTCTTCTGTATGCTGATGACACACAAGCGCTCTCGCTCTCACGCTCTCCCCACTCTATCACAATCAGGAGAGGCAGTGAGGGTGCTGTACAGGTGCCTGGAAGTAGTGATGGACTGGATGAAGGCCAATAAACTGAGTCATGTTAAGAAAAAGTGTCATGGGTGGGTGGTTCCCAGGTCTGAGAATTGGGTGTGTGATCTCATCTGGGAAGGTCAGCACTTCTTCTGAAGGAACAGGTTCACAGACTTTAAAGCTTCCCACCTCAGAGATTTAATGAATTTCCACTCACTCAGATTTTGCTATGGGTTAAGAAGGGTTCCATTATTGGGGGAAAGTGTCTGCCCAAATATGCAGGTTAACTTCAAAGGCAAAACCATCATGGCCAGCTTTATAGCAAAAGGAGCTCCTTAGAGCAATGCTGGGCTGCATCATGGCTGTGAAGACGTCAGTTCTACCAAAATTTCTATTAGCGTTTAAATTTGTTCTGGGAATGGTAGAAAACATAGCTAAGTAGGCACTTCAATCCTTTACTAGCTTACGGCAAAAGGAGGTTTAGGGGCTCCCAATCTAAGATATTGCTTTTCAGCTGAAGTGATTAGTACATTTTATTAAGGATTCCATGAGCCTTTCTTGGGTTACCAGCTTGAAACAATCCCACCTATACCCACAATTAAATTTCTGCCATTTCTAAATCCGTCATGCCCTGAGTTTCCCCTCTCCTCTGCTGTCAGCGAGGGAATGCAAGGACCTCTTTTCCAGCACTGAAGGTTTCTTCTTAGCTCACAGTCACCCTCTGAGCTTTTTCTAGGGTTCGTATAGCCCTTGCGTAGCCCCAGTATCTATCCAGTGACTCCTCAAGCTTGAAAGAGCTCAAAAGCGCACCCATTTCAGCCCGCGATAAAATGTCATGATTCACAAGATTTCTAACTCCGTCCTGTGCGTGACTCTCTACAAATTTGGGGGGGGTGGCAAGCAGGGAGGAATGTTCCCCCTTTGCTCTATTCCTGGATCATAAACAGTTTTGTCATCTTGATAAACAGAAGCAGTTCCAGGGATAGGAGGACTAGGGGAGGGGTTACTCTAACTTTGCGACTTTTTTATAGTAGAGGCTTTCAAAGCTTTTGCTCTAAACTACATTGCAAGGTTTAAAGTTGATTGGTTTCAAATTGCGCCAATAAAAGCAATGGCCGCCCAGGTTGCACGCAGAGGTGATCTGGTATGCAGTCTTTGACATCGAATGAACATTGTTGCAATCAATCTATTCCTTCCTTGAAAGGTGTGGCTTCTCTTATTTGCCACTGGTTACAGGATGGGGGACAGAAGTAGTCTGAAACTGGCAGGGGTGCGGGGCATAAACACCAGATTTGATGATGAGGTGTGGGAAAGAATCTGGTCCCATCGTCCACTGAAAAGTCTTTGCTAGAATTCAGGAAGCACCCTTAAAGGTGCTCCTCCACTGGCACTGGGCTCTGGCTCTGCTTTTAAACATGCTAAGCATGGCTCCCACAGTTTTGGAGGGTGTGCGGAAGTCATGTTGCCCTTTTCCACATGTGGTTGGAATGTACTTTAATTCACAGGATTCATTCAGAGTGGGTTGGCGCTTAGTGTGGGGTCAGGATTTAATTTTGTTAGCCCATTACTTTTGCTGTTTTCCTGTTTATGTTTTTGTATTTTGTTGCTATATTTGTTGTTATATAGCCTGTTGAATTATAAGGGGTTTGTTTAACTTTACCAAATATTTCTTAATGAGATGCTCTCATTAACTTGTTGTCTAATTTTTGTTATATTTTCATTCAGTTATGCATTTTCTTTTTCATGTTGTTAGCTGCCTTGAGCCTAGGTTACTATGGAAAGGCAGCATACAAATAAATGATGATAGTGATGATGTTTTCTTGGGTGTTCACCTTGGCCTCTGACATAATCACCCCCCAAAAAACCAGCCTCTTTGACCTGCAGTGGCATTGCTAGCCTCTGAAAGTGAAGACAACCCTTTTCTGCATCACAAAGACTTCCTCTCCTTGAAGACACATCTAGAGATAGCAGCTCATTGGAAAACTTCCCAAGGACCTTCTAATGAGGGGTGGTGGACTTCTGTATGGGACTACCTGGCTCTCTCTGAGCAACCTTACTTACCATCATAGGGTTGTAAAAGGAGCTGTCAGACAGGTCTGACACGATTGGGTTCCCCTTTATTAGTTATGTCAACAAATCTCTCACTCCACCTCATCTTCATTCCTCTCTGTTCAGGGGGAATTTGAAACTGTGAATATGTAATAGAAAATGCCTGGTTCCTGGTCATGAAGTCAACGTCTTTGTTCCTTTTTGTGCTTTCAGGTTTGTGCTGACAGAACTTACCTGTCATTCTTAATCTGAAGCATTCCTTTGTCCATTGAATTGTTAAAACATAATAATGGTATCTGACAAAAAAAAAGGAGGGGGGGGACAAGTTTGTAGCCTGAGAGGACTCCTGGATTTCAGCTTGTGACTGGAGTGTCTTCTCTGCTTATGTCCAGCTTAGGCTGGTTCACCAGCTACAACTGTTCCTGGATCAGGATATTAAGCTCAGTTGCTCATGCTCTAGTGGCCTCCCACCTGCACTACTGGAATGAGCTGTACATGGGGCTGCCCTTGAAAACAGTCCAGAGCCTGCAGCTAGTGCAGAATGTGGCTGCCAGGTGAGTAAGTGGCGCTACCGTATGAGACTATCTGTCATTGGTCCTGAAAGCACTGCAAGGGTTGCCATTGCACTCAAAAACATTTAGCTCCAAGAAGGTGTGATTTATGAATGTACACAGGACCAGCCCAAGACGTTTTGCCGCCTGGGACGAATCATAAAAGGGAGCACCCCTTTCATGTCTCATTCCACCAAAAGAACAGCAAGTCTTTGTCCCATTCCTAGCTATAGAGCACAATAAACCTTCAAAATTCAGGTCAAGAATCAGAATAACCCCTGTATCCCTATCAACCACAACTTGGGCATTATACCTACATTACAAAGTTCACACATAGGATGTCACTTATGAGCCTTCACTGAATCTGATTGCAGGTTGCAGGGCTAGGCTGGGTGTGAGGGGCGTTGTGAGGCCTACACTCAGCCACTAGGGCAGCCATAGCACCATCCCCAGCCTCCTCTGAGCCTCCACGCTGCCCACCCAACTTTCATTGGCTAGCCTATGGCAGCCACCACTGCTGTCAGCCAGAGCAAGGCACTCGTTGCTTCCATCTTGGGTCACACTCAGCAACACTGCGCAAGTCTGAAGGGAGTCCCACTGAGTTCAGTCAGGGTTAGTCCACTCCCAGTAATAATGGGGCATTTTTACTAGTGAGGAAGGAAGCAAAGAAGAGGAAGAGAGAGGAAGGGGGAAAGACAGGGGGATACGAAAAGAGAAAGAAAGAAAAGGGAGGAAAGAGAAAAGAAAAACAAAAAAGGAAAAGAGGAATAGTGGGGGAAAGAAGAAAGAGAAGAGGGAAAAGAGGGTGGGAGGGATCGAGAAAAGAAAGGAGGAGGAAGGAAGGAAGGAAAAGAAGAAAGAGAAGAAAAGAAAAATCTACTTGGCAAAAACGTATTTCCAAGCATCCTGGAGAAAGTGAGGCTTCCTCCCACCCTGCACCACCATATTCTAGGGGTTTTTGTGAGGGAGGGAGGCTTATGTGTTTTCCACCCACTCAAGCTCTATGGCCAGACAGGATCACAGTTTATAGACAGTAAAATGTTAAAATTTGCCATAAAGACTGCTGCTGGGCGGAGGCAAGTGAGCAAACTCATCGGGGGGGGGGGGTGTCTCATAAAAAGAGTGGTGGGAACTGGACTGCTCCGCCCCCCTCACTATCCATGAAAGTGGCCTGTTATCATGCTGCACTTTTAAACCTGGAAAGATTATGGTCTGCCAGGCAGATTAAGGACCAGACAGGAGTATGCCAGCAGCCAGCATACATGGAAGCCTGGGCGGGAAGAGCCTTCGCTGGCTCGGCTTTGTCAAAGAGACCCATTCATTACAGCCCCAGGATATGGAGCCAGCAATGATATATAGACTATAAATTTCCGCCCTGCCCACCCACTCTGCGCTTCTTCAAGTCCCCACAGTTCAGGCCACCCACGTTCTTCAAGGATTGGGGGAAGGAAAAGAGAATGGAGAGAGGGGTTCTGCATCAGGAGGAGTGAACTGGGAGGAAGGGCAGGAGATGTCAAATGAGCCCAGATCTCTTTGAGCCACGTCTGTCCCATGCACAATAAGGTGGAGCATCAAAGAACTGCCTCCATGTGCTCAGTCTTGAGATGCCAATCAGCCCAGTCAGGACAGGAGGAATGGAAGCGAGCTAGGACCCTGATTCAAATCTGCCACCCCTCCCATTCTGCCACTGAATTGCCCGCCTCACCTTGGCTCATTATAGAGTCAGCCCTGGGAGTACAAATTCCACAAACCAACATTCCCTGCAAATGTTTTGAACTACAACTCCCATCAGCCCCAGCCAACACAGTCCAAAACATCTGGAGGGCACCGGGCTGCCATAAATGACTGTGCTCAAGAGTAAAGCAGAAACACTTTTTTAGCTATGGGTCCCTTTTGCTTCCAACTCAGGCTGTGCACACACAGCAGTTTAAAGTGGATTCAGTGCATCCCATGTGGATATAGAAGCAGCATCTGGAGCTCCAAACTTCATGCTGTACTTGATTCTGGAATCCAACAAACAATATTTCTGTATTTTATGCTTCTGTGTGCACATTGCTGTCAGCAGAACAGGGGCGGGTCATTATTACTGTTGCTATTTTTGTATTATCTATGTTTTGCTATTTCTTTCTGCATGTGCACTAGAAACTTGCATTATATTCCACTATAGTTCCAGATGTGCCCTTTATGCCTTGTGAAAGCTCAAATATAATGTGGAACTTAACAGTCAGGGGAAAGTCCTGAAAATGAAATACTGTATACTGTCGTGTGAAGGCAGCCAAAATCGGGTATTTGCAAACAACATGTGCCTTAGTGCTCTGGTATGCACTACCACCACAACTCTCAAAAGATAGCAATTAGATTGACAGCTGCTATCAAAGTTACTTATCTGCAGGTACTGACACAGGCTAGGTGTGGCTGCTCAACAAACCATCACCGGGGTGCCAGGAGGAAAGAACACTTCAAAATAAAAAGAGGCATCGCCTACTGATCAAAGTGTATAGGTCAATTAATGTCATTCAGGCAGTGGTATTTTTTTAGAGAAAGAGGAACCAGATTGCTCACCATTGTTCTCTTAGACCAGTGGTTCCCAACAGGTGGTCCGAGGACCCCCAGGGGTCCGCGAGCTATGCCAGAGGGGTCCGCAAGATGCTATTAGAATAAGAAATATATTAAATATATTTCGTATGATAACAGATTTTTTGTTTTGGCTGCTTCCTGCATGAGCAGAGTCTAGCGCAAAACTAGAATTAGATGAGGCAGTAGTTCTGCTGTATGCCGTTAGGTGGCGCTTTACGAACACTACTGTTTTGCAAAGAGGCAGCGCACGCATTCTACTAACGCTCACTTCCCCAAGATGCTTTGCGCGCGTCGGCTTCATTTGTGTGCTACTGCGCAGGTACCCTGTCTTCTCCATTCCCCTCCCTCCTCCCTGGCGCGCGCTGCCTCTTTGCAAAACAGTAGTGTTTGTAAACAAAGCGTTGTTTTTCGCGGAAGCTACAGTTCGCGTAGTTAAAAATGGACCGTTGGTTAAAAAGTGGTTCGTTAAAACGACAAAAGCCTACAGATGAAGAGGAAGATAATGCATTTGATGTTCAAGCAAGTAAGTCAGTGACTCTCGAACCGATCTTGTCAGTGTCCATTGAACCTAAATTGTCGGCATCCATTGAACCTAACCCTTCCAAGATCAGTGTTAAGCTTACTTAAGCTCTCACTTTTTAATTTTAGGATTAGGAATTAATGGGGGTCCTTGTCACAATAGCAGCTAGATGAGGGGTCCTCGAGAAAATTTTGTTGGGAACCCCTGTCTTAGACTGACAATGGTGCCCACCTGAGAGGTGCCGGAGCTGAGTTCTGCTGAGCACTGGCTGGGGGGGAGCCCTGTCTTCGGGTCTCCTGGTCCTTCAGATATCCAGGTGCCAGATCTTTCATGGCTTTAAAGGTAAAAAATGAGAACTTCGAATTGTTGTCAGGAATGAAGGGGAAGCCAGTGAAGATAGTATAAAAGTGGAGATTTATATCCCCCAAATTCGGTACCAGTTAAGAACCTTGCTGCAACATTATGAGTTAGCTGGTGTTTCTGAACACCCTTCAGAGGCAGTGATAAATGAATTTGTTAAAGGGGCTGGAAACCATCGCTCTGTGAGGGGTAATTGTCTGCCAGGACTAGACCACTAGAACTCTTCTGGCTAGGGGGGGTAAGGGGGTGGGGTGGGAGTGCCATGAGACAGAGGCAGCCACACAGCTGGGTGAAAAGCAGCTATGGTAACAGGCAAGTACTGCTGCTAAGGGGGTGCACCATGAGATTAGCCGCAAAATGGCTGCCACTTTTCTGGAGCATCCAGTAGGAAGCGAAGATGCTGCTGAAGAGCTGCTGCTCCAAGGGGCACAAAATGGCAAGGAAAAAACACCAAAATCTAACTGCCAAGCTGCTATAATACCCACATACACACCACAACAGGACCAACAAGACTCTCTCGCCTCCCGTCAATCCTCTCACACTAGACCTGATCAACAGGATGAGGGCAGCAGAAAGGAAACAAGGTTTGGAGAAAAATGAGAAAAAGGACACATAGAAGAGTTGTTCCTCTCCTTTCACTCTTGCCTTCCTTCTCTTCCTTCTCTGCAGCCCCACCAGCAATCAGCAGCAGTAGGAGCAGAAACAGCCATGGCAGGCAGGCAGGCAGGCCCCTCACTGGGCTCTGTGAGGCATAGGCCACCCACTGGAAATGCAACCACAAGATCAAGGAGGAAGCCTGTCTCTACCAGCCCTGCCCTCCACCAGCAGCCAGTGGCATGGACCTGCTCCTACCTGCCTGGAGCCACCACCAAGCGGGGCTGCTTTCTGGGAGAAGAAAGCTACCAGGTGAGTTGCCACCAGGTGGGATTACAACACTCTGTGTGCGCGCACACACACACACACACACACACACACCGTCCCTCACATTTGCCATTGACATTGTGCCCAGGCCAGGAGGAAGAGGAGGCATCACCACAATGTCCAAGCAAGTAGGAGACAAGATTTGGGCGGGGCACCCAAATCCAAGTCTTCTGCACACACCCGAGTGCTGCTTGAGGAGACTTGCCTCAACAAAGCTCATGGCAGTACCAGCCCTATCTCTTATGGGAGAAAATGCCATAATTTAGCTCTGCATTGTGTGAAGAAGCACTTTGTTTTGTCTGTCCTGAACATGTCAACATTCGGCTCCACCATCCCGAAGCGCAGCGGGAATTCTTTAAGCAGAACTCTTCATTGTAATAAAAGCTTTATTAAGTTTAAAATAAAGTTCTTCATAAAATAGTTCCAGAAACTTTTAAATAAATCAGTTACAGAATACAGATTCAGCTCTATACTGGCACACACTCTGAGACAAAGATGTTCATGACTATTAAGGTAAGTCACACAGCCTGGAATGGAAGTTATGCCTAGAACAACAGTTAAGACAGTTAGGCTTCAATAGTTATAGCCTGCTTTGCTGTTCCTGCTCTCATGTGTCTTTGTCACATGACACATCTATAATTACGTACATGTCAATATCATGTCCCACACCTCTATGTTTGCCTTTCCGCTAAACTCAGCTGCCCAAAATGTTGCAACCTTTCTTCTTACATCTTCTTTGATCATTTTGGTTGCCTGTTTCTGAAGCTTCTCCAGTTCTACAGCATTCTTTTTGAGGCAAGGCAACCATAACTCTAATGGGCACAGTGCCCTAAGAGATACAGTGAACCAAAGCAGCTGCTATTGTTTTGTGGCTCCTCCCAAGCTGTTACTTATTGACTGTAGGGTGGCAAGTACACCCCAGAGTTTGCACCTGCTTATCTATTCCTGGTGCGTCAATCCGAGAAACTGATCACTCTTTGCAGCAAGTAGAGGTTCCCCGGAATTCCTCTTTTACATCACCTGCTGCAGGAAAAGCTTCAGGGCTACAAGAGAAACTTCAGCAAAGGGAGGTGTAGTCCAGCCTGCCACACACCAGGATGCTCCTGAAAGCCGCTTGCCTGCTCCTCTCCTGCCTCTTGCTCTGCTCAGCAGATCAGAATCTGCAGGAGGCAGAGAGAATCATGACGACATCACCTGTGATAGATGGGTAAGACCACACTTCCTTCCTATGCCTTCTGGGGGAAGGGTCATACAGAAGATCTCATGGTCAATCCAAGTAGGGCTGGGGAAGGATCCTGCCTGAAACCCTGGGGGAACTGTTGCCAGTCAGGGTGGACAGTACTGAGCTAAATGGACCAATGGCCTGATTCAGGAGAAGGTAGCTTCCTATGTTCCTAATTAGAGTTCAAGGCAGGCTCAGGATGTGGCCAGAGGGGTCATCTAGGCCACAGGAAAGGTGCACCCCTGAGGTGAGACACTTCAGGTTGCCCTTTGGACAATGGTGGGTTCCTCCAGATCTTCAGTTGTGGGGAGGTTCTCCATGGGGTCCCAAACCCACTTACTCCAAAGAGGTCTTCCCAGAGTCTGGATCAGATGGGATACTGTCACCAACCCTCTTTGCATTTTCAAGGGCCCTTTGAAGCATCACAGAAGGGCTGGTTCACACATTGTCCTCCAGAAATACCTTGTTGCAAAAGCAGTAATCCTGCAGAAGGAAGGATGCAGAAGGTGCCTGAACTGGGAAGGTCCAGAAGGGAATGACTCCCAGGCTTTTAGGGCACTGACCTGGAGGTTTGGGCTTAATAGCAGCTGTAGAAGCTGTTCTCCAAGTTAATCATTAGTAGGCAAGTGGGTAAATTACTGCCCTTTGGTGCCATTCAAACCTGTCATTCTCTCTGGAATATGAACAATAAGTACAGCTAGGTGGCCTTGCAACTGTGAAATTAAGAGCGCTTGCCTCCCTGCCAGGCCAAGCCCTCTGAGATATTGGCACATCTCAGAGGCCTTAGCCTGCTGCTTTCTGATTCCAAAAATTCTGCTATATAGGACAACAGCACCAGGGAATGTGGTGGTGCTGGTGCTGTTGCTGTTTAAAATTGACTTAGTGGCAAAGGGGCATCTGAGCATATGCAGAGCAACTCTCCCATCTTGGGAATATCCAGTTTGGGTGCTACCATGTTTACTGAGAGTAAGTTCTCAATGGCTACTAGACACAATGGTTTTTGGTCTTCTTCCAATGTCAGAGCAATATGCCTCTGTCAACCAGTTGTTAGGGTTCACAAGTGGGGAGAGTCCTGCTACACCTGGGTCCTGTTTGCCAGCTTGCCCTCAAGGCATCTGGTTGGCCACTGTGAGAACAGGAAGCTGGACTAGATGGGCCCTTGGCTTGATCCAGCTGAGGCCCCTGATGGTGTTTGTTTAAGGTATTTATATGCCACTTAATTACCAAAATTTCTAAGTGGTGTACATAAAAAATATTCTTTGCACACCCTATGAGGAGGAGGAAGTATAGCTTGCTCTCCCATCAAAAGTAGCCCAGACTTTTATCCCAAGCCCTGGTCCTTCTTTAGGGCTTCCCAGCAAGACTTTTCTTATCTTCTTATTCAGGGAAGACAAAAGTAAGGACTACTTCACCCAGTGCATAGTTACAGTAAATGGAAGAATTCCCTTCCAGAAGATGCAATGATGGTCACCAACTGGGATGGGCTTAAAAGAGAATGAGGCAAATTAATGGAGGACAATTCTAGCAATGGCTACTAGCCATGATGGTTAAATTCTGCTTCCATTGTCAGAGACATTACGCCTGTTTGTGGAAAGAGAAATGCATTAAGAGCACTAGGGGCTTCACTTGGGAAAGAATCCTAGAATTCTAGAGTTGGAAGGGAATGCAGGAATCCTTTACAGTTACTCTGAATCATAAAGGAAATTTGACTAGACTTTGGCCCTGCATTTAATTTCCATGGCCATTTATGTCATTATTATGACCTAATCATGATGCCTGTAAAAACCGGGTTGGCCCATTGACAATTTGCTGCAAAAGTCAAAACAAACCAAGAACATGATAAGAGCCATAAAACTGAATGAGATCAAAGGCCCGTTTAAGTCCTACTATTCTCACAGTTGCCAATCAAATGCCTTTAAGAAGGCTGCAAGCAGGACCTGAGTACAAAAGCACTCTCCCCATTTGTGATTCCCAGAACCTGGTATTCCATAGCTGCCAAGTTTTCCCTTTTCTCGCGAGGAAGCCTATTCAGCATAAGGGAATTTCCCTTAAAAAAGGGAGAACTTGGCAGCTATGTGGTATTCAGAGGCATTGTGCCTCTGACAGTGGAGGCAAAACACAGCTTTCAGGGTCAATAGCCATTGCAAGCCTTATCCGCCATGAATTGATCTAATCCTCTTCTAAAGCATCCCAAGTTGGTGGCCATCGCTATATATTCTAGGGAGTGAATTCCATAGCTTATCAAGACGCTTGCTTACCCCTGCCCCATCCACTCCATGGAAACTGAATTCTGTTGCTCTTTCCATTCCCTTTGCCGAAGTATTTCCATTAAGGCTTGTAGGTACGATTCCCATGACCTTGTTCAAAGGAATCCCATGAATGATTGACTTAGAGTTACTGTCTTTCTTTTCCTCCTCTTGTAGAAATTGAGTTTTAGCATGTTCTCTTTCTCTGTGTGCCCTTTTAAAACCACCAGAAGATGTAAGGCTGCTGTCCTACAAATATTTACTAGAGAGTAAGCTCCATTAAACACAGTAGGACTTACTTCCATGTAGTAACGGTGAGCAAGCTTGATTCAATTTGCATTCACAGGCAAACTCACCTTATTTGCACTTTTGGAAGCCATATGAGAACTAAAACTCACCCTTCAAAATTTACCTTTATCCAAATTTTGCTACACAGTCAACAGCCACATAATGTGTACAAAAATTGCATATATATATATATATATATATATATGCGTATAAGCGCAAATAATAGTGAAAATCACATTCCAAAATGCATTGTGTTACAGAAAATTATGTAAGGCAAAATGGCATGTTAAAATGTGTAGGGAGCAGGGAGAAATTCACACAAAAATGCTGAGGAATTTTCAAAAGAACTTAAAGAGATCAGAAAAAAGTTTCTAACTCATGTGGAAATGTAGCAAACTGAACTTAACTTTGGAAAAGTGGGAAACTGAAAGAAACCGAAATTGACATATCTGCCCATCCCTTCTTCCAAATCAGCTTGCACAGGATTATGCTGTGAATATCCTTTTCAGAACACAAAACACAGCTGGAAAGTTAATAGCAAGTCCTGTTTTTGCAAAGGGCTGGACAGAGTAACAGACTGGAAGGTGGAAATGTCCATCTTAGTCACTTATTTTCCTTTTTGAGGGTAGATGGTCACGGGAAAATAAAAGTCATATACAATGATTCACAAGCTCTTTTCTTTTTTATTCCTTCCTAGGAAGGTGAGCATAGGACTGTTTCCAAAGTTGAAAAGTTTCAGAAGTTCGGTTTTATATAAACTTCGCCCTACCACTAGGCAAAGTGAAGCAACTGCCTCAGGCAGCAGCAGGTGTTGAGGTACAAGGGTAGCAGTTCCCTGGCTGTTCCGCCTAAGCCTCCCACCCTTGCCGCTCTATTCCCACTATTGGAGGATAGAGTTTTGTATGCTACACAGCCTGTCTCTCTCCCTGTATATGCCTCCAACTAGCCTGCTGTCTTCAGGTGAACACTATCCAGTCACCAGAGCAGAAATAAGACTCAGCAGCCGCACCATTCCAAGGTGTAGATAGGGGCCAGAGTAAGCAAATGTCTTCCTAAGTTATGGAATTCACTCTAGAATACATTTCTTGGCCAAACCATCCTTAAAGTGGAATAATCCAAAGTTTAGGATTGTGTTGACAGCAATATGCAGGTATCACACAGCTCTGTTTCTCCTTTACATCTGCAGGTGTGGCAGCAGATGTGCTTGTTTTATGTCCGGCCTCAGTAATGGACTGGATGAGAGCCAATACATGAAAAATTAAGGCAGATAAAACTAAGGCATCTTTAGTAGGTGGTTACCTGGACCAGATGGGTAGAATGTTACTTACACTGGGTGGGGTTACCCTCTCTCTGGGCGAGCAGGTGCATAGTTTTGGGGTATGCATTGGATCCACTCCTATCATTTGAGGCTCAAGTGGCCTTGATGGTGCCTTCTATCAGCTTTGGCTGGTAACCTAGCTGTGCCCTTCTCTGGACAAAAGCAGCCTAAGTTGTGCAGTGCTGGGCCTGTTGACTTATTGTTATTTTACCCTCTCCTGTTCTAGGCACAATGACTTACCTTGGCAGTTGCTGAAGAAATTCAACAACCAGCTGTCTCTGGAGTCTGCAAATCTGACCACGCTGAATGACACTCACACGAACACCCAGAAGCTGCGTCTTGGACATGTGGGAGCACAGGTACAAGCAGTGGGGAAGAGACAGAAAAATAGAACAGGTGGAATGTGCACTTCTGTCAAACCATTTGGTTATTTGGACGTTTTTGCAAGTTTCCAACCCCTACAGGTTATTTTTCAGAGGAAAATATTTGGTAATGCATTTGTGTTTTCCCATGTGCAACAATATCACATCAGTGTAGCAAGTATACCACTAAGTGGCTAACTTAATGCTACGTTGGTTGTGTTACAGTTCTTTCCCAGCTGCCAGGTGGCACAGGTGGTGTTGTGGTCTAAACCACTGAGTCTCTTGGGCTTGCTGATCAGAAGGTCAGTGGTTCGAATCCGCCCAACGGGGTGAGCTCCCATTGCTTTGTCCCAGCTTCTGCCAACCTAGCAATTTGAAAGCATACCGGTGCAAGTAGATAAATAGTTACTCCTATGGTGGGAAAGTAAACAGCATTTCCGTGCACTCTGGCACTCATCATGGTCCTCCGTGCATCAGTAGCGGTTTAGTCATGCTGGCCACATGACCTGGAAAGCTGTCTGTGGACAAATGCCAGCTCCCTCAGCCTGAAGCAAATGAGCACCACAACCCCATAGTCACCTTTGACTGGACTTAACCACCCAGGGGTCCTTTACCTTTAGTGTATGAGAGACCCATTCAGTGGAAGATGAAACTCCACTATATGCTCACTTTCTTACCACAAACAACACACAGAACTTCCTGTCCCTACACTCAGTGCAAAACTGTACTTGGACTAAGTGATTGGAGCAAGCGTTGTCTTGTCAAGATTCTACAGACTGGCTCTCCCTCACCAGAAGTTAGAATGTTTGCTGGTGTTCCATGGCACCCCAGCAGCTCATTCCATGGGTGGGTGGGTGGGTGCATGAAAGAGGCAGTTTTCCTAGCCCTTGGAAACCTTCCTTTTTGCTTTCCTCTCCTTGCTCAGTTCTGGTCTGCCTATGTGCCCTGTGAAACCCAGAACAAAGATGCTGTCAAGAGAACCTTAGAGCAGATTGACGTCATCCATCGCATGTGTCACCACTACCCGGATGACTTTGAGTGTGTCACTAGCAGTACAGGTAAGAGAGGAAAACAACCTAGACAGGAGAGATTCTCCCAGGCTGGAGACGGGTAGCCCAGGTTGGGAACACATTCATTAAGCCTGACCTGCAACAATTCAACACAGGGCAAGACCTTGACAAAAGTGAGAAGTCCCAGGGCAGGGAGGTTGGCTGCTGCCCCATTCCTATCTGTGATGGAGCAGGAAGGCCAGTGGGGGCTGCTGGATTCAATTGAATACAGGCTACCATTCATAGTAGGGACAATTTCAACAGGTGCCACATTCCCCATGGTTGTGCTTTGGTGGTGGGAGAATCATAGAATCACAGAATTGCAGGGTTGGAAGGGATCCATACGGTCATCTAGTCCAACCTCTGCAAAGGTTTCCCCCTGAGGAACCTCCTGCCAATAGAGATTCAGCAGGTGTGCTATGTACCAACTTTTAAATGGCTGCTGAAAACTATGCAGGCAATTAACCGTACATTCCCAACAATGGCCTATTGATATTTTTTTCTATTTCTATTTTTGCTTTTAACTTGCTTTTAACTTTTTGTGATGTTATTGATTGGTTTTATGTTTTTATATTGTTGTATACTGCTGTGATATATTTTAATGATACAGCCGTATATAATTTTTAAAATTAAATAAATAATAAAGCAAGAATCATAGCTTAAGAATTTCTGACAGATGGCTATCCAACCTCTGTTTAAAAACCTCCTGCAAAGGAGAGTCCACCACCTTCCAAGGTAGCCCATTCACCTGTCAAATAGCTCTCACCATCAAAAGAGTCTTCCTCATGTTTCATCAGAATCTCCTTTCTTGTACTTTGGATCCATTGGTTTGGATCCTACCCTCTGGAGCAGCAGAAAACAAGATTGCTCCATCTTCCATGTGATAGCCTTTCAGGTATTTGAAGATGTCTTTCATATCACCTCTTAGTCTCATTTTTTCCAGGGTAAACATACCCAGCTCCTTCAGCCATTCCTCATTTGACTTGCTTTCCAGCCCCTTGATCAGGGGTCAGCAAACTTTTTCAGCAGGGGGCCGGTCCACTGTCCCTCAGACCTTGTGGGGGGCCGGACTATATTTTGAAAAAAAATATGAATAAATTTCTATGCCCCACAAATAACCCAGAGATGCATTTTCAATAAAAGCACACATTCTACTCTGGTAAAAACACCAGGCAGGCCCCACAAATCACCCAGAGATGCATTTTAAATAAAAGGACACATTCTACTCATGTAAAAACATGCTGATTCCGAGACCGTCCGCGGGCCGGGTTTAGAAGGCAGTTGGGCCGCATCCGGCACCCGGGCCTTAGTTTGGGAACCCCTGCCCTTGATCATCTTGGTCACCCTTCTCTGCACACATTCCAGCTTGTCAATGTCCTTCTTAAACTGTGCTGCTCCAGATGAGACACAGAAGCAGCCCCTGCCAAAATCTTCCCTACTATTGAAGAGACTATATTCCCATTGAATCCCACAACGGGTTACTTGGTGATAAGGGGCTGATTTAGAATGCCTCCGCCTCCCACACCTGTCCTGTCCCCATCCTCTGCAGATTCTTCATATTTTGCTTGGTGTTCGAAGCCCACAGATGTTTTCCTTGCAGGTATCCAGAATGCTTTCAAGAATGGACGGGTGGCCAGTCTGATTGGCGTGGAGGGTGGGCACTCGATCGACAGCAGCATGGCTGTCCTGCGCACCTTCTACCAGCTGGGGGTGCGCTACATGACCCTCACCCACAGCTGCAACACACCCTGGTAAGGCTGCCTTTGCTAGAGGCTTGCTTTGTGCCCTGGTCTCACCAGAGCGTAGTCTGCTTTCAATATCAGGGCCCAGCCCCAGAGCACTGGGCAAGTGTGTCAGAGCAAACACAGAATGCAGTTCCTTTATTTATTTATTTATTTATTTATCTATCTATCAATCAGAATATTTATATACCACTATTCATAGAAATACAGTTGTACCTAGGCTCCTGAACACCTTGGGAGTCGAACATTCTGGCTCCTGAGGTGAGTGTTCCAGTTTTTGAGCATTCTTTTGGAAGCCAAATCATGTCCAATGGGGCTTCCACAGCTTCCAATTGGCTGCAGATCAGAAGCCGCGCTTTGGTTTCCGAATGTTCCAGAAGTCGAAAGGGCTTCCAGAATGGATTCTGTTGGACTTCCGAGGTACGACTGTATATCAAAGCGATTTACATTACATTGTAAAGCAATAAAATAATTGTAATTATTGGACTAAAGGCTAAACAT
Source organism: Zootoca vivipara (assembly GCF_963506605.1). Lineage (NCBI taxonomy): Eukaryota > Metazoa > Chordata > Lepidosauria > Squamata > Lacertidae > Zootoca > Zootoca vivipara. Next base: position 60,397,081 of record NC_083281.1, read on the forward strand.
AGCCTTTTTCCTGCTCTGTGTTTCTCTTTTAGTCTTGTGGTTTAGAGGAGATGTTTTGGGTGAATGTAATTTTATTTGAAGACAGAAAGGGGATATCTGGGATTATGCACCTATTTATGCGCATGCGTAAAAGATAGTGTGTATTAACCAGAACTTTTATAACATTCGGCAGGGCTGATAACTGGCTGGTGGACACCCCGGAGGAGAAACCAGTTCACAATGGCTTGACTGAATTTGGGAAGGTGAGTGGAAGCTCTCTAGCAAGTTTTGAAGGAAATATATGACATTCCTCAGTCTGACTCTCGGTCTGAGTCTGTTTTCTCAGCCTTGCTGGGAGATGCTAGGGATTGGACCTTCTGCATTCAAAGCAGATGCTCTGCCACTGAGCTGTGGTCCTTCCTGTTTGCTGAGGTTCAACTCCCAATGTCACAATTGCATGAGCTCCTGTCACACTTTAGCAAGCAGCTACCCCCCCCCCCCAATAGCCTGATTTAGCTAAGGATAGGAAGAAAGTGGATATGCTTTGAGTGATATCATCATCATCATCATCATCATCATCATCATCATCATAGAACCACAGAACTGGAGAGTTGTAAAGGATGCCAACAATAATCAAGGCCAATTCAGGAATCGGAGCTCAAAAATCCCTGACCACCCAATCTCTGTTTGAAAATTTCTTCTGAGGCAATCTACTCCCCTGTTGGGCAGTGGCTCCTCCTCCTCCTCCTCCTCCTCCTCCTCCTCCTCCTCCTCCTCCTCTTCTTCTTCTTCTTCTTCTTCTTCTTCTTCTTCTTCTTCTTCTTCTTCTTCTTCTTCTTCTTCGTCACCTGTCCTTCACCATCAGATCCCAGGGTGGGGTGCAACAATTTAAAATTCAGAATTAAAAAGTTAAAACAGGCTACATTAACAAGAATAGAGTGGGCCCTGAAAATGCGCACCTCAGTTGTCAAGAGGTATGTCTTCAGCATTTGCTGAAAGCTGCATAGTGAGTAAGCCAGACACATCTCTGTGGAGAAGGAATTCTGCAACTTAGGGCAGTCGTTCCCAATTAGCTAATTACTTAGGACCCCCTATTTTTCAAAAGCCACGGACCCTCTACTTTTGAAATTTTTGATAACTGTATGGTAGTTACCTGTGCAAAGCAATTTTTTTGAAGAAAATGTGAGGTGGCCCCTAATAAGCAAAGGATTTTAGGTAGGGTTGCCATATTTCGAAAAGTAAAATTCCTGACACCTGCAAAGTTATTCACCTTTCTTTTCAGAAAGCAACCAAAATTGTTAAGCTTTTTTTGGGAAACCTCCCCCCCCCCAAAAAAACCATATATATAGTGATTTTAAGCTTAACAGTCTACTGAGTGACTGCCTATCTCTTGGTAAGGGACAGTTTGAAGGGTTTGTCCTCACATAGCTGCCCTCTCTTCTCCTCTTGATCATAAAACTTTAGGAAATACAAAGAGACTCACTGGTTACTCTGCACCCAATTTCTCTCTTTCTCCTCCCCTTGCCCTGTTTTTCCTCCCTCAAAGCGCTTGGTCAGGGAGATGAACCGTCTGGGAATGATGGTGGATTTGGCTCACGTCTCTGTGAAGACAATGAAAGATGCTTTGAGTGTCTCCAGAGCACCTATGATATTCAGCCACTCCTCAGCCTATGCCATCTGTGAACACCGGCGCAATGTGCCAGACGATGTCCTCCGCGAAGTGGTGAGAAAGATTACGATGTGTGTTGCAAGGTAACCTGTGTCATCCTGGTTCCCTCCAACTGTTTTGGGGTATAGTTACAATTCCCATCAGCTCCTGCCCAAAGAACTAATGCCTGAGCTTGCCTTTTTCCTCCTCCCCCCACAGTGCCTTTTCCTTTTGTGTCATGACTCTTAGTCAGCACAAAATGGGGCTGATGGTCGTTGTAGTCCTAAATATCTGGAGGGTACCAGGGTGTTGCAGACTGCTATAAAGTGACCTTGTACCAGAGATGTGAGTAGGGCAAGACTTAAGGATATGAGGGAACACCAAGGTCCCATGGCAGCCATTTTGCGTTATGCCACACCATTCAATGGCAGCCATTTTGTGACTTGGCGCACCCAACTTTCTCTCACAATTCCAAATGTACCCACTGGTCCAAATAGGTTAGCAGTCCCTGGGTTAAATAATAGCAGCAGGAAACCTACACACATAATACTGCTGAAATGAGGGGGGGGGCAACCTTGGTGCAATTAGGAGTGGATTTTTGTTCCATTTGGTTAGAATGAATGAATTCCAAGCCCAGGAATTTGGTTTTTTTGCATACGAGAAGTAATTCCTGGGCCTGGGCTTCCTTAATTCTAAGTGGCCTGTATTTTGCACATGTCTCTGCTTGGTGGGCGTTGGGGGTTCTCATAAAAACATCACCACCCAAGTGGATCCCACAAACCAGAAGCCTGCCCAGTCCTGTCTTAGAGCGCCAGCTTCTTGCCAGGAACATGCTTTCTCTGAAATGGCTGCCCTGCCTCCCTTCTACAGAACAAGACCCGTGGCCTTGTGATGGTGAACTTCTACAGCGCCTACGTGTCCTGCAGTTCCAAAGCCAACCTTACACAGGTTGCAGGTGAGGCAGAGCGGGTGGGGTGAGGGCGCACCTGAGGAGGTGGGCTGGGAGGGATCAAAGCACACAAAAGCAGTCAGGGTGTTGACCTCCCAGACTTCTTGCCCACAGACCACATGGACTACGTAAAGCGTGTTGCTGGACCAGAGGCAGTTGGCTTTGGAGGAGACTATGATGGTGTTCCCAGGTACCAGAGGAAATTGGGGAGGAGATAGAAGGGTATATCAGATACCCCAGATATGTCAGTTCTTGAGTCTGTCAGGCTGGCCTGGGCCCAATCAATCCAAAGCCTGGCCATAGTAGATATTCATGCCTCACCCATCAGAGTTCACTTGACTACCTGGAGACCATAAGTAACTGACTAGTGACCCCCGCCCCCCGCAAGTTAATTTTAAAATGTACTCAGCCCCCTTTTTGTTACAGAGATGCTTGGTCCCAGATATTGAAAGTCCACATTTTGCATAATTATAGATCACAGAATTGGAAGGTCTCTCAAAGATCATGTAGCCCAATCCCATCAGTGATCCGCTCATTTTATTAATTGTACAATTGTAGTTATGCATTTATTATTTTTCAACTCTGTCTCTTTTGTATTTCATCTCATTTTCTTGTATTGTACACCACTTTGGCTGTGAGATGATTTATAAATAGAGAGAATAAAATAAGGGCGCTTGGGAGCATGAAGGCTGCAATGGTTGCATGTCTATTATATGCATACGTGACTCCACCAAAACTATCTCAGAGGTACAACCCAAGAGGCAAGGGATTCCCAGAGGTGTCTCTTGTTGGCTTCTTGAACCCTGACCAAGGGTATACAGCTGATCAAGGTGTGTGAGCCACCAAAGAGAAGCTACTGAGCTGACTCTTCCAGATGCTTCCCTCCTGTTGAGGCAAAATGAGGAGATTTTGCCAGGTGCGGGGGACTCTTGACTCTCATTTCTTGGATTTGTTCCGGCATTCTTTGGCCCACACAGTGTCCCAGATGGTTTGGAAAATGTCTCCAAATACCCAGACTTAGTTGCAGAGCTGCTGAGGAGGAACTGGACAGAGAAGGAAGTGAGAGACGCCCTGACCAACAACCTGCTGCGGGTCTTGAAGAGTGTGGAGCAGGTGAGACTGCCCTAGACCAACAAGGCTCTGTCTGCAGAAGGGTTGGGAGGGAGACACAGAGAGCCTCAGATAATGCTTTGCACTGCTAGGACCGCTCCCCTTCCCCTCACTACTTCTTGGCCCTGTCTCCTCCCTGCCCAAGACATTTTGTTATCTGAAGATGGCTCACACCCCATCAACTCCACAGGCAGCAGTCAACCAGAATGGCAGCTGGATCTTCAACACTAGCAGGGAGACACTGCAAGTGAGGGGAGAAAGACCTGGAATCTTGGAAAGCCACTGAGAGTCAGTGTTGGCAATACTGAGCTAGATGGACCAATGGATCTGACGCAGTATAAGGCTCCTTCCTTTGCATGCAAGGCCATCCCATTTCAGAATCGCTTTTTTTAAAAAAAAAGTGGTACAGCATCTGCCTGGCAGGCAGAAGATTCAGGGTTCAATCCCTAGTAGGGCTGGGATTGGGAAGGACTCCCTGCCTGAAACCCTGAAAAGTGCTGCCAGCCAGTGTAGACAATCCTAGATCAAATGGACTAATGGTCTGACTCAGTATAAGGCACCGTGCAACGGGATGAATATAATGCTACCGGTAGTCTAGCTGAGAGTAGACCCACTGAAGGTAATGAATATGAATAGCTCAGGTTTATTGATTTTCTGAGTAGGGCAAGCATCAACTGCCACCCTAACTGGACTTTCTTTTCCACTAGGTGCGGGACGTAATGGCCCTTGAAAAAATAGCTCCTGACGATGGACCCATCGACTTTGAGAAATTGGAGGGGACATGCCGAACAGACTATGGGTACCGTAGCAATGGGGACCACCCCAGACTGCCGCCTGCTGTGCTCACACTCCCTGTCCTCCTCGTGTTGCTCTGGTAGAAGCTCCAGCACCTCCCCTGTCTTGGTGACCTCATGGAATCCGATTGGTTGAAAGTCACACCAGAGATCAGGCTCTTGCTGCATCCCTTCTACCACAAACTAGGCTTCACCCTTGCCCAAACGCTTTAGGAAATTCAACGGAACTATCAATGAACACGTTTCCAGCTGTTCCCCCCTGTCTGGTAGCTTTGGCCCGTTGCTCCACTCCCAATAACTATAAAGCAAAGGGCACCATGCTCATCAAACCTATGGCAACCAAGCTGGACTCATCAGCCAGAGTGTGGCTTCCAAGAACACTGAGGACTGAGTTACCTATCAGTCCCAGCCAACCTGGTCAATGGCCAGAGTTGGTAGGAGCTGCAGTCCAGCAAATAAACAAGAGGCCATCACAACAGCTACCCTGCCTTTGGAGGCCCTTTCTAGGACACAGGTCCTGCTTGCAGGCTTCCCTTAGGCATCTGGAGCTGTAGTTCAATGGTAGGACATCTTCCTTTGCATGCGGAAGGTCCCAGGTTCAATCCCCAACATCTCCAGGTAGGGCTGGGAGAGAACTCTGTCTGAGATCCTGGAAAGCTGCTGCCAGTCAGTGTGGCCAATACTGAGCTAGATGGGCCAGTGGTTTGACAGCTTCCTACCGTATGTCCTATGGCTGGCCACTGAGCAAACAGGCTGCTGGACTGGACGGTCCTTTGGCCTGATCCAGCAGAGCTCTTCTGACATTCTTGCATCCTCTCCCAACAGTCCAGCAAGACGCTTCCTCCTTTCTGGAGTCATTCATGAGTAACCTTTACTCCAGTACTCTCCTGCTCTTTCCCCTTTCGCCCTCACTGGGTTTAAGCACTGGTAGGGGACCCCATCACATGTTCTGTACTGCCGAAGTGCCAAGTACACTCCTGTCTCTAAGTAAAAGTTTAACTGCTGTTCAAAGGAGACCAGTTGCCTTTCTTTTTTGGAGTCGAACGCATGAACATGCAAGAGGCGCCTGAGCTTCCCCCAGCGGAGGAGAGGATCCTTTTTGAAATCTGTTGCTGGGGAGCTCCAGGCAAGGCCGGAAAGGTAATGGTCACCTCTGACAATGAGGCCGAGAGGCCCGGGTGACCACCTTCCCCTTCTTGCCAGCCTCTCAGCTTGCACAAGGGCCCCAACAGAGCTGCCAAGTGCCACCCGGGCAGGTGCTGCCGTCTCTCAGCCTCCGCCCAAGCATTCCTCATTAGCCAATTAATTAGCTAATCAAGCAGCTCATTAGCAGCTTCCGGTGGCATTTCAAGAACAGCCTGTCTTTGGACGCGGAGGCGGTGATGGGCACCTGCACAAACAGACCTGGGAAGGGATTCAGCCTGCCTGCTTGCGTTTGCTGGCTGGCTGCGGCACAGGGGCTCTGTGTAGGAGAGGATCAGCACCAGGGTAGCAGGTGGAGGCCGTTTCCTGCTTTTCGTGGCCCCTGCGTAGCCCTGCCTGCTACCCAGCAGAGAGGGGGCAAGCTAGGAAGACACAGGCAGGCACACACATGCACACGAGACCCCGGTCTGCCTTACAGTGCAGAAAAGATACTGAAACTAGCCCAAAGCTGCCCTGTAGAGCCTGGCATCCGCCTGTAAGCCTCTGCACTTTAGACCACAGCTCCAACAGTCACTAATATATATATTTTTAATGACCACTGTTATAACCTTGGTACGCCACTGAATACCAGTTGCTGAGGGCACAACAGCACGAGAGGGAGGACCATAGCTAAGCTGTAGAGCCTCTGCCTTGCACACAGAAGGTCCCAGGTTCAATCCAGGTATGGCTAGGGAAAACGCCTGCCTGAAACCCTGGAGAGCCACAGCCAATCAGTGAAGGCCACAGCTCTTTAAGCAGTCGGTCAGGTCCCACAGGTGGATCAAGAGGCTATACCAGGTGGCTTGCAGCATGTCTGCCATGCTGGATTCCAGATAAGGCTGACTAGGCCAAAAGAACACTACATGTGGTGTCTAGGGCACATTAGGGCACATTCGTCTGATGACACACACCTTTTATCGATTTCCACGCGTGCTGCAACATGGCAGGAGAAAGGCACAAGCCATTTTTAAGAACGTACATATTTCTGGCCAAGCACATGCCCCACCACCCTACATCTATGCTTCTAGAGAGGAAGCTCTGTATGGAGCAGGGGCACTCTGTTCACTTTCGAGTCTACTTCTATGGCTATCTGGACTTCTCCCAGAATGCAAAAATTAGGGGTTTTTTTCAAACAGCTTCTCAGCCTTTTGACTAAACATAAGTGTAACAACCACTGCTTTTCATTTGGTAGCAATGCTAAAGCATACTGCTCTGTGAATTACTATTTTAGGATTAATAATGTGCATTAAGTATAAATCAAATGTGGACATTTGACAGTGGGTCCCATGTTGCAGGTTCTGAGTCAGAGGTAGGACTTGGGTCTGGACCAGTTGAAGACCACGGGTGTGGACAATACTGAGCTAGATGGACCGATGGTATGAAGCAGTTCCCTAGGACTCCACGTAGGGGTTAACCTGAGACTCACTTTTAAATGAAGGGCCCTCTGTGTGCTGAAGAAGAACAGCCAATTGCTTAAAAAGGAGCTGAATTGTGGGATCACAATTCTGCAGACAAGCAGGGGGGGTGGGGAGCGAGAAGCGAAAGTTTCTTTTTTAAAATGAGTAAGGAATGAATTGTGGGTTTGATGCAGACTACAACTGTGATTATTATTGCTATTTTTATTCCACTTTTCAGAGTTGCCATTTCCCAAAGCAGACTAAAAAAAAATGAGAGGAGTGTAGGGGAAAGGTAGATGATGGGGATCAGTTCTTTTAAAGCCAAAGAAGTAAGCTGCATGAGATGGCATTTGTGGTATGAAAAGGGCCAGGCTAATCTCCCCTTGCTGGTTCTCTTGCCTGAATAGCAATTGCTAGCGCTTGTTCCATTAGCAGATGACAGATGGGGCCACAGCATCCTCTCTCCTTGCTTCTACAGTCCCAGAGTGACAGGCAATGGGAGTGGAGAGCAGGGAGGCCAGCTTCTTGTATCGGCTCGTTCTCTGGCCAATGGATGGGGTCAGGTTGGTCTCTTATTTGCCCCAATTCTGAGCCACTGCTTTGGCAGTCTGACCAGGCAGTGCCCAAGAATGGAATCTGATCAGATACCAGCTTCACAAAGTGGCACAAGGCTGGCTTGGGGAGGGTGATGTGAGTAGTCCCCTGCCCCAAGGAGAATGTGCCTGGGCCAATCACCCTGGAAGCCCCCCCCCCCCAAATTGCCTCTGCTGGAGCTAAAGCACATCTAAAGCTGGACTAGGCAAAAAGCAGCGCCATTCCTGGGGAAGGGAGCCCTCTTGTGGAAAACCTGTTTAATGCAGAACCACACAGAGAATTTGAGGGAGCGATACTGTACAGCAGCGTTTCTCAACCGCTGTTCCGCGGCACACTAGTGTGCCGCGAGACGCTGGCTGGTGTGCCGCAACGTGCGGCGACAAGAAGGGCGATTTGCATTGTCACGTGCCTGGCGGCCGCCAATTCCCAACAATAACCCGCCGGAAAGGAAGCCGGCCGGGTCACAACGCGGAGCGAGCGCAGCTCTCAACAGCCACCACCACGGGAGGGTGGTTTTAGACAAACTTAAAGAAGCTGGCTGGATGAGCTCAACCTGAAACTTGCCGAGCAAAGGATTGTGCTGGCAGAGAAATCAGCGGCTTGTGAAGCCTTATTACAGGAGATCGCAACCAACACAGCAATTGGCAAGTGTTTCTTACAGTCATAATTATATAGTCAATATAGGGCGGCACAGAGTTAAATTTTTTAACTTTTTTAATGGTGGTGTGCCTCGTGATTTTTTCCATGGAACAAGTGTGCCTTGGTCCAAAAAAGGTTGAGAAACACTGCTGTACAGCAGGCATCCCCAAACTTCGGCCCTCCAGATGATTTGGACTACAATTGCCATCTTCCCCAACCACTAGTCCTGTTAGCTAGGGATCATGGGAGTTGTAGGCCAAAACATCTGGAGGGCCGCAGTTTGGGGATGCCTGCTGTACAGAGTTTACCAACCTTTTTGGATCGGGGGAGGGACGTAACACCAGAAAGAACTGTCAGGAGCCATGCTGTGTATCGGGAGCTGCAAATTCAATTCCCTGCCCTCAACTCAGACACCAATTCTCAGACATAAGAGCTAGAACAGCAGTTGCTCTTTCATCATGTTGCAGATGGCATGACCACCTATTGGACACTGTAAACTGCCCTGTGGCGACAATTTTTCTTACAAAATGAAATAGGAAGGATTGGGCCTTCTGAGTAATTGAACATGGTATGCGGACACTGTGGATAGAAATCAAACTTGGATCTCATTCAAAAGGAGCAGCTTTGGGGCCACGGCAGGGAAGGCAGGGATGGCGACAGGGCAGGAAACCCTTCTGAGCCCCCGGGGCTCTGTCAGTGCCTAATCTGGCTGACCGTTGGCACTGACCTTAGTTTTTGTAACCCTCCTTTCCTCTATGTAGGATCCCCAAGGGCAGGATTATCCACTCATTCTCCCAGCCTGCTCCAAGAGTGAAGAAACCTATGTAAACCTAACCACCTACTAATTTTCAGAGATAGTTGGCATCTGCCTGCCTTGAGACTTAGAGACAATGGAGTGTACCTCCGGCGGTTAATTAAAATCACTACCTTATCAGTACTGAAGTGACCTCCTTGGGATGCAGGCCTGGCCAGTGTGTATGGAGGTACTGGGCTGCCCATAAGACCCCCCTCTCGGCCTCGCTGATGTGGTCCAAAGGAAAGCAGAGCAATACCTTTGGCACCAGCTTGACTGCAGGAGTTTCCAAAAGTTGGTGTACAAAGCATCATCTAACCGTCTTATAGAGTCTCCACTCCAGATTTGTGTAGGGTAGCCTTTTCTTCCCTCGAAGATACCTTGCAAGGCAGCAGAGTTCTCCTTCTCCTAGATTGGGTACCTTCCCAGGTTGACAAACCTCATCTGCCTCACTTCCCTCTACAACACACACAGAAACCACCTTCTTGATCATTGGACCCACTATTGATCTCATCCTCCCAATCCACTGGAGCCTGCCTTTGCATGCAGAGGAAGTTCCTAACTTACTGAGTGTTTGAGACTCATTGGATACCCTCGCCTGGCTTAGCTGCCCAGTTGAAGCTGTTCTCCTGGCATGACTGCTGTTGCATGTTGACAGCTTTTAAGAGCCCCAGGTGAGAGTTGAGTGCAGAATGGGGACCAAAAGGAGCATGATGTGTGTGTTCCCCTAGTGGTACTACCCCTCTCCTAAAACCCCATACGCCCCGATTTCCAGAGAGTAATTTATTTAAAACAGCATGAAAGAAACAATAGCATTCGCTTTAATTTTTTTTTAACTAGAGGTGGAGGAAGGCAAAACAGAGTAGTGTTTTTCCCAAAAAAAGAGCTGGGAGGATGTGGCACTCCATAACCCCTTTCCAACAAGCCTTTCACAATGAAAACACACCCTCTGTTCCCACACCCCACCCCACAAAGTGCGGCTTAGAAGAACAGGAACAGCACAAGCATAAAGGCCAGGCCCTTCGGAGACAGAATGGTGGGAGGAGAGAGACCTCATTTTGAATACGAGCAGCAAAGTGGAACAGTGTGGTTTCTTACAGGAGAGGTGAGCTCTAAGACCAAAGAGGTTCTTGCTCTCTTGACACTGGCTCTGGCAGAAAGGTCAAAGCAACACCATTGAAGACGAGAACCTAATCCTGTTAAGCCCCACCCAGTTTCCACCCAGAGTAAGTTTCCACCCAGAGTATTAGGAGGTCCCAAGTCTTATTGAAAGGGGGGGGGGAGAGAGAGAGAGCAGGGGGAAGAGCTGCTCTGGAACCAAGAGGCAAACTTCTCCAATATGACAAATCAGGGGGAAAGACCCAAGCATCTCTGTGCATGAGAGTTCCCCTTCCAGAAGTTTGAGGAAAGGTACATGCTGGACAAGGGTGAACTGAAATGCAGAACATGAGCAAAGAGTTCTTAGGAGGGCTAGCAGAAGAATCAGAGGGTATAGAATCAGCAAATGAATCTCTCTCTCTCTCTCTCTCTCTCTCTCTCTCTCTCTGTGTGTGTGTGTGTGTGTGTGTGTGTGTGTGTGTAAAATGGAGGGAGAGAATAAAGGAACATTAGTTTCAAAGGTCACTTAATGGTGTGTAAATCCAAAATGGTGTGTAAACAGACAGGCAGGGGAGGGGAGAAAGGTGCACAGTCATTCTCTCAACAAGCTCACTTTGTAGCACAATTCCAATAGTCTGATTTCCACAAGCCATCCCCTAAAACAGCCTTCCCTGACCTAGTGCTCTCCAGATGCTGTTGACCACAACTCCCATCAGCTATAGAAGCTGGGGTTTGTGGGAGTTGTAGTCCAAGGATCTGGAGGGCACCAGGTCAGGGAGGCTGCCCTTAGCCAAGTAAGTGATTGATATTAGGAGAAACAAACAGCACACCTGCCTCCACACACCAGACACAGGCTCCAGATATAAAGGTTTTAAGTCTTGCAAAGGCTCTGCCTGAATCATTTCTAAGAGCTATATGCTCCTGTTCCTTTCATCCAATGACTTTCAGGCACAAGAGGATGAGGAAAGTGTGGGCTGAAAAAGAAGTTGTTGTTGTTGTTTGGGGGGGGGGGCGGAGAACCATTCCAATAAATTTGCCTCCCAATCACGCCATCCCAGCCAAGTCTAGGCAAGTTCATGCACAGATGCTTGCTGCTGTCACTGTCTTTAGGGAGTCAATTGCCATCACCGTGAAAGGATTTAAAGTCCATTGCTGAACATAGCAGGCCTGGAGGAGTCGAGGGACCAGTCTTGCTTCCGATCACCGTAGGATGGGGTGGCCAGGGGCCTCCCGCAGGAAGTCCACAAATCATAGTTGAACAAGGCAGAAGCAACAGTCCATTAGGGAGAGTAGAGAGGGTTAATTCCGCAGGGCAGCCAACCTGGAAAGGAACATGGGAGAAACAGAAAATGAAAAAAAGGCTTTTTTTTAAGGTACAGAAAAGAGCTGGCTTTTTAGTTTTGACCATGGGGTGGGGAATTGCAACAGAATATTACAACTCTCGTTCAGTTTTGCCTTCTTTCCCCTCCTGCCACATCAGAGAAGATTCTGCAGCCACAGAGCATGCTCAGCGCTTGTCAGGGTATCTCTGGAGACTGTCCCCTAGGGTTGTTCGCCCTTAAGCTTTCTTTCTTTAATTTTGTATTTAAAATTGATTTTATTAAGATTTTAAACAATACTTTTGAAAACCTCTTGGCTCCCCAAAACCAGCTGATACTGTGGATGGGTGGTGCTGTTTTGGGGAGAGAAGAGTGATGCTACTTGCTACCAGAATATGGCAACTTATAGATATTTTAACAGCTGCCAGGCCTAGGTCTCTGTTGTTGGCCGAGAAGCAGGAATTTGAATCCTATGAAATGATTATGGGCATGTTTGGGTGGCAACGAACCTTCGCGATAGCTGGTCCTCCTGGGAACGCACAGAGCTCTCTCCCACTGCCGAGGCCCCCTCAGGGAGCTGGCTCAGCTGATCCATGACTTCCAGGCCGTTCTCCTCAGCAATTTGTACTATCAGACTGTCGACTTGCTCCTGGGGCGTAGTCAGTGTAGTGGCTGAGCTCATGGAGTCTTCCATCACCTGTGGGGGTCACAAAACAGAGCCTTAGCAAGGAGGGAGGAAACAGAACACAAGAATAGGTCCCCAAAGCTACAGAAGCAAATGGGTGCAGTCCCAACAAACGGGCCTGCTTCTCAGTGGCAATTATTCCTCCTGCTGTCCCACACAAGTGTCCAGCACAAAACACGCCCTTCTTCCAGATCTCCCTGCAACAGGAAAGTGCTACTGCTGTCCCACCACTGATGAACATCTGGTGGTGGTTCAGATGTTCATTGCTCAACATTGGAAGTAATGAATAACGACAGAGGCATGGTTCAGCATTGTCTGGGATACAGTCCTGTCTGAACAAGTGGCAAGAAGTGAAGTGAAGAAAGATCAGTTTGAAAAATTGTGGTTCTTATATTTTCCTCTTTATCAATAAGGACATAAAATCCTCAGGCCCTCCCAATATCCACACCTCGCTTTGGAAGGGTTCTGCTGGTGCCTAGTTATCACACAAAACTGTTAACGACTCTTTCAATATAATTTAATTATTTGCTGTGAGCTAGTAGGGACTAAGTATTCTATAATCTGTGTCTGCAGCTGGATTCCATGATGCTTACTTGAAGTTTCTCTATTTTGTTTTCTCGAGATCAATCAGCAGTAGCAAGGCCCTTCTACAAGAAGCTTGCATTGAGAGCAGGGAAAACACACACACACAATCACTTCCTCTACACAGGCAGGGAAGAGTTGTGCACAACTGTAGTGTTTATAAAATTAATATGAACAATCACATTGCTAAACTGGACCACCTTAGAACACCTTCACTCGACTGATCCACATTTCACACAACAAAACAGTGGGCTAGCAGACCCAACACACTGCATACATGAAAAAGGCTGTTCATTTACATTCTGCGCCTTCCTGCCCTAGCCCACATCCAAGGGCCATAGCTCATCAGTAAAACATCTGATTTGCATGTAGAAGGGCCCAGGTTCAATCCCCAACATCTCCAGGTAGGGCTGGGAGAGACTCCCTGTCTGAAACCCCTGGAGAGCTGCTGCTAGTCAGGGTAGACAATACTGAGATAGATGGACCAGTGGTCTGACTCAGTATAAGACAGCTTCCTACGTTCCAAACTCCAGACCAGAGCATACATACTGCCAAAAAAGAGTGTTTTGCACACTTCCTACACTGAAGTCTGAACTTCAAAAGAACTTCACCATATCGGGCAGTGAGGGGGTAGATGGAAGGAGAAGGAGTCATAGGCAAAGGGGGGGGATGGGGACAGAACAGGTTTACTGGAAGGAGTTTTAAGGTGTCTTGCATCCCACCACCCATAGCATTACAGCACAGATGCCTTGTTCTCCCTGGACAGCAAGCAGCCCTTACCGAAGTGTGAACATCCAAGTTCTGGACCTGCTGCTCAAACTTGTCCATCACAGCGGAGACCTTCTGCAAGTCCATAGAGCTGAGTGCTTTGTCCAAGGCCTTCGTCACCTGGGCCATGTTCTTAGTCACCTGCAGTAGAGAGTCAGAAAATGTATCATGCATTTAGAAAGCAGAAGCCCACCAGGGAATTGCCCAGAGAGCTGGAGCCAGGACATGAAGAGGACTTAAATGAAGTGGGGGGAAACTGAATCTGGTCCACAAGCTGCATTCTCCCCCATCCCCTGAGCCAAATTTGACACGTGGGCTGGCATCGCAATGACATCAGGTGCCCTGTTCTGCCTGCACAGTTTAAAACCAAACTGCGCAGGTCAAAGCACAGCCCTGTATTTTGCAAGTGACCAACCAGCAGTGCCTGCAAACCCGCTTTCATTTCAGCTGCCCTGCCTCTTTACCTCCTCCAGAGCAGATGGGCATGGCTTGGCTGAAGTGACCTCCATTAGCCAAATGGGCAGGGCTGGTAGGTCTAATTAGATTCACAGGCTGGAGGTTCTCCACCACTGATTTAAGAGTTATGTCCCCCAGAGCAACAATGGCAGGAAAGGCCAGGGGCAGAAAGTTTCAAATGAACAGGGAATGAGGGTTTCAGAAGCACAAGTCACAACCAAGGTAGTCCTCAGCTGACAAGACCTTAATGGCTGTTTCATCATTTTCAGTCTTGGAAGCCCAGACTCAATGTCTAAAAGTCAAGAGGGGCCAGGATTGAGATGCTGGGGGCAACAGAGAGAAGCAGAGAAAAAATGGGCAGAGTGGAAAGGGGCAGAGTGGGTAAGAGGAATGTTTTTTGGCCCCAAAGTAGCCCACAGGGCTTCAATGCAGCAAACCAGACTGGCCAGTTCTGCTCACATACCAATATAGGATAAGGAAGAGTCAGCAACCCAGGGGTCAAATGAGCATGTTTGCCAATAACAACATGCTTAATATTATGGATTAAATTGCAGATTGGATCTTGGGCAGTAGGGCTGGAAAAGTACTCCTTCCAGAGATCTTAGAAATCTGTTGCTAACCAAGACAGCTGGCTGGATGGGTGGCTGTCAGTCCAACTGTAGCTCAGTTTTCATGTAATGGTACACCATAGCCTGAAATAATAAAGTACTCTGCGTGCTGCTCAATCATCCTGCCCAGTTCCTTCCCTGTGCCCCCTTTACAGAACCATGGAGCAGCTGGCTTAGTGTTACATGCTAAGCGGTGCTGGTGATTTGTTTCTCGCCAGATAAATCACATGTGGAAGCCAAGGTTTGCTCTTGGCTTACCAGTCATGGTGTGTTTGGAGAGAAACAAGACACAAGCACTGGCTTGAACGTTAAACCATTAGTGTTGTTTCTTGCTAGGGAGGAGTGAAGCAGGTGCAGCTGAGAGAGTGCATCAGTCTGTTGCTCGTTCCCAGTAAGCCATGGTTTGTTATTGACCAATGGTGAAGTGTGGACTTTTTCAGATGGACTGGAGTGGGGCAAGGTTATGGAAATATGAGAAACTGGCATGGGCACCACCACAAAATGGCTGTGATTTAAATCATCTTGATGTAAATCAACCCACCTTGCCCAGCAATGCCTACGGTAAAAGATGTGATTTTTTAAAAAGCAATGAGAGGGGCAGGAGACCTTGGTGAGCACAAAGTAGGGGATTGCCACTGGGTGTCATGAAGCTGTACACCATGCTGCTAAACATTATGTGCAAACATGGCCAATGTGAAAGGCAAGTCCTTGTAGCCTTAAGCAGCAGGGAAGAGGAAGCATCCACCAGGTTAGACTGTGGATACCCAACACCAGTGCCAAAGTGCATCTTCTTACCCCCTTCATAGTCACTGCCGTCTGGACCTTAGAGGCCACCGCATCCACTCGGGAAGCCATACGGAGCCAGTTCAAGCCTTCGTTCTTCTTCCGAATGGCATTCTCTGCATAGACACGGGCACATTCCACATTCTTCTGTTGAAGGGCCTGGAGCAGAAGAAAAATGGGGAGATGCTCAGGGTGAATTCACCAGAATCAGAACACTTGCATGGGGCTCTAAACATGCTGCCAATCAACCGGCAAACCTTTCAACCCAGCTGCATCTTTACCTGCCCCACACCTGACAACATATATGCATGGCTTGGCCAAAACAAGGTGGCCTTCAAACAGTGTCTCCCAACGTCAAGAATTCTATACATGGTGCAGACTTGCTAGGCCCACCTTTTCCCTATATAAGGACTGCCCCATGCCTCTCCATTTTTAGTGGTGCAACAATGTAGTGCCCACAATTTCGAAAGGTCCTTACTGACAATCTGCACTAGACAGAGAAATCAGGAGTGAAGGAAGAGAACAAGAAAATGGACAAACATGTTCAGGAGTGGAGCTACTAAAGACAGAGACAGCCAAGTAGATCAGTTATGGGGAAAGGTGAGGCTCTGCCAGAAATGGAACGCAGCAAAAGACAGAGAGGATGGGCATAGAAAGGAGAAACTAAGGGAGCCAAAACTTTGCACTGAGCAGGGAGACACAGGAAACACAGAGCCTTAAAACAAAAACAATTAAAACAAGGATACGGAATCTGTGGCACTCCAGGTGTTGTTGGACCCAACTCTCATCATCCCGAACCGCTTGTCATACTGACTGGGGCTGATAAGAGTTATAATTGAACAAGATCTGGAGGGGCACTGGTTCCTGGTGTTCAAATGGGGAGCCACAGTGTGTAAGCAAGGAGGCTTAGAGAGAGCAGCAATGCTGCTATCGGAGTTCCTGATTGGAGAGGCAGTCAGCCTTCCAGGGACATCTGGCAGTTCCTCTCATCACCAGCATTTGTTTCCATTACCTTCTTGACTTTGGCTTGCTCGGTTTTGGAGTCCTTTTCTGCCTTCTTGGCAAGCTTCTCCAGCTGCTTGGCTGTAAACTAGAGAGAATGAGATGCTCAGTAGGTAGGTAGGTAGGTAGGTAGGTAGGCAGGCAGGAAGACATCTCCAGAGGAGGAGATATCCACAGGGAAGAACTTGCTATTTGTACATTTCTAGTCACCGTATCTCAAAAAGTATGTGCAAGACCTCAAAAGATGAAGAAAAGACAAGCCATATGTGGCTAAACTCCCCTGTGATGAAAGGTTATAATATTTGGGGTGTTCTAGTTTACAAAAAGGACCAGTAAAGGGCTATGGGGAAAATAGGGCAAAGGCTTGTAAAATTATGTATGTTAAGAGGTGGGAAAAGAAGATCATGTTTTTCTCCTGTTCCTCTCATAATACTAGACCCAGGGTCATCCAAGGAATCTGAAAAGTGGAAAATTTAAAGCGGATGAAAGGGAGGGAATATTCACACATCACATAGTTCATCTATAGAACTGGCTACCACAAGAGATTGTACTGGCCACCAACTTGGATGACTTTAAAAGATGATATGACAAATTCACGGAGAAACGGATAACAATGGTTACTAGTCATGAGGGTTATATCACTTCCAGTGAATAACTATTACTGGGGATCATGAACATGAGAGTGTCATTGTGTTCATGTCCTACTTGGGGGCTTCCCAGAGGCATCTGGTTGGCTGCTGTGAGACAGGCCTCTGGTCTGGTTCAGGAGGGCTCTTGTACAGAAACAAGAGGTAGAAATGGCCATTATCTCCCTACTTTAGACCAATACATCCTGAGTAATTTTTAAGTTGTGTGCATATTCAGAGTACACAAATCTGAGGCCCACAAAGATGCAATACCAAGGGGTTGGCATACTGTAGAACAGGCATCCCCAAACTTCGTCCCTCCAGATGTTTTAGACTACAATTCCCATCATCCCCGACCACTGGTCCTGTTAGCTAGGGATCATGGGAGTTGTAGGCCAAAAATCTGGAGGGCCGCAGTTTGGGGATGCCTGCTGTAGAATATCAATAAATTTTACAAGACAGAATAGAAGCCACCTGCATTGAATACACAATGGAGAGCTGTGGGAAAAGCTAGTCTGAGTCAGTGAAACTTCCCACTACAGTGGAACCTCGGTTTACGAACACAATTGGTTCCAGAAGTCTGTTCATAAACCGAAGTGTTCGTAAACCGAAGTGAACTTTCCCATTGAAAGTAATGGGAAGTTGATTAATCCGTTCTAGACGAGGAAAAACACCCTCTAGAACGGATTAACCGCTTTGCTCCGATGCCTTCGCGGAGGCTGGGGAGCGTTTCCGCGACTGGGCTGCAGCCGCGAAAGCGGTCCCCGGCCTCCGCAAAGATATCGGAACAAAGCCCCAGCCTCCGGAAGGCATCGGAGCTGGGACTTCGCTCCGATGCCTTTGCGGAGGCGGTCCCCGGCCTCCACAAAGGCATCTGAGCGAAGTCCCGGCTCCGATGCCTTCCGGAGGCCGGGGAGCATTTCCGCGACTGGGCTGTGCAGCCGCGAAAGCAGTCCCCGGCTACCGGAAGCCGGGGACCGCTTTCGCGGCTGCACAGCCCAGTCGCGGAAACGCTCCCCGGCCTCTGGAAGGCATCGGAGCGAAGTCCCGGCTCCGATGCCTTCCGGAGGCTGGGGAGCGTCGCGAAAGTGCTCCCCGGCCTCCGCAAAGACATCGGAGCGAAGTCGCTCCGATGCCTTTGCGGAGGCCGGGGAGCACTTTCGCGACTGGGCTGTGCAGCTGCGAAAGCGGTCCCTGGCTTCTGGTTGCCGGGGACCGCTTTCGCGGCTGCACAGCCCAGTCGCGGAAACGCTCCCCGGCCTCCGGAAGGCATCAGAGCCGGGACTTCGCTCCGATGCCTTTGCGGAGGCCGGGGAGAGTCGCGAAAGTGCTCCCCGGCCTCCGCAAAGGCATCGTAGCGAAGCCGCTCCGATGCCTTCCAGAGACCGGGGAGCGTTTCCGCGACTGGGCTGTGCAGCTGCGAAAGCGGTCCCCAGCTTCCGGTAGCCGGGGACTGCTTTCGCGGCTGTACAGCCCAGTCGCGGAAACGCTCCCCGGCCTCCGGAAGGCATCGGAGCCGGGATTTCGCTCCGATGCCTTTGCGGAGGCTGGGGAGCCGCGAAAGCGGTCACCGGCCTCCGCAAAGGCATCGGAGCGAAGTCCCGGCTCCAATGCCTTCCGGAGGCTGGGGCTTTGCTCTGATGCCTTTGCGGAGGCCGGGGACCGCTTTCGCGGCTGCAGCCCAGTCGCGGAAACGCTCCCGGCCTCCGCAGAGGCATCGGAGCGAAGCCCAGCCTCCCCGAAGGTATCCGACGCTCCGATGCCTTTGGGGAGGTTTGGCCTTCGCTCCGATGCCTTCGGGGAGGCTGGGCCTTCGCTGCGGGCCTCCAGGAGGCATCGGAGCGAAGGCCCGGCCTCCCCGAAGGCATCGGACGCTCAGTAGACCTCCGGCACCTCGGTTTACTAACTTCCGGGTTAGGATAGTTCGTAAACCGAAAGTTCGTAAACCGAGGTGTTCGTAAACCGAGGTACCACTGTACTTAATGTGGTCCCCAGAAGCTGCCCATCCCAGAGTCTCATACACAACTACTGTACAAACTAGTAACCTGCCAGTCCAGAAAGTAGATGCTTTCTCTGTCCAAGGAAGACAATACTTCCTGACAGAAACCTAGGTGACACCTACATAAGTTCACCATGAAAAAGTGTGTTTTTAAATAGTGATTTTTTATTTTAAAAATTGCACATACAGCTGCCTTGAGGACTGTTAGCCTCCTTGCAGACCATCCATTTGAAAGGCAGGGCACTAATCTTTAAAATAAATAAATTCTCTCTCCATAATTCAGCATTTGCACTGTGTACAGCAGGCATCCCCAAACTTCGGCCCTCCAGATGTTTTGGACTACAATTCCCATCATCCCTAACCACTGGTCCTTTTAGCTGGGGATCATGGGAGTTGTAGGCCAAAACATCTGGAGGGCCGCAGTTTGGGGATGCCTGGTGTACAGTATATATATATATATATATTTAAATTTTTACATCCTTTTCTATACTTTGCTGCAGAATAGTTAGCAAGAAGAAACAGCATTTCATAGTGTCCAGCACTCACCTTTAACTGGAAGAGTGTATCTGTGAAGAGAAAGATGACAATAGTTGGGTTTCAGGGGAAAAAGGAGGTCTCAGAATGAAGGGTACTGACTGAAATTTCCACTAACCCAAACATTCCTTCTAGCTCAAAGAGGTCCAAACTGGGTACATTAAATAAACCCTTTCCATAGAGCAACAAAAATCCTTTGTGTATAGCAACTTTACATGAGGAATATGAAATACATTTATATCTATACAATGAACTAGCTCCTACATTTTTTACATTTGCTGCTAAAAATCATTACATTTTTCCAGTCCCACAGGAGGAATCACTGCATCTTGGAGCTCAACTTCTTGACCTGTCATGCATTTATAGCCTATATACTAATCATGTGACAATATACTAGTAAGCCAGTCTTTCAAAGTGCCACAGCACTTTCTCTCTCCAGAATTCAACACTCAACCTTAACTACGGCAATCATTTTCCTCTGTACTCTGGCCTCTCAAGCTGCCTGGAGGATAACTCCTAGCTGGAGACTCCTGTTCTACCTCTGTGGTGAAGGTAAATCGATCAAACACTATGTCACCCAGGTAACTGGCTCATACACTGTGTCACCTGCCTGGCATCCAGGAACAGGAAGTGGCATACAAGAAATGAGGAAAATACATTACTGCTTGTTAAAGGATCCCCTTTTGAAGACTCTAAACATGAGTCTTATCTGGCTCACAAAAATGATTCTCTTGAAAGGACTGCCAGCCAGACGAGTGGCTAGAAAAACCCAGTCAGATGGGCAGGGTACATATAATAAAAATATTATTAAAATTATTATTATGAAAAGATCAGTTTCTGGCCAATGCAAACATGTCTCTCACAAAATAAAAAAATCCTTCCAGTAGCACCTTAGAGACCAACTAAGTTTGTCATTGGTATGAGCTTTCATGTGCATGCACACTTCTTCAGATATGTATCAGATGTGTATCTGAAGAAGTGTGCATGCACATGAAAGCTCATACCAATGACAAACTTAGTTGGTCTCTAAGGTGCTATTGGAAGGAATTTTTTAATTTTGTTTCGACTACGCCAAACCAACACGGCTACCTACATGTAACTATGCCTCTCACAGGCATACATTTCTGTCCGCAGGGCTCCACAGGGCATATCATAATACCAATAGATATTTTCTAGTATGGGTTAGAAAACCACTGACTGACCCCCTGCCCTTAGGCAGAAACCTCTGTGCCACATATTAAAAACAAAACACACAATCTAGTTACATAGTCATTTGTGAGTGAAGTGCAGGAGTAATGAAAGTGGGCTATATCAAAGATCATAAGCCAAACATCTGAAGCTGCCTCCCACAAAATCACAAGGCATATCCAATACACTATTTAGTCCAACCCTGTGACATACGACAGGGTGGTCAGACTCGGCAACCTATGCAATCCATGAATTGTACCAAGTTGTACTAAATGACTAAAATTAAGTTAGCCTAAACACACTCTGCAGGCAAAACGAACACCCCAGACATTTAATCAGAACAATTTGATGGGGAAGGGGAAGCATTCCTTCAAAATACCAAGCACAGCAGCTAGATTTCTGTCTGTGTGTCAAGTAGCAACTCGCCTTTAGTTGAAGGAAGAAGAAAAAGAACCTCCCCTCCTCCTCCCATGTGTGCTTCTTGACTGCCTTGTCTGGGGGGGGGGGGCAACAAGGTTGTCAACTTCCTTTTCTAGGAAGGCACTTGTATCAGGTGTCAGAAACTGAACAGGTGAACCATCCCCTGACAAATGTGTGTGAAGCAGGAGCCTGGGGGCGGAGGGGAGAGAAAAGGTCAACAACTCTAACAGGCAGGCAGGAAGGCAGCCTGGAGAGAGATCCCCGCCCCAAATCCCTTCTAGACAACTCGAGAGAATTTACCTAGAGCTCACCTGCACAAGGGGTGTGTGCTTATATGTATAAATATATATGCACACACAAACACTTTATGGGAGTCAAGGCAGGGAGCTGGGTGGGAGAATGCTAAAGTCATGTCTTGATGGCTTCATTGTTACACACTCCCCCCCCCCCGGAACCCCACCCCGCTTTCACCTTCCCCGTTATCCCCACCCCATTGTAGGCAAGGCTCCAGTCCCAAAGTCCCCACACCCTGGATCAAGGTTGAATGTGAGGTCGCTCCATCCCCACCCACCCACCCACCCGAGGAGGAAGGGGAAAGAGCTGCCTTACCGTCCATTCTGACTTGAGTCCTCTGTCTACTCCGCTGACCAAAACTTCCGGGCTCCCTCCTCGCCCACTTCCGGGTTCTCTCTCCAGCCTCTTCCGCGTCGTCTCGAACGCGATCTCAGCCACGCCTCGCGAGATGACGGTCTATCACGACCGCCGTCATCTTTCTTACCGCGCCGCAGTCTCGCTCACCGGATCCGTGCTGGCGCATGCGTAGACTTAAAAAGAAGTCACTCGCGGGCACGCCCAGCAAGACAAGGCTCGTAGGTGGCGGTTCCTATGGCAACGAGGGAGAAAGAAAACGAAGTTGATGAGATGCGGGAAAAGCGCTTGTGCACAGCTTGGGAATAATTGAAGCACGAAGCAGATATAAATCTTATTTGCATATCGATATGATTGTTTTTTACATATTGCTGTTGTTATTATTGCGTATTATTTGGCGGTGGTGATGATTTCCATCATCATCGTGTATTTAGGGCTGCATATAGAAGAATTAGGATAAAAATAGTGTATTTAGGGCTGGACAAAAAATAGACGGGTTCCTACTCCAGAATGGCTTTCAAACTAACAAATCTTTGACACATAGAAAAGGAAGAAACAATGAAGGGGAGAAGAAAGGAAGCGAATTTAGTGTTCAGGCACTATTGCTTTCCAAATAAATAGACATTGGCCATGGATAGTTCATAGCACAGCACCATGCACATTGTGCTTGGACTGCCTCTTGAGAATGTTTCTGCTGGTTGTATGATACTTTAATGGTTGCAGCATAACTTTGGAGCATAATTGAGCGGCAGCAAAATTATCCCCATTCTACTGACTGGTGAAGATGAGGTTGTGTTGACTAGAGCACTGGTCTTCAACAGGTGAGGTTGGGTGGGATCCTCTACTGTGTGACAGCTTGACCCAAACTGCAGGGCTGTCTACCACCATGCAAATTTACTACTACTACTACTAATAATAATAATAATATTAGAATTTAAAGACCACCTTTCTTTTCAAGAAGAATATGGCCAACTTTCACTTGGAGGAAGGATATTGATAAACTGGTACATTTCCAGAGAAGGAGATAAAGATGGTAAGGTGTCTGGAGAACCAGTCTGATGAGAAAAGGTTGAGTTGGTTATGTTTAACTTGGAGAAGAGATGATTAAGAGGCAATATTCAGAGGCCATCTTCAAATTTCCAGGGGTCAGCAAACTTTTTCAGCAGGGTGTCCCTCAGACCTTGTCGGGGGGTGGACTATATGGGGGGTGGGTGAACAAATTCCTATGCCCCACAAATAACTCAGAGATGCATTTTAAATAAAAGGACACATTCTACTCATGTAAAAACACGCTGATTCCTGGATCATCCGCGGGCCGGATTGAGAAAGCAATTAGGCCGAATCCGGCCCCTGGGCCTTAGTTATTATTATTATTATTTATTATTATTTATACCCCGCCCATCTGGCTGGGTTTCCCCGGCCACTCTGGGCGGCTTCCAACAAATATAAAAAGACATTAAAATATCACAGATAGTTTGCCTACCCATGGGCTAGCACATAGATGATGGAGCATCTTTGTTTTCCATCACTCTAGCTAAATATTAGAAAAAGCTTCATGGCAGAATGAAATGTTTGATGGTACAAACAGTTTTGGAGGGTTCTTCAGGGTCACCCACAATGGGAAAATAGGGGAGTCCCCTTACTCTGTCCCAATATCACTTACCTGTCATCACCAAGAGTCTTGCAACATCCAAACCATCCTAGTGCAAGTTCCAAAAAGGTCAGTGCACTTTAGAAAAGTTAGATCCAGTGTAGTGCAGTGAAGGGGATTTAGGATTTGCCTATGGGAAATGCCTCCCAACCATGATGGGAGTGGCTCAAGATCTATTACTCTTCACTCTAACTTCTCTCTCCTGAGATGGTTTTGTCTGAGGATGTAAGAAAAAAAATCATTTGGATATGGTGAGAGGGATATAATAAATATAAAATGGTGGTGGGAGAAAACATGCCAAACACTAATAAGCCCAAGAGAAAAAAGTGTGGAAGAAAGGAGGGAAACCCGTACTTTCTTTCAGCACCCCAGACATTGCCATGGATAAAGGGTCCTGCGGAGGATATCACAGGAGTCTTTTCCTGAGCTGAATCAGCCCCCTCCTGCTGTGCATCTGGTGTGCTGCTTCTTTGATGATGATGGCGCTGGTTGGTGCTGAGTCACAAAAGGGCCCAGACAATGCAATCAAGGATGGAGTAGTGCCAATGTCAGGGGAGGAAGGACTGTAGGCTCATCTATGGGGGGGTCTCACAGCAAGCATGAAGATGTGGGAGGAGGTAAAATGTTCTTGTTCCTCTTTACAGAATGATGTCCAAGAAGGGTTCAGGTTAGTGCCAGGTAACAGTTGGCATGAGCAGAATGAGGTCAAGCCAGCCTAATGGCTATGGCTTGTAAATGAAGTGGGTTGGGGGAGGAGAGTTGCTCATCCTTTTGAGAGCATGCCATTTTGGGTGAGAGATGGAGGCAGCCTGGTCACTACACAGGCAGCAGGATGTGGTGGTAGGATCCTGAGGTGGTAGAATGAATGGTACCACTTCAGGCTGCAAGTAGGAGATAACATTTGTGAAAACCCCTCGGCAAGTAAAAACACAAACACATCAAGGGGAAAGGTTCTATCCCAGCCTCCTTCCTGATCTGCCAATTTTTTATATGCAGGGACAGTTTTTTGTTTTGTTTTTTAATGTCAGGGACCATTCAGAAATGCGATTCCCCCCTGCAGCAAAAAGTAGCACATTCCATTCTATTACCCCATTACCACTTCATTCTGCTGCACATGTACAATCCTCTTCAGGCTTCGGTCCTGGAAGCAAGTACTGCAGAAAATGGTGGAACTTTCTTCTCAGTAAATATGCCAAGAATCAGGGTACCACAGCACTTAATTTAAAAGAACAGTCAGTCAGTTAATGCCTGCCTCTTCCAACATCCCACAAGTTCTCATTTTTATTTTTTATTTCTAACACACCCTACATTTACAGCACAAGCTTTTCCTCCAATAATCATGGGAACTGTAGTTTGTTAAGGTTGCTAGGAATTCTTGCTCTGTGAGGGAAACACTACATTTCCCAGGATTTGTTGCGGGAGGCTGCTTTAAATGTATGGTGTGGACGTGACCTAAGCATTTACATTGCGTTTTTCATTGGATATTTCAGTCTCAGAGTGGGAGTCAATTAAATAGCTAATAATTCAAATCTACAGAAAAAAGATATCAATATACATAAATTACAGAATCCATAAAAACAAGTCTAATAAATAGGAAACAAATTAACAGCACTATCATAAAACAAAGCTAAAGTTCAATGAGGACAATTAGAATGTCATGTTCGTAGAACCAGATCAGCAGGTCTTGCTTGATATGTTTGTTTTCTGAGTGGGAAACTAATTAGCATGGCTTCTGTGAAACTAAAATTCTAGTAATTCCTATATTTGCATATATATGCATAAATCAGCATATACAGATTTGTGTCCTAGTGCCTGTGCCCCTCTTCTTTTTAAGTATCTATGTAGCATGCCTCTGTGCCTGTTAAGCACCACAGTTACTGTATTTGGGGGAGGTTTTAGCCTGGAAGCACCCATGTTATTGATCCTTAACTTGCTGGTCTTTGACCATATTAAAGATTTATTATTATTATTATTATTATTATTATTATTATTATTATTGATCCTTAACCTCTCTCTGTCTTGTTCATAAAATAGGTAAGCCCTCTATGATATCAGTGGCACAAAGAACCCTCTTGAAAGACTGTAGGGGGGGAATAAGTGTACAACTTACTTTGATTTCAGAGCAGATCTGCTGGAAATGAATGACAATTAGATTTAAAATAGACAAATCTGTGGGGGAAGAGAAGTCAATCAATGGCTGTTAGTCACAACAGCTAAATGAAGTGTTCAGAGCATTCAGAGAGAGTCCTTCCAAGGGGAAGCAATAAGGGAGGAAGGCTATTCCCTTCATGGCTTGCTTATGGGTTCCTTGAAGTATCTAAGCCAGTGCCTGGGAGTGCAATTGTTAGAGCAGGGAACCTGTGACCCTTTAGAATTAGATGCTGCTGGACTACAACTCCCATCATCACTGATGGCCATCAGTCTGATCTTGTAAGGTGTTCATGTTCTGATTGGCTGCTGGTCTTTGGCAAAGAGCTAGCAAATGGTGAGATAAAAGATTGCTTGTTCTATTTAGTTTTTTTTTTATTTCATAGGAACGTGTCTTATCCCAAGTCAGACCATTGGTCCACATATCTCAGCATTGTCTATAACTGTCAGCAACAATCCAAGATTTCAGGCGGGGGACATTTCCCTAGCGATGCCAGGAACCGAACCTGGGACCTTCTGCATGCAAAGCATATGCTCTACCATTGAGCTACACCTGTCTCCTTTTCCATTCTTAATATTTGTATTTTTCCTTACCAGCTCATGTTCATAAAAATATAGATGGTAGCAAGGTCAAAGAACCCAAGCCCAGCTTCCAAGAACAGAGCCAGCATATGTATGGAAACACTCAGCCTTCAACATCGGGTAAAGCAACGAAGAAGCCTGTGACACATCCTATGCAAGTAGATGGTGAGAAAGGGAGAACAGTGGGTCATAGTGACAGCAATAGCATATCTCATTTGCATGTTCTCAGTAGTCCTTTGTAGATATACATATACTTAGTGAAGCCAACATAGGCTATAAGGGTATTTTTTTCTAACCCACCTTATCTTGAGGGTTCGGAGTCTTCAACAGTATTTAAAAAACAAAACCAAGAGAAATGGTTACTATTTCTTTAAAAGATTTATACCCTGCTTTTTATTGAAAGATTCTCAAGGCGGTTTGCAGTAGAGTATAATAATACCCAGCCCTCCCTCCATCAACCCAGCAGCGCTTTGTCCCTTGGCCAGAGTGCGACCCACTTAATTCCAAGTGCAGTTGGAGCCTCCTGGGAAGGAGGGAGGGGTGAAGCACAAAGACACTCTGCAGCTGCTCCTTCTCTGGCCCAGTCTTCACCTTACTGGGGCAATCTTCCTTGGAGGACAGAGGTGCAGCCTGCCACTTCCCCCTTTGTTCCCTGGCTGATAGCAGAGACAAGAGCATATTTCCCTTCAGCTCTGCAGTCCTGGTGCAACTATTATTCTCCATCACTAGGGCATCACCTCACTTCCACTTATATGGGTTGTCATTGTCACTCTTCAGCTGGAACTGAAGCAAACTAAATTGCCTGAGGCCTTGGTAACAGTGGTGCAGTGGTACATTTTGAAGAACTACAGGTCATCATGGCAGTCCCCTGTATCCAAGGAAGGGCCAAGAAGTCATACTGTTTAAACTGTTAGCATGAAGTCAGAACAACATCAAAGAAATGTGTTTACAGCCTCTTGATTATATTCCTCATTCTCTGACTTCCTCATTGACCTACATTGAGAGTGATCAGGAGTAAGCCAGGTGAGAGTGGGATCACCCCAAGTTAACCTGCTCCTGCCTTGGAGGGAACAAACATAGCAGCTCTTGAGTGTCCACAACTAGCCTCCTCACACTTAGGATCCGAGAGAAGGTTTCATGTCAGAAGCAGTTTTCCTGCAGATTTCGGCCTTGGCAGCTCTTTTTTGAAAATGAAATACTAAGTTCCGTCTTAGACAATTGCTGTTTCCCTTTGATATTATTAATGTCCATTCCCCAGCCCAGTATGCAGCACTTTGATATTTCCTTCCTTCCTTGCAGTATCTACTGATAAACTTGCCAAGAAGAAAAGGCTTATTCCTAAGATCATTGTGACTGGGCCCTCTGAGGAAGTGCTGTTGAACAGTTATACTGATGAAATCCCCGAAACAAAAACCATCCGGGACACTGAAGACTTTGGCGCATACAGTGTACACACGAAGCCCAGCACTGTAGACGCTTATAGAACCAGCAAAGATCAGTGAGTGCACAGTGGAGAGTCAACAGCACTCAGTGTGATGGATACCATCAAGGAAAGCTAGCAGCCCAGTCCTGGACCCCCCTGTCAATAAATGGGAATCCCACCACAATGAATCCTTTCATGGTTTCACTTTTCCCACCTCCCACATTTGGAAGTGGAGGAAGAGGAGGAGGAGGAAGGGCAAAGCTTAGCCACATATAAATGAGGTTGATGATGGATATTCACTTCCAAATAAATATGTTTGGTAAATGTTTTAAGATTCCCAGTCAATAATGGACCAGTATCTGCATGGGTGATTAGTATTGTTGGAGCAGGGGGAACATCTTAGCCATACCTGCACTCCTAGAAAGGAAGGTCCAGGCAAAATATGTTGCGAAGGGTTTGGGAGATTCATTGGATTGCACCTAGAGAGGGTGTGGTGTAGGTATAAGGCGCAATCCACCCTGAGCACATTCTGTGGAAGTTGCTGAAGCCTTTGTTAAATCCCCCACATCCTCCTGCAACAAGCCTAAGTACTTGTAACTGCTATAATCATATAGGCTCCACATGTAAAGGTAAAGGTAAAGAGACCCCTGACCGTTGGGTCCAGTCGCAGACGACTCTGGGGTTGCGGCGCTCATCTTGCTTTACTGGCCGGGGGCGCCAGCATACAGCTTCCGGGTCATGTGGCCAGCATGACAAAGCCACTTCTTGCGAACCAGAGCAGCACACGGAAACACTATTTACCTTCCCGCCGGAGCATGTACCTATTTATCTATTTGCACTTTGACGTGCTTTTGAACTGCTAGGTTGGCAGGAGCAGGGACCGAACAACAGGAGCTCACCTTGTCGCGGGGATTCAAACCACCGACCTTCTGATCGGCAAGCCCTAGGCTCAGTGGTTTAGACCACAGTGCCACCCGCGTCCCAACTGGCTCCACATGTACTATATATTAAACACAGTATCATATCACTTTAAACTGTTATGGCTTCCTCCAAATAATCCTGAAAACTGTAGTTTGTTAAGGGTACTGAGAATCATTAGGAGATCCCTATTTCCCTCCCAAAGCTACAATAGTTCTCTGGAAAGAGGGATTGGCTGTTGGGTTTCCCCACAACCAGGTGGGTGGCCACTGTGGGAGCAGGATGCTGGACTAGAGGGGCCATTGGCCTGATCCAGAAGGCTCTTAAATTCTTATGTTAAACTACTATGAAAATTGTATCTGTGATAGAACCTTCACACTGCACACTGACAACACACGGGAGAGAACAGCATCTTTCCTAGTTTTCTCAGCTATATCCGTAGCTGTTACAGGAGCCCCCGGAAGTGTTTCTAGCATCATAATGTGCTCCGCCGGAGCAGGATCCTCATTGCTCCCGCCAGGAAGGGGCAATCGACTCAGCGCATCAGCATGGCACAACTGTTTCCCCGGCACATGGGTCAAGGTGTACTGGAACCCATTCAGGAATATTGACCAACGCAACATTCTGGGGGAGAGAATTTGTGGCGTTTGTTTGTTTGGGTTGAACAACCCTAACAGTGGTTTGTGGTCCGTTTCAATGGAGAAATGGCGACCGTACAAATAATCATAGAACCTTTTGATTCCGGACACAATAGCCAGTGCCTCTTTATCAATTTGAGCATAGTTGCGCTCTGTGGGCGACAACGTACGGGAATAGAAAGAGATGGGCTTTTCCGACCCATCCGGTTCCCTATGACTCAGCACAGCCCCCAGACCGTATTGAGAGGCATCACATGCCAGGACCAGCGGCTTTGACTCATCATAATGAGCAAGGACGCTCCTGCTACTCAGCATTCCTCGCAAGGAGTCAAAAGCCTTCTGCTGCTCCCGCCCCCATCGCCACACATTCTTTTTCTGCAATAGTCTATGTAATGGTTCAGCTACCGAAGCTTTCTGGGGTAAGAACGAATGATAAAAGTTAATAAGTCCCAGGAATGACTGCAACTCCGTCTTGTTCTGTGGTCGTGGTGCCTCGATGATGGCCTTAATCTTAGCATCTGTGGGGTGGATGCCTGATGCATCAATTTTAAACCCCAAGAAATCCACAGTTGGCACCCCAAAACTGCATTTTTCTTTTTTCAGTTGCAACCCCACCTCCTTGAACTTGAGCAACACTGCACGGACACGCGCAACCAGTTCCTGTGGGTCTTTTCCAGCAATCAAAACATCATCAAAAATGGCAAGACCCCCGGCAGACCTCTTAACAGGCGTTCCATGAGCCCTTGAAAAATCCCTGGGGCCACACAAACTCCGAACTGTAATCTGTTAACTCTGAACGCCCCTTTATGTGTGACAATAGTCTGTGCTTCCGCTGATTGTGGGGTTACGGGCAGCTGTGGGTAAGCTTGTGCCAGGTCAATTTTGGCGAACACCTTGCCCCCAGCCAGTTTAGCCAACAGATGTGATACGACTGGAATGGGGTATGAGTTTCCCCTGAGCGCCTTATTGATAGTACATTTGTAATCTGCACATATCCTGACTTCCCCATTTGCTTTAAGGGGTGTGACGATTGGAGTCTCCCACTTAGCAGAGTCCACGGGTGAGAGAACTCCCTGCTTGACCAATTTATCCAGCTCTGCCTCGATCTTGGGTTGCAGTGCAAATGGCACTCGCCTTGGTTTGAGTCGGATTGGAGCCACCCCGGGGTCCAACTCGAAGTCAACTGGGGGCCCTTTATAACAACCCAGTTTTCCATTAAAGAGATCAGCAAATTCCTTGCATAATACCTCACTCATCTCAGGGCAGGTTTGGATTGAATTAAGCCCTGAGATACTCAGTCCCAGGGCAGGGAACCAGTCAGTGCCCAGGAGACTGGGGCGACTGCCCTTCGCAATCACCAGTTTGAGTACAGCCTGTTTGTCCCGGAACTGTACTCTCACGGCACACATTCCCATAACATGGATGCGGCCTGCTGAGTACGACTGCAAGGTTGCCGGAAAGGGCTCCAGAGGGGGCAACTTACCCCTGGGGAAGAATGTCTTCGCGGTCTGGTCCGACACGATGGTGAATGCGGATCCGGAGTCCACCTCCATGTCGCACTGCTGACCCTCAATCTTCACCTTGACGTGTGCCTTGCCTTGCGCTGGAAACTGCACGGCCCTCCCGTTGATCTCCGTTACGTAGTGGCAGTCCTTTAGAAAACGAGTTGCTGTGGGCGGTCTGCGATGCTCCAGTCTAGGTGCTCCTGTCGCTCCCGACGCCGCCGATCTACAGACCCTGGCGATGTGACCCGTCTTTCCGCACGTCCGGCAGATAGCATCCCTGAAACGACAACTCTTCCTTTCATGGTTTCCGCCACAACCTGGGCAACTGCCTCGGCGATCTCTGTGCACTGTGCAGGCCTGACGCACCGACTCGACCCCACGGACTGGGCTCTGGCTCGGAGTAGCCTCTAGCTCGTCCATGGCATGCGCAACTTCTATCTGTGGCTTAGTGGCCTTGCGACTGGCATCAAGCTCCTCTCTTTCATAATTCTCCGTGGCGGTGGCCTCTTTCAAGGCTGAAGCAAGGGTAACCTCTTCTTTAGCCACGATGCGTCTTCTGGCTTTCTTGCTGCTCAGACCACCAATAAACCGATCCAGGAGAGTCTCTTCCAGATTTTGGAAGCCGCAGTGCTGAGCGAGCTTCCGGAGTTCAGCCAGAAATGTGGATACAGACTCCCCAGCATGCTGCTGCCTCTTATGGAACTCCATCCGCCGGGCCATCTTGGTCTCAGTAGGCGCCAAGTGGCTTGTTAGGCAGGCAAGAATATCTTTGAGAGATGTCTCACTCAGCTTCGCTGGAGCAAGTAATGCCTTGGCCAGCTTGAAGGTCTCGGGCCCACAGTAGCTCAGGAATGTGGCCCTTCTTTTGCTGGCATCGGTGATCCCTTGAGCCACTGCAAAGAACTCGAAGCGTTCGACGTAGTCTTCCCAGGTGTGGGGCTCTGATGGCTGGAAGGGCTCCAATACCCTTGGACTCTCCATTGTCCTAGCGGGCAGGGTCGTCTTCTCAGCTGGCCAGTGAGTCTTGTTCTCAGCTGCAATCCGGACTCTGAGGCAGGGTTGTGTTTAACCGCTCCTCGGCATTCCGGATCCCACCTTCGTCGCCAGTTGTTGTGACGTGGGGTTTGTGATTTCAGCTCTCTTGACAAAACATGCTGGAGACAGTTCTCTAGTAACAGCTCTTTATTAAAGTGAACAAGACTGAAGACTGAGGAGAGGAAAGCTACATTTATAGGGACAGGGGACTAGCTAGGAAGGGATACATTTTGGAGGGAACAATATCAAGCAATCACAGTGCTGCCTTTTGGAGGAAACCAATAAGACAGAGGATCCAAATACAGCAGCTTAAATGAACCAATAGTAGCTGTACCCTCTGGAACCAAAAGGCAGTTACTTTATCCTAATGCAAATACAGACAATAATAATACAGATATAAAATCCTTTGACTCAATACACAACAATATGAAACTCTATCATCGCACCCGGCCACAACTCATCAGATAAAGTGTGAGCAGCATCACCCTGCTCTCGTGTGAAGATGAAGCACAGAAGGCAGAGCTTTGATGAAGGTGCATTTGGCACAAAAAGGGAACACATTATGTCTGGAAGACACAATGGTGCAAAAGGAACCTCTAACTGGAGATGCAAGAGTAAGGCACCCTACATGTAGGGAGGGACAGAACTATTCGTTTATTTATTTTATCACTTTTATGTACAATCTTTCGGCCAAGACAGTTTGCAATTTAAAATATTAGATTAAATGCTACAAAATATATTCAGGCCAACATCATACAGAGTAAGCATGCACTGTGGGTGTGGCTATGAAACCCAACACGCAGCAAAGTTGCACCAGTGAAGGCAACAATGGGGAGTACACTCTGTGAATGGCAGCTACTCCACTTCAGCCATTGTTGTTTTTGGTGAAATGCTTCATGGCCCCTCTTGCCTTGCCAGGATCACAGGCTTGGTCAAATAGAGCAGAGAATAGCCATTTAAGATTGCAACACACAATGTTCCACTGCAACTCCTTGCATGGCCTAGATGACTATTGCCACAGTGACTGTAGTCTCGATCCTGGCAGGTGCATCTTTCTGACAGGTGCATCTCTCAATGTAGACATTGGATGGTTGGAGGAGAATGAAAGCCCAGGTGGGCTAAAGCATCACATTCCTCCAAACTCCCTCTACCAATTGCAAAGCATCTAAACTCAGGCTCTATATTTTGCTGTATATTACCTTATGTACAGCTTTAGTATTAAAGTTTTGGGGTGTTTTTTAGAAGGCTAACAACAACAACAACAACAACAACAACAACAACAACAACAACAATTTTGGAACTTGTTATTTATGTTCTGTAAGCCACTTAGAACGCTATGCAGGAAAAAATGATAATTTAGAAAAGGTGTGTTCCCCCCTCTTCAATCTAATCTAGGATGACTGAATCCTTCCTCTCTCTCCCTCCCGCCTAATTTTAGTACCACAGTTTCTCCCGCTCGGAGCAAAGGGCTCGCACAGCAACCGCTGCTAGGGGCTCTGTGCGGAAGTTCATACTGTAACTGTGCGGAAGTGGCTTGAGAATGCGCAGTGGCTGTGGGGGAAGTAGACGTGCGCTCTGCTTCGGCCATGACGGAGGCGGCTTCGGCTGAGCTGGAGTCAGAGACTTTGCGGCTGAAGCGGCTCCGAGGCGGGGGCGGCAGCGGCGGATTCTTCACGGTACCTCAAGGACACAGGGTAAGTGGGACTACAACTCCCAGGAGACTTTGCGGCGGATGAGTTGCCCCGCTTCTTGCGTGTTTGCAAGGCGGACGGGGGAGGGGGTATGCAGGGTTTTTATTCTCCGGCGCTTGCAAATCCTACATTGAAACATGCGCAGAAGAGCTGCGGATTGTGCCTGTATTAAGCTCTGAATGTACAAATATTGCTTGTGCAAATGTGGCCTTGGCACATGCTGATGGGACTGACTGTGGGTGGTGAGATTATTTGCCCCGTGCGTATTTTATCGATGCAGAAACCATGTGCGACTTTAATTCCACGTAGACATAATTTTCATAGAATTGTAGAGTTGGAAGGGACCCTGAGGATCATCTAGTCCAATGCAATGCTGGAATATGCAGCTGTCCCATACAGGGATAGAACCTGCAACCTTGGCATTGAAGACATTGCTAAATCCTATGCGTACTTACCCAGGAGGGGTAAGTGAGTAAGGTGTGATTCCAATTTAATCCCAAGGGGCTTATTTCCAAGTAGATGTGTATGAGGTTGCTCTGCATGGCTATATATATATATATATCAGTTATATGTGCAGTTACTGCATAAGACTGAAAAGTATTAATCAGTTATGCTATTACTGTTATTTTCTTCTCACTCTTGGGAATTTTTAAATTGAAAAGCAGGTTTAAAAATTTCTACCATTTTAACGTTACAGTATTTAACAATAAAATGTTGTGCAAAGAAGCAGAAATAATACCCACCATCTTCCAGTTGTAAGGAGATGCCTCGGAATGATGTAATGATCTTTGTTTATATGACTAGGATCCTCAGCAGCATTTCTTCAGGAATCAAGCAGGGATTTAGTTCTGTGACCCATCTGTTGTTTCAGCTGGGAAGATGTCGAAGTGTGAAGGAGTTCGAGAAACTCAATCGTATTGGAGAAGGGACCTACGGCATTGTGTGTGAGTGCTGCTCCTGCCACATGAACTGGTCAAGAAATGGTGCTATGTGTGACCCAAGACGTACATATCAGTGCCTTGAGATCTGGAACACGGGTTGGCCCCTGACCTGGTTAAGGTCCTGTCTGTTCCTTGATGTTATGAACAGCAAGGTGTAATTGAAATTCAAAAATCTCAGCTCCCTGGTCTTGGCCATGCACACACCCTCTCCAACTCCCTTTGAAATCTCTCCAGTGATAATAGATGTATATTTTTCAGGTGTAAATATCATTGATGACATTTTCACACCGTATGAGGGCAATGGTAATCCCAGGTGGAAAAGCAAGAAAAGAGGTGGGAAAGTGGCTTGTGTAAAGCCACTTTGATGAGAGGCAACTTTTGAGTTGGCACTTGAGTCCAGGAGTGCTCCCAACTCTACGTTAGCTTGTCTGGAGGAGTGAAGGGTGGAGAGTGGCTTCCCCAGGCACAGAACTCTGATTGCATTGCCATTCCAGATCGTGCCCGGGACACCCAAACAGATGAGATTGTTGCACTGAAGAAGGTGCGGATGGACAAAGAGAAAGATGGTGAGTAGAATGGGAGAGCTCTGAGGTATCCCTGCTGGTCTTGGCTCAATGAAACATACTTTTGTGTTTAGTCTTGCCCACTGTCGTCTTAATGTGCTATTTCTCCCTGTAGGGATTCCCATCAGCAGCCTGCGAGAGATCACCTTGTTGCTGAAGCTCCAGCACCCCAACATTGTGGAGCTGAAAGAAGTGGTGGTGGGGAATCACCTGGAGAGGTACTGACCGGGCCGTTCCTGTCCCCATAACCTTTCCTCTACCTCAAGCAGGAGACCTGTCATTCCTGTCCCCCAAAGCTGCCACTTTATGTCACCCAAGGGTGGGGAGCTGGATCTTGTCAGCGGGCAAGAGTTTTACCTCCCTCACTGCTCCCATGGGCCAAGTTTGACAAGTAGACCTGTCAAAACACCTCACACTGTAATGGCATTGGATGACCCATCTTCCTTTGCTCATGCTGTTTGAAATTAAAACTGCACAGGCAAAGGCTCAGCATTTTGCAAGTTCTGGCAATCAGCTGACAGGTGGCACTTGAAAAACACAGGACTTTGTAGGCACTGACCATAAGATGATTAGCAGAAGTTGCAAAGGCACAGGACTTTGGTGCAAATTGTATTTTTACCTACCCTGCGGTCGTAGGGGCGAGTCTTATTCAACCTGCATGTCAGAGGTTCCCCACTGGAGTTATATCAGCTATTCGTGAATGCTAAGGCTGGCTTATATAACCTTTTAAAAAAAAATAAAAAAAAATGACAAACTTTAAAAATACAAAAATACAAACTTTAAAAACACAAACCTTTGCAGACAAAGCAGGATGGAGGTTAGCAGGAATAAAAGAAGCTGTGGATAGGGGGTGAGGTTTGCTTTGTTTCTGAAAGCAAAGCATAGTTTCCAAGGCATTGTGACCTCCAGAATATGACTCAAGCACTCAAGAGCCTGTATTTTAAGCCACTTCTTTCTATTCAGCTCTGGCCTCTTGGGTAGATATATCTCCAACTACAGAAAATAAAACGTGTGTTTGTCCTGCAGCATTTTCCTTGTGATGGGTTACTGTGAGCAGGACCTCGCCAGCCTCCTGGAGAACATGCAGGCTCCCTTCTCTGAAGCTCAGGTGAGATGGGGAAAGTAGCAGCCTTATGTTGATTGTTCGGATCACTGTCTTCATCAGAATGAAAGAGATGTCATAAAAAGCTGCAGAAAGTTGAACCCAAGGCATGGTTGTAACCAAATTTGAGACGGAAGATAGGCAAGAAGGCACTTTTTAAAAGCAAAGCATGAACAAAAGAATCAAAGTATGTAGGTGTTCAAATAGAGAGGGAGTAGCCTGGTTGGTTAATTTGGGCTGAGGTGTTTGGGCATCATCCATATCATAGGAAGCTGCTGTAAATTGAGACTGACCATTGGCCCATAAGGTAAAGTATGCTTTAGGTCAGTTCAGTAGGACTAATCCTTTCAATTCTTGTGCTGCCTTTCTGTGGATCTTTGAACCCCAGAGCAGAATTTGGCACAAGACAAAGTAGTGTGTGTTTTACACAAGAGAGATGGCTCCTTAACAATGCCCTGTTCATTTGATCCATCCCATTGCAGGTGAAGTGTATCGTTCTCCAGGTTCTCAAGGGCCTTCAGTACCTGCATGAAAACTTCATAATCCACAGGTGAGAGAAGAGCAGGGACTGGGCATTTGGCTGGAGCTAGGATCAGTATGTAGCTTGCAGGCCTGCTACTATCCATGTCAGTGTGGGAGAGAGGCTGCTTAAGGGAGCAGGATTTGGGGAAGGGCTGCACTTGGTTTTGTCTGTCCCCTGGTGAACCTCTCTTTCCTCCAACAACAGGGACCTGAAGGTATCCAACTTGCTCATGACTGACAAAGGTTGTGTAAAAACGGGTGAGCGTTTGGCCAACATCTGGCTTCCCTTGATGACTTCCACCATCACAGACACATACCCAATTGGTTTGTAATGCAGTTGGACCTGCCCTTTGACCTTGAGTGTCTCCTCTTTTCTTGCAGCGGACTTTGGGTTGGCTCGTGCTTACAGGGTCCCCCTGAAGCCAATGACTCCCAAAGTTGTCACACTCTGGTGAGTAGACTCTGAGCATCCCTTGACTAATCAACACTCCTGCACAATCACTACCTTTGCGCGAGGGTTAAAGAGGAAAGGGGCTTTGCTTTCACTGATAGGCTGCTTCTTTATGGTTTTGATACCCAACTGTGAGGGGGAGGGATTATAGAGAACCCCCCCATCAGAAGCAGCCCGTCTCCAAGCAGTCATGAGAGCAAGGGGTCTGAAGGGGTGAGTCAGGAAACGGAAAGGGAGTGCCAGGGCTCTGGCAACACTAAAGAGCCCCTGCTCCATAGGCAGGAAGAGAGGACAGGAATAGGTCAGATAGAAGACCCGTCCCTCCTATGCCGGAATTGAGAAAGAGGAGGAAAGGGAGGCGCTTCTCAGTTCCGAGGCTTTTATGCTGGTCGCGAACACGGAAGGAATTAGTGCAGGAATCTGACTCGAGCGTGTAGACATGAAATGAGCAATCCGTTACACTGTAAATAATGTGCACCAATAAAAACGTCTGAAAGACAAGCATGTGGATGGTCGTTACTCAAGAGTAGTCACAATAAACCTTGACAGCAACCAACTCAAAATAATTGCCTGGGGAAGGCATGGCAATGGAGCTCATAGAAAGAAGACTCCACACCTTCCTGGCATATGTACTTAGGAAATGTGATTGAGATCAGAGTCAAAGCAGGACAAGAGTTTCTGCTCTTGACACATATAGGGGCCTGATTCAGAAAGCATTAAAACCCTGCTTAAAAATAAGCAATGGTTTAAGGTGATCAAGCAGTGTGCTGGTGCCCACTGCTAAGAATTATGAGAATTATGCAGTTTCCTCCTCCCCATCTCCCACAGCACTGGGGAGGGCAAAAACAGCATCTGGCTTGCCTTTATGTGCAGACCTGGACTCATGGGTCAGGCACAAACTTTGGCTTCCACTTGACACTTGTGGTTTATTTGGAGAGAAACAAACCACAAGCCTTGGTTCAGACAAGAGCAAGCCAAGGCTTAGGGTTTGTTGCTCCTAGAGCTGCCAGCAGCAGACGAGGAACAAAATTGGACTTTAGAGCAGCAGCACATTTAACAAGAGGTTTCTTTTAGCTAAGTTTTAATGTGACGAGGGAAGCAGGTGGGCAACCTGCAAGATGTGCAGTCTTTCCCTGTGTCCCACTGTTGGTCACTCGGGGCCCTCATTATCACTTGGCTACCTGTGACAGGCTGAAGGGAGATTAGCTGCCCTTAGGCCTGGGAGCAGGGAGGAGGAACATGTGCAAAGGGGATCATTGAGATTCTGTTTGTGCATCTTCTGCCTCTTGTGTGAGAAAGAGGAAGGTGTGTATGTGAGATTTCCCCTCCCCCCCGCTGCCACCCCAATACCAAGTGCAGCCCTCAGGGACAAAAAAGGTGTGGGGCTATTGCAACAGGAAGACTCCTCTTTTTCCGATTAAGGAAATGCCCGTTGTCTGCTGAATTCAAATTACAGAATTCTAGCATCACAATGCAAGCTGACATTGACCTTCCCTGGGACACTTTCTCCCCTCTTTTCCAGGTACCGAGCCCCTGAGCTGCTTCTGGGGACAATAACACAGACCACCGCCATAGATATGTGGTGAGGGAAGAAGACGTCTCCTTTCCTCCATCCCCCACACCTAATGTGGGGATTAGGAGGACAGAAAGGAAAAATGCATCTGTTGAGGGCCTGGATTCATGGCTCTGTGGACAAATTGGTTTTTCCTAGGCCTGAGAGGGTGGAGGGAATAGCTGCTAGCCTCTCCGTGTTAACTGTGAGTCTTCCCTGCAGGGCAGTGGGTTGCATCCTGGCAGAGCTGCTGGCTCATAAGCCGTTGCTACCTGGGAGCTCTGAGATCCAGCAGATAGACATGATTGTGCAGCTTCTGGGCACGCCCAACGAGACCATCTGGCCAGTGAGTACTCCCCAGACCTCATCCCACCTCTGCTTTGTTGCTCCCTCCTCCTGCTTGGGTTTTGCCCCTTTGTGCCTCTTCTTATGTGGCCTTTCCTTAGTGTTGCAGCACAGCAGGTGGTGGAAAGGTCCTCTGGCCCAATATCATATGCAAAGGCATGGCTGCTTATCCGCAGCCTGACCCCCATCAACCCATGCAATGCAGGCTGCAGTAAGATACGAGGAGATCAGGTGCACTGTTGAGAGGCTGTAGCATTAGATCAGGGATGGGGGACATCAGGCTTCGAGGATCAAATGTGCTCCTCCAAGTCTCTCTATCTGGCCCTTAAGACTTTCCCCAGGTCACACCCACTTTTCCCAGGTCACACCCTTCACCAGCTCTGCTTTGCACCTTCCTTGAATTTTAGCTGGCTGAAATGGGTCCTTGAACTCTGATGCCTTCATGCCTGGATGGATAGAAAGTAGTGTGAGTGTATGTAGGAACTAGCTTACAGTACAATATAATGGTAAAATCAAGATTTGTTGGTCTTAGCATGTGCCTCTCCATCCTCCCTCCCCATCCCCGGTTATCCCTTCTTTAGATGGCTCCTGCAAGCAAGTTAAGCCATATGTTAGAGGCAAATGATTTATTTAGTGCCTTCCTTTGTGTCCCTCTCACCTCCAGGGCTTCTCCAAGCTGCCACTGGTGAGCCAGTACACCCTGCGCAAGCAGCCGTACAATAACCTGAAGCACAAGTTCCCGTGGCTGTCGGAGGCTGGCCTTCGCCTCCTCAACTTTCTCTTCATGTACGATCCCAAGAAAAGGTAACCGGGCCCAGGCTGGGAAAGAGGCCAACGTTGTTGCGATGTGCCTGCCTTTGGGGCTTCTGTTTCGCCATTCTGATTGACCCCTCCCGACAGGTAGAGTTAGAAAAGGGCAACTAGAATTTAGCCAGGGCAGAAGTGTTTTCTCCATCCCCCGGTCAAAATACAGAAGCTGTTAGGGTCATGCACCTAAACCAATCAGCAGCAAGGTTATGAGAGACACAAAAGCAGCAGCTTTATGTGCTGGCACAGTTAACCTGTGGAGTGCTCCTGCAGCTTTCCAAAGGAATGAATTAACTTGGAGGACAGAGCAGTTGAAAGCAGGTTCAGAGACAGCATACGGGGATGAGCTACAGCAGGTAGTCACAACAGGAAATCAGAATCGTGAGCAGGATGGATTGGATCCCGCATGTAATATTAGTGCAACTGTACAAGGCACAGGTTCTTGGATGTGAGCCCTTCCTTGCCCGGGAGAGACTAGCTGCATCCCTGAATAAATGAGCTAGCTGTAAGGTGGGCGCCTGCTCGCTTGTCTTCGATTGCTCCTGTGATCTCCTCTGGCCAGAGCCCTTGGCTTGGCAGAGGCACATTCAGGAAGGAAGAGTGGAGCTGCTGCAGGAGAACAGCCTTCCTAAGCCAGAAATTTGTGGGTGGAATAGAGGGATAAGCAAGTGGCAGGTGAATTCACCCCTCGCTTTCACGTGTCTCTTCCTCTTCAGAGCGACAGCTGGCGACTGCCTGGAGAGCTCCTACTTCAAGGAGAAGCCTTTACGTAAGTCTCTTGTAGCTTCCTTTCCCCACACTCAGGGCTGCTGCCACAACCTGATTCATCTTCTCCCTCTTTTTCCAGCCTGCGAGCCAGAGCTCATGCCAACCTTCCCACACCATCGCAACAAGAGGGCCGCCCCCAGTGTAGAGTGCACAGGCAAGCGCAGTCGGCCCTGAGGATGACACTGCTCCCGGTAAGGACAGGCGTGGGCTGGAGTAAAGTGTACTTAACAACAGTGGAAGCTGCCTTATACCGAGCCACACCATTGGTCCATCTATTGTATTGTCTACTCTACACTGATTGGCAGCAGCTTTCCAGGGATTTCAAGCAGAGCTGTCTCCCAGCTCTACCTCCAGACACCAGGAATTGAACCTGGGACATCAAACCCCATTTCAGCCTGGCCATGTCTGTACGTACCTGACACCAGATGCAATATATGTTCTCAGGTGCAATGCAGGAGAATGTGGCTTCATCAGGTGTGGAGGCTTGGCCTAATTAGACCTGTGGACTGTGGGTTCCCCACCACTAACCTAGAAATATAGCCAGCTAGGAGTCTTATGAAGCTGTAGCTGCTCCACTATTCTCTGCTGTTTATGTCTCCCATGTGCTTTCAAACAGCTGTGACCACAGGAAGCTGAAAGCAGGGCACGGAATTTGTGGCCCATGGGCCAACTTTGGCCTACCATGCTGCTCCTAGCAAACCATGCCCACCTGCTCCACACCTGAAGCAGCTACCAATGTGGCTTCAAAGGAACGATAGGCTGTTAAAGGAAGCTACCGATTGTTCCTTTGCTGAAGCAAAGTGTGTTCAAGCCACCCATTAGCTGATGAATGGTAGGAGTATGGCATGCTCTGGGATCAGGAAGCAGGTTGCACTGAAGCCCTTGCTAAAACAAAAGGGGCATACGAATAGCATGAAGTCTTTGAAAACACCTTTGAAATACTGGACTGAAAGCAAATGATGCTTAGGGAATGTTCAGGGAGGTTTTTAAGCAGAGACCACCGATGCCCTAGAAGGGGGTTTCCTGCACTGGCAGGGTTTGGGACTGGATAACCTTTCCAGCCCCTCCCAACTCCATGGTTGCAGGAGTGCTGTCGCCTGAATGCAAAGAAACAAATCTGAAACAATTGTGGTACTTCTGTTTCTCTTTGAAAGGGCAGAGCTTGAAGAGAGGCAGTGCTGGCTGCTGCCAGGCACGTCGGGACAGAGAGCCAGGAGCCTACAGAGGGTGTCGTGACAGCTCCCATGTTCTTCATAGGAATCAGCTGCCCCTGCTGGGAGACACTGATTACCAACTGGGAGCTAGCTTGCCAAGCTGCACCGAAGCTCCTGAATTATCAGCTCAACTCTTCCCTGATGGAAAGAGCAGGGCCCAAATAGTAGCCCCTTAAAGGTAAAGGGACCCCGACCATTAGGTCCAGTTGCAGATGACTCTGGGGTTGCGGCGCTCATCTCGTTTTATTGGCTGAGGGAGCCGGCATACAGCTTCCAGGTCTCTTCTTTGCGGGCAAAACCCAAGACTGAACCAGGACTGTGTCTCAATAAAGTCTTTTACCACTGCCGTCTTTGAGTACCAGTAGTGTACCTGGAGGGTGAATACTAAAGCTGCTGTGAGCCTTAGCAGAAGGACTGGGAGGGTGGGGAGGGAGATGCCAGATCCCTAGGAGGCAGCCTTATATATAGTGGAGGGAAGTTCCTAGGCAGCAACAGCAGCACCTCTGCATTTAGAGATGCTCAGGCACCTTTAACTCCCACACTGTTTTGCATCCCTACCTGCATGCACTGCTTGTTCTGTGCGTCAAGCTCTGCTTAGCAACTTACCGTGGGTGAGGGTTGGAAGATCAGGGACTTCAACCTCTTCGCATCTCTATTGTAGCAAACACATAAGCATATATCCCTTCTTGGTCCAGTGAGCTTTTGAAGGCCTTCCTTTCTGATTCAGAGGTGAAAATGGGAGTGTCTCTGGAGCACAGCAGCGTATTCAAGTTCTTGCTCTTCTCCACTGCTGAAAATTCACCCACTTGTTATGGACAGTCAAGCAGCAGCAGCAGCTTCAAATGAAGGCTCAAGCAGAATCCTTTTGCTAGATCTGTGATATTGCTTTGCTTTGTGTAGGGAAACAGAAAATAGGTGTCTGAAGCACCTTTAGGAGGCTGAAACGTTATGCCACAAGCATCAAAAAAGAGAACTGACCAGTTACACCTGTCTCCTGACTTTTGTGCATGGGCCAAAGTGACACTGGGAAGACTAGGTGGCCAAGGGGGAAAGTGTGGGAGGGAAGTTTCCAGAACAGCCTTGAAAAGAACTACTGTAATAGACAAGTGTGTCTTACTTCTGGAAGTGCTTGTCCTTAATGATCAGAAAATTCTGATGGGTTAACTCCATGATACGTATGAAGCTGCTTTATACTAAGCCAAACAGCTAGCAGTAGTTTCAACTTTTCCAGATCTGGGAGCCTGCTTTCACCTAAGCATGCTTTTGGAGACGGAATTCTTAATTTTTTACCATATATTTCTATGATGGTACATGATATCCCCACCCCCATGGGACAAATCACATGTCAATCATCTAATGTCATTATGCTTTCAGCAGGGAGTAGCTGCTCAATCCAGTTGCCCACAGAAAATTTGGTTGTGCAGCAGTATCTCTCCCTGCTCCATATATGACATCACATATGACATCAGGTGGGAGGCAGGTAGGCGTGGTTTGAGAAAAATAGAAACCCTGGGCCAAATGGAGACCTAGTGCAGGCCAAATTTGACCAAAGAGCCAGAGGTTCCAAAGCCCTATGCTAGTGGATCCCAGCCTACCAGCTAAAGACCAATGATCTAGCCTAATATTGTCTATTTGCCAGGGTCTCTGGCAGAGAGAAGTTGCTACCCAGTCCTTTTAAATCAGTGCTGCTGAGACCCCCTGCGTGCAACACAGCAGCTCTACCCCTGAGCTATGTAGTCCCCAACTGGGTTCCTTCCAGTGAGGATTCAAACTCTGGAACTCAACTACCCACACTACTGGGGGGGGGGGTGAGAGAAAAGAAATCCAGAGAAGAAAGGAGATTACACTTCTGTTTATTTTGCACCTCTGCTTCTGTAAACCACCAGGGAGATGCTGAGTGCCTCTGAGGGCTTGGGAACAGCTCTGCCCCTGCCTAGTAGCAGGTGACTCAAACCCAGCATTAAGGCTTTTCCTGCGCTGTCTCAGCCTCCATAGGAGAGCCACAAGGATTCAGGAAAAGGTATAAACAAGGATATAAACAAGGAGAGGCAACCTCCACCCCCTCCTGTAATCTCAGCCCATCTTCTCCCATGGCAGCTCCCTTTGGTAGCTTCCCCCCAAACCTTGGTGCCCTCCAGATGTCTTCCACTACAGTTCCCATCAGCCCCAGCATTCTAATGCTCTGCTGGCTGCAGAAGGTGGCAACTGTAGTGCAAAACAACTGGAGGGCACCCAGTTGGGGAAAGGCTGCCCTACATCCTTTGGAATACACACAGAGCAGATGAACATCATGTAAAACTTCATTGTGCCCTGATATTACAAAAGATGGGATTCTGGCAGAGGAGTGTGCGTGTCCTTCTAACATGTCAATTGATTCGCCATTTCTTGTCAGCCAGCTGGAACCACTTTCAGATTAAACCATGCCCCCCCAAATGCTCAGTGGAAAGGATGAGGGAAGCGAAGGGGGGAGAAACTCACCTGTCCAGCAAACACTACTGCGGGAGACTGTTTAGGACTGGATCCTCCCACCCCCACAAATTTGTTCACCTAAATCCTCAAAATATTTAGGATTTGAGAAAAGTCCTGTTGGTCGGGAAAAGAATGTATGCTGAAAAGAGTGTCTGGCTGTTTTTTCCTCTGAAACAAAAATAAGTGTTTTTCAGAAAATTGGGAGAGGGAAGACCTGGGAGAGGGGAGACAAAAAGCAGGCTGTGTGTGCAGTTCTAGATGAAGCCTCAGAACTGCAGAGGAAGCAGCTTTTCTGTCCAAGGTCCGGTTGATGCCCTGGTGGGTTTTCCCAGCGTGCGCTATTGCCAGACTCCTGGCACCCCCTCGTGCAGCAGCTTGTCCACCTCTGTCCTCTGCAGCCAGAGGCGCTGCTGCTTCTCGCTTTGCAGCTCTTCCATGTGGTGGCTGCTCCGGCAGACCTGCGCTCCGTCGCAGCTGCCGCCGTGCAGCAGCCTGCAGGTGTTGCAGCAGGAGGCCGGGAGGGTGCCCGGGTGCATGCACGAATGCAGGTGATAGCGCGGCGGCTCTGTCGGGGACATCCCTGGACCTGGCACCGGAGCTCGGCGCATCCCCGTGGGGCTCAGC
The DNA here is from genome assembly GCF_963506605.1 of Zootoca vivipara. Lineage (NCBI taxonomy): Eukaryota > Metazoa > Chordata > Lepidosauria > Squamata > Lacertidae > Zootoca > Zootoca vivipara. The sequence goes on from NC_083281.1 coordinate 60,441,831, forward strand.
TGGGGGCTCCTTGGCTGCCTTGCTGAGGGAGAGGCTGGGCTGCTGCCCCGGTGGAGCTGGGGGCCGCCAGGGCTGTCGTAGTGAGGGCTGGGAGACAAGAAGCGGCTTCCCGGAGGCGTGGGGTAGTCCGCTTCCGAAGTTCTGCTAAGCTCCCGCCGCAGGGAGATAAAGGAGAAGGAGGTCTCCAGATCGGGGCCCTCCGAGGCTGGGATCCCGTTGCCGTATGGTGGCTCCTCCGGGCCCAGCACCCACATCTTGCTCCTGTTCTCCGCAAGCCCCTGCGGACTCTGGAAGTGCTGCTCTCTGCTCCGCAACCGGGGGCTGCTGCGCTCGCAGAGGGGGATGGGCTGCTGCTGCTGCGATGACAATGGCAACCTAGGTCCCAAAGGGTCACCATACGGGCCCTGCCCTTCCGGACCCTCCCTGTACAGGTCTATCGCATCAGCTGGCTCCACACGGAAATCTCTGCCCCTAGGCCATCGCACCAGGCTCTGCAATTTGGCCACACAGTTCTCCAGGCTGCCTTTGGCTTCCCTGCGGGCCTGGAGAAGATCTTCAGGTGAAGCGGTGTACGGCTCCAGCTCCTGCACGATCTTCCCCAGGATCTCGCACTCGACCCTGGCTGCAAAAAAGCAGCAGGCTGCAGTGAGGAGGCTGGCACTCGGGGGCAGCTGGGCAATGACCAGGTGGAGGCTGTCTCTCGGGATGTAGCCCAGCCGGCGGAAACTCCTGGTGATTTCGGCCTCAGGCAGGACTCCCTGGAGGACGTGCACGTAAACACCTGAGAAAGTCTGCAGAGAAAGACACAGACTTAGTGCCCTGCATTGCTCGACACACAAATTTAATACTGTTACAAAGCAATTTACACAGCCATCGATAAAACAATCTATTTTCTTTTCTTTAATTGCCATGCCAGGAGTTTTCCCACTGAAGTAAATGAACATGGCTACCTTAGGTTCATTAATTTCAGTAGCTCTTCTGTGAATATGACCAGTTTTGGATACAACTTTGGATACCACAAGTTTGTTTGTTCATTCAGTGACTAGGCATGGTACAAAGCAACAATATTATCTTCGTATTATGCATGGGATTATACATGCTGCCCAGCTGTCATTGACCGGTAACCATTAGATAAAGTAGTGTTTCAGGTTAAGAACAGTTTCAGGTTAAGACCGGACCTCCGGAACAAATTAAGTTCTTAACCAGAGGTACTACTGTACATTTACTGAAAATGAGTATGAAATTTATCCATGCCATGAAATTAGCAGCTGTAGGAGTATGTGACTGGTTTTTGTTTTTTTTAATTAAAAGGAAGTTTTAAATTTGTTTTTATTTTAGGTTTAATTGTATTAAGCACTTCCATTTTGCTGTTTGCTGCCCTGCGCTCCTTTAGGAAGAAAGGCAGGACAGAAATTTAATACAGAATAATGATTCCTTCAGTTCTCTGGAAGAGAAGCAGGATTTCAGCAGTGAATATTACTACTCTGACCGGGACAGGAAACTATCAGGAAATGGAGGAAAAGGGGCTGAGAAGCTAAGTAAACCTCTGCACACCAATGAATGGAAGGTGGTTGGCTTTATTTTTTATATGTTGCACGTCTATATTTGAGGTGAGCTGCTCTTTGCATGATTTGGAAGTAAGGAAGGAATTCAAATAAGTAAAATAAACAACTGTTTCTGTCTGCAATATAGCAGAGTCCTGTGCGGCCTCCTCCCTCTGCCCCCACAATGCCTGACTTCCCCCCACAATGCTCACTTTTATGGTTCCAAATTCCTTGCGCCAGGGGAAGAAGTAAAGATTGATGGCTGCCAGCTCCAGCACCTCAAAGGCCCGGCCAAGATTCTGGAGCGCCAGTCCCAGATCCAGCTGTCCTCTCAGGGCCGCGGCAAGCATGGCGAAGGTGTCCTCCCCTCTCAGAGCACTGTGAACTTCTGGATCCTCCAGCAGTTGCCGCCACATCCGCTCCTTCAGGGACGAGTCAGTGCAGATGCCAGTGTGGCCCTGGTGGAAATTGTTCTCCAAGCACTGGCGATACTTCTCCTGCAGTGCCGCTCCAGGAGACAACATCCTGCAGCGTGATGAGAGCAAAGCCCTGAACCTGGTCCCATTTGAAATTCCGTCAGTCAAATCAGCCTATGGCTACGAGTGGGATTGCCAAGTGAATGAATTCAGCCATCAAGCCCATAAAACACAGCCTTGTATACTGCACAGGGTGGTTGTATTGATTTACAAAACCCATAGATGAGTTTTCCCGCTGCAAAGAAAATACCCATGCCAAATATATATAAAATTCCGCCCCCAGAAGCCCTTTAACATAAGCTGCAGTCCATAAATAGACTGATGCAGTATGGGCAGATATTCTTCATTTGCATGTGTATTCTCACTTCTCATGTTTTTTTCCAGTGTGTGTGTGTGTGTGTGTATTGCATTGAAAAGAACCTTTTCCTTGCAGCACTGAAGGATTTGTTTTTTTGTTTTTGTTTTAATCTTAAAGGAACAGGTTTTTTAAAAAGTTTTAAAAATCATAATTATAATAGCACACAAAAAAAGAATCTTATAATATCATTGGCAGGTATTGCAAGTAAATGTTTCTATATTTCAGACAAATGTCCCAATTATATTTAATTTGTTTATTGCTATCCCTTTCTAGAGGAGGGCTAAATCGTTTTTTAAAAGAGAGCTCATTACCTTCAGGTTTACAATCTAAGAAGGCATGACACAAAGGTGGAAAGGTGCATTTAGGTAACCCACCCTAAACAGTTTAGGGACCCAAAGATTAAAACCAGCATTTTGAACTGGACCTGGAAACGCACTGGTAGCCAGAGCAATTGGTGCAGAAGTGTTGCATGATCAGACCATGTCTGGGTAACAGTATGTATGTACAGAATGTATATATATATGCGCATGCAAAGCGTAATGTAACCGCAATCAGAAGGTAGGTGATAATGGCCAAGTGATAGGAAAGGGAATTGAAGTGTATTGATTCATTTCAGCCATTTCTACCCTGCCTTTTAGAGGATAAACCCTCATGGCTTTTAAAGGATGTTGCCCTGGTGTACAGAGGAATGCTACTGTCTGGCCTGACTGCTGGAGATTTTGGCAGGAAAAAAGTGTTCTCAAGATCATTACTGGCTCATCAGTGAGAATTTGGCTATTCCCTTTCTCTCATCCATCCCAAACCGTTGGCACTCACACACTTCCCCGATTGTCCTCTTGCTTTTTTCAAGCACTGATTAAGTTTCCAGCAGAGTTGCTGCACAGAGCTCTTGTGTACAAACTGACAGCTGGTATTGCAGTGGAATGACAAGTGCCACTGACAATGGAACTCGCCCCATCTTCTGCATTACTTGTTCAATTATTATCTTCACTCTCTCCACCATCTGTACGCCAGCCTCCTGCAACCTGGTGCCCTCCATATTTTTGCGACTGACTCCCCATATGCCTTACCACTGACCATGTTGGCTGAGGCTGATGGGAGCTGTGGTCCACAAGATCTCCTGTCCTCCAGACGGTGCTACTCTTTGGAGAAACTAACAAGGTGCATGGCTGGGGGGGGTAGTTTTGCCAATTTCACCACATTGCCTTTTAAATATGTCTCTACATTCTCCACCACTAAAGTGAAAGTAAGTCCTTGTGAGAATATCTATATCAAAATATACACACTGTTTAGTATGCCAAGACTATTCCGATTTGGAATAGAGTTAGGAGATATTTGCTTCCTCTCTTCAGTCACATCCGGTTCATTGGTAGAGAATCAGCTTTGCATGCAGAAGTTCCAAGGTTCAACATCTCCAGGTAGGGATGGGAGAGACCCCTGCTTGAAACCCTGGAGAACTGCTGAATACTGTGGGACTCTGCCTGCCACCCTGAGCTCCCTGCCCTTTGGTTGCCACTCTGTGGCTTCTGCCTCCTTCCCTCCACATGTCTGGGAGCCAAAAAGGCAGCCAATCACCACAGCCACAGCTCAGGGAGAGAGGGTGGAAGCGAGCCACCCAGGGGACTAGAGCACATGAGCCAGGCAGGGACAGCCCCTGCCCCAAGAAAAGTTGTTGGGACTTCTTTGCCAACACTTGCTACGTTCATGGCTTCTGAGTATGTGGCTGTCTTCTCTGAAAGAACTGCTGTTAGTGCATAACACCACAGACAACAATACATAGTTGTCAACCCAGTTCCTGAAATAAAAAGGTAAGTTGCTATGGGAGCACTTTAGAATCAAAAGCCCACAAATAGCTCTTAAAAATAACAATGTGAAAAGATCTAAGCCCAACAGAGGGAGACTCTCGGAGAGTTAACATATACCTGTTTGCCTGAGATAACAGACCCACCCACCAGATCACCAAGTGCTGAGAATGAGAGACTTGAGGGGGATAGCTTTGCTTTTGCGCGTGGGGGAGGGGGGGTGCAGGAAGGCAAGTCCTTGGGAGAGAGTCCTGTCAGTGCCACAGCCTCAAGGTGGTAGTGGGGCACACCGTAAGTGCTTCCAATGAAGGGGGGGGGAGAAGTGCTGGAATGATTATGTGGGTACTGTGGCTTTGCAGAGAAATAGGGAAAGGGACAGAATCATAGGGCAAAACAACGGGGCATCAGCGGCGTGGGTGCCCAATACATAAATCAGTGGGAGACGGTTGGAGTAACCCACATGAAAACCCTGTAGATCATGAATCATTATTTCAAAAAGTGCCTCATCCACACTAATTCCCTGTTGGTCTGCTCCAAAAGCCCCGGGGTAGCTTCTTTGGACAGTATGCCAACATAAAGTGTGCCAGCCTTTAAGGTGCCACAAGGCGCTTCTCGTTCATGCCTAGTAGGTGCTGCACAGAAAATAAAGACACACATCGCTCCACCAGCAGGTCCAGTCTAAAAAAGGGACCGGCACCAGAAGGGACCCGCTGGCTCAGAAGCTGCCACCATCACCCTGGCAGACTTTCGGGTGCCACAGGGCTGTTGGTCGCTGCTGCTGCTGCACTAGACAAGGAGATTTGGAGCGGGGGCGGCAGTATGCCTACCACTTGGGGGATCCAAAGGGCTCGTATTTGGAGGGTGGGGGTCTGCAGAGCCTGAAAGAGCCCCCTCTCCCTGCTCGCAAGGCGAGGAAGGGAGCGCCTTTTCGTCCCGCTGGAACGTCATTGGGTGCTGAGTCAAACACGCCCGCCTCGCAAGTCTCCCCCGCACGCCCCCGCAAATCTGGCCGGTTGGGATTCGAACTCGCGTCCCGCTCACCTGCCAGCGCTCGCTCGCTAGCTCCTTGGCCCCCTTCTCTCGGTCTCTCGCTCTCTTTCTCTTTTGGGCTCGCTCCTATCACTTCCGGTTCTTCTTTGCCCCGCCCTTCCCGAGAGGAGATTACGTCAAGTCTCAGGAGCCGGCCGTTAACCTTTTCCTTGCTGCACTGAAGGATTTGTTTTTTGTTTAATCTTAAAGGAACGGGTTTTTTTAAAAAAAGTTTTTAAAATCATAATTATAATAGCACACAAAAAGAATCTTATAATATCATTGGCAGGTATTGCAAATAAATGTTTGTGTACAGTATTTCAGACAAATGTCCCAATTACCGTATATTTAATTTGTTTATTGTTATCCATTTCTACCGCACAATTGCGCTCATTTCACACGCTAGCAAGGTTATGCTTAAAATTCTACAAGGCAGGCTTAGGCAGTATGTGGACCGAGAACTCCCAGAAGTGCAAGCTGGATTTCGAAAGGGCAGAGGAACCAGAGACCAAATAGCAAACATGCGCTGGATTATGGAGAAAGCTAGAGAGTTCCAGAAAAACGTCTACTTCTGCTTCATTGACTATGCAAAAGCCTTTGACTGTGTCGACCACAGCAAACTATGGCAAGTTCTTAAAGAAATGGGAGTGCCTGATCACCTCATCTGTCTCCTGAGAAATCTCTATGTGGGACAAGAAGCTACAGTTAGAACTGGATATGGAACAACTGATTGGTTCAAAATTGGGAAAGGAGTACGACAAGGTTGTATATTGTCTCCCTGCTTATTTAACTTATATGCAGAATTCATCATGCGAAAGGCTGGACTAGATGAATCCCAAGCCGGAATTAAGATTGCCGGAAGAAATATCAACAACCTCAGATATGCAGATGACACAACCTTGATGGCAGAAAGCGAGGAGGAATTAAAGAACCTTTTAATGAGGGTGAAAGAGGAGAGCGCAAAATATGGTCTGAAGCTCAACATCAAAAAAACCAAGATCATGGCCACTGGTCCCATCACCTCCTGGCAAATAGAAGGGGAAGAAATGGAGGCAGTGAGAGATTTTACTTTCTTGGGCTCCTTGATCACTGCAGATGGTGACAGCAGTCACGAAATTAAAAGACGCCTGCTTCTTGGGAGAAAAGCAATGACAAACCTAGACAGCATCTTAAAAAGCAGAGACATCACTTTGCCGACAAAGGTCCGTATAGTTAAAGCTATGGTTTTCCCAGTAGTGATGTATGGAAGTGAGAGCTGGACCATAAAGAAGGCTGATCACCGAAGAATTGATGCTTTTGAATTGTGGTGCTGGAGGAGACTCTTGAGAGTCCCATGGACTGCTAGAAGATCAAACCTATCCATTCTTAAGGAAATCAGCCCTGAGTGCTCCCTGGAAGGACAGATCGTGAAGCTGAGGCTCCAATACTTTGGCCACCTCATGAGAAGAGAAGAATCCTTGGAAAAGACCCTGATGTTGGGAAAGATTGAGGGCACTAGGAGAAGGGGACGACAGAGGACAAGATGGTTGGACAGTGTTCTCGAAGCTACGAACATGAGTTTGACCAAACTCTATCCATTTCTAGAGGAGGGCTAAATCGGTTTTTTTTAAAGAGAGCTCATTACCTTCAGGTTTACAATCTAAGAAGGCATGACACAAAGGTGGAAAGGTGCATTTAGGTAACCCACCCCAAACAGTTTAGGGACCCAAAGATTAAAACCAGCATTTTGAACTGGACCTAGAAACACACTGGTAGCCAGAGCAATTGGTGCAGAAGTGTTGCATGATCAGACCATGTCTGGGTAACAGTCACATCTAGGGAATTAAAAACAGATCCCGGTAACTTAGCATGATTGTTCCATGGGATACACCCCAAACAGCTATCAAATCGCAGATTACATCTACCACACAGACTAAGCTGTAAAAATCAGGCATAGATCCAAAGTGGGGATCCTCATGATTTCTACATTAAATCTTCCTAAAGTCACTATTAAAATGCACATAACATTGGTAGCCCGTGATCTGAACCACAGATGTCATAAATCCCATACTTCATGATGCCACTATGCCATGGCATGAAAACATGGAGCAGGCCCCTGCAAGGAGGGACTTTTCAACCTTTTTGGGTCCACTGCTCCCTTGACCAACTACATTCTATCAGTGGCACCCCTGTGGGGCTCAGGAGACCAATTATGTCACCCCTTGCCTGAGCTGGCAGCCCCACACCCCTGCCTTGTGGAAGGTTCCCTCAGCCTCCTCTCTTCTCCCCTGTCCTTGGGAGTCATCTGCACAGCTGCAGCTGCCACCCCGGTCTCTGAGCTGCCCCGCCCCCCGCCCCAAAGAGAGGTGCCCCCTCACAATAACCCACAGGGGCCTGGGAAGCACCCCCTGGCGAACTCCAGAGGCAACATTCACCTGGGGAGCTTGGAGCCAGAGCTGCTGCAACAAACAGTTGTGCAAGCATTTAGGAGGCAGAGACGTGAGAGGGAATCAGAGGAAAGGGCCAGTGTTGCCCGCGGCACCCCTGACCATCATTCAAGGCATCCAAGGGTGCCATGGCACACCGGTTGAAAACCACTGATAGAGGCTAATGCATGCCCCAAGGCTTCTTCAGTCTTGAAGAATATCATAGCTAAGATCATAACAAAACATAGTGGCTGGCATGGTGCAGCCTGATCCTAGGCACACTTACTTGGAAGAAAAGCCTGCTGTGTTTGGTTAGGCAGGGTAGTTACCTAAAAAGTGTGCATTTAAACCCATCCAGTTCTAGAAATCCAGCAACAGTTCCCAATAAAACCTCAACCCCTTGGTAGAACACCTGCCTTGCATGCCAAAGGTCCCAAGTTCCATCCCCAGCATCTCCAGGTAGGGCAGGGAAAGGTTCCCCAGTCTGGAATCTTGGGGAGTTGCTGCCAGTCAGTGTAGGCAGTATTGAGCTAGACGGACCAATGGGTCTGGACTCTGTATAAAGGCAGCTTCCTATGTTCCTGCCTGCCTTTCCATCACTGGGTCCTATGGTAGCAAAAGACAGCTTCTGTTTGTAAATGAAAAGACCTGCAGCAGAGGGCGCATTTGCATTGAGAAATAAGCTCTTTTTCCTGATGCAACTGGAAACCTCCAAGCTGTGAAAGAGTGAGGGAAAGCAATGCTGAGGAACAGGACAGACAGTTCTGTCTTTCCTTACAGGGTTCTTCTAGAAATCCTGCCTTTATTACCTTTACAGTATTTTTATTACAATTATTTATTTCCTAGGTAAATGGATTTTAGAATTGCTAAGCCTGATTTGTATTCAATTGATATTATTTTATTGTACAGTGCTTAAAACAAAAATTGTCATGAGGTGTCTTGCAGGCCTTGTTGTGAGAGCTAGTGTGGTATAATGGTTCAAGTGTAGGACTAGGACCTGGGCTGCCAGGGTTCAAATTCCTGCTCAGCCATTAAAGTCACTGGGTCACCCTGGGCCAGTCTAAACATACTTCACAAATAAAACGGGGAGAAAGCGGAGTGTGTGTGTGTGTGTGTGTGTGTGTTTGTAAGTAAGTAAGTAAGTAAGTAAGTAAGTAGGTCAGTCAGTCAGTCAGGATAAACAAAAATCGAATGAATAAATCTGGTGCATGTTTTCTCAGAAGTACAGAGTTCAATGGTGCTAAGTAGGTGTGTGTACAGGGCTGCAGCCAGTGTGGAGAAAGTGTATGCAGATGTCTCCAAAAGTAATCCCTGTTGGAGTGTCCAAGGTGGCTCATTGGAACTGATAAGGTGGAAGACAGGGAGGAGGCAACACGAGGAGGATGAGGAAGCTGACAGACAGGGCCATCCTCAGGATGTTGTACGAAAGAAGACAGGCAGGTTTATGCAACTATGCATGGCATGAAGAAAGTGAATAGAGGAAATTTTTGTTCCTACTAGAACCTGCGTACATCCATTGAAGCTGAGTGTTGGCAGATTCAGGAAGGATAAAAGACTTCTTCATGCAATTAAGCTATGGAACTCGCAGCCACAAGAGCCAGTGATGGCCACTGACTTTGATGGCTTTAAAAGAGGATTGGACAATTACATGGACAAGGCTATCAATGACTACTAGCCATAAGGGGTATGCTCCACCTCCAATGTCAGAGGCAGTAATGCTTCTGAATACCAGCTGTTGGGGTTCTGCTTGAGGGTTTCCCACAGGCATCCCGCCGGCTACTGCGAGAATAAGATGCGGGGCTAGATGGCCTGAACCAGCAGACCCGTTTTATGTTCAGGTGGGGACAACTGGACTCAAGGATATGTGCTTGGGAATTGCAGCCCAGTCCACTGCAGAGTGACCCCAAAACAAGCCTCTCTGACCTCCAGAGGTCTAAGGCTGTCCCACACTATGCATTTAATGCCCTTTAAAGCACGTTGTTTCCGCCCAAAGAATCCTGGGAACTGTAGTTTGTTGAGAGTGCTGCGAACTGTAGCGCAGCGAGAGGCAAACTACAATTCCCATGGTTCTTTTTTCCGGGGGACCATGTGCTTTGAAAGTGTTCTACCTGAATTATTGTGGCTAAGACCTAATTAACGCGGGAGGGACTGCAGCAGTCCGCTCACCTCCCCCGGTGGCGCGGCTGCAACCTTTGCCGAGCTGCCCGCCCGCCTCCTGCACAGGCTTCCCCGGCCCCTCCTCTGAACCTTCTCACGTGGCAGCCACTGTGCCGCCTCCTTTCCCGGCCGCGGCTCCGAGTCTGCGCCCTTCCGCTCGCTCAGTTCGCAAGAGGAGGGAGAAGACGAGCAGCCGGACGCACGGAGGGCGCTGTAGCAGGAGGTGAAGCGCAGGTGGGCGCAACCGACTTTCTGGGGGGTGGGGCGCAAACTGATACAGGGATTCGCGCTGGGAGAACTCCCTTTGCAAATCGGGCGCTGCAGCGTACAGACCACTACGGGGCATATGCAGAGTGCCTTTGATTGCATACCGTGGAGTAGAGAGGTGAGAGGCGTCGTGGTCCCCTCTACGATTTAAACAGGGGAGTGGGTAAAGCTGAAGGGCCTGGGGGTTGGGGGCTCCACAGAGAGGCGGGGCGCGCTTCTGGAAAAGTCTAGCCCCCCTGCCTACCGTTCGAGATCCATTATTGGTAACGCGTTCCACGGATTCCCTTCTGCTTAGTTTCTGGAGATGGCTGTCAGCCCTCTGGTGTATGTTTGTCTTCCTCCAGTGTTGGGCTTTCCAGATATATCCTGGGAGAAGAGGATGCTGGCCTGGATTTGCCTTTGGCCTGACCCAGCAGCCTCTTCTTAGGTTCTTGTTTCTTGTGTGAAATTCTGTAGAGCCGCTGCCACTCAGCAGTGTAGCCAGTACAGAGCTAGGTGGACCAGTGGTCTGAGGCATCTTATTCCATCGCTGTGTTTTTTATTTGTTTGATCCATTGATCCAACCCTTCAAATTGCATTGGCTAGCTGGCTGGGCAAGCGAGCGCTTCTAATCATGTAAAGAGTGCCTCAGATTCCCTGTAAGTGCAGTTTATTTATTTTTATTATTTATTAACAGCAGGGAATAACTGGCGCTGCCCGAGATTTTTTAGAAACTGAAAAATATTGTGTGTGTGTTTTTGTTTTGTTTTTTGGAATGGGTAGTGTCATTTGTGAATTTGGATCCATCACACCAGAAATGGGGTGAAGTCTTGATTCAAAATGGCGCCTGGCTTCCAAACGTCAACAAAAACCCCTCCCCCACCTTGGGAACCCTTGCAACCAAGTTTGGTGGTGATATCCCCAGAGGCATCTAATCCTATAGAGACCAAAGGGACAGACAAACCACTTTCCAAAATATATAGTGGATTGTGTTTATATTTCACCTTTCCTCCAGCGAGCTCAAGGTATTATAGATGGCTTCCCCACTCCCTCCGTATCATGGCAGTCCTGTGAGGTAGGTTAGGCCGAGAGTTGGTGATTGACCCAAGATCCCCCAATGAGCTTCACAGCCAAGTGGAGATTTGACACACCATACAGTGGTACCTCTGGTTAAGAACTTAATTTGTTCCGGAGGTCCGTTCTTAACCTGAAACTGTTCTTCACCTGAAGCACCACTTTAGCTAATGGGGCCTCCTGCTGCCGCTGCACCGCCAGAGCACGATTTCTGTTCTCATCCTGAAGCAAAGTTCTTAACCTGAGGTACTATTCCGGAGATCCCGAACCATAGGTGGCTAGATTGGCCTCAACTAGGGCCAGGGCCTTTTCAGTATTGGCCCCAACTTGGTGGAACGCTCTTTCACAGGAGACCAGGGCCCTGCGGGATTTGTCATCTTTCCGCAGGGCCTGCAAGACAGAGCTATTCCGCCTGGATTGGATTTAGTCTGACCCCTGTGTTTTCCTCCCTCATGGTTTGGATTTATGGACTGCTTAAAATGAGGCTGCATTTTAAATTTTAATATCGTATTTTAATCTGTATTTTAATTAATTGTTTTCTTTTCTTTTATGTCTTATTGTGATTTTGTTGGTGTTAGCTGCCCTGAGCCTGGTTTTGACTGGGGAGGGCGGGGTATAAATAAAAATTTATTATTATTATTATTTCTGGGGAAGCGGAGTTTGTAACCTGAAGTGTTTGTAACCTGAAGCGTTTGTAACACTGTATTGGCTTTCTTGGTCTATACAGGTAAAGCAAATATGTTTCTTTGGTTACCTCTTTAAATAGGTTTGATTGAAATCTTGAGTCAGAATCAGCCCTGACCTTTCCTTTTAAAAAGATTTCTCCGAACCCCCCTCCTGAGGGGTCATTTTGGGGCATAACTAATTGAGGGTGGGATATGGTGTTTCCTGGCAGCACAAACGTGTAAAATACGAACATGAGTTTGACCAAACTGCGGGAGGCAGTGGAAGACAGGAGTGCCTGGCGTGCTATGGTCCATGGGGTCATGAAGAGTCGGACACGACTAAACGACTAAACAACAACAAATGGTGTTCCCTGGCAGCACAAATGTGTAAAATCCACTGACGGCTATTAAAACACTGCTTTCCTCTCCACTTGGTATAATTTTCAAGATGGCAGCAGACAAGCCAGGTATCCTATTCACCTGCTGACAGGCTTAATGTGGCCGGTAGGCATCATACGGCTGGTAGACTGTCATACAGTGCTTCCGCTCCTTCCTCCTGGGCCGTGTTCAGAAAGTGGTGGTGGGGTGTGAGTGTTCAGACCCCTGGGCTCTCACTTGTGGGGTGCCTCACGGTTCTGTCCTCTCCCCCATGCTTTTTAACATCTATATGAAGTCGCTGGGAGAGATCATCAGGGGGTTTGGGCTGGGTGTTCATCAGTATGCGGATGATACCCAGCTCTAGCTCTCTTTCAAATCAGAACCAGTGAAGGCAGTGAAGGCCCTGTGTGAGTACCTGGAGGCGGTTGGAGGATGGATGGCGGCTAACAGATTGAGGTTGAATCCTGACAAGACAGAAGTACTGTTTTGGGGGGACAGGGGGCGGACGGGTGTGGGGTACTCCCTGGTCCTGAATGGGGTCACTGTGCCCCTGAAGGACCAGGTGCACAGCCTGGGAGTCATTTTGGACTCACAGCTGTCCATGGAGGCGCAGGTCAACTCTGTGTCCAGGGCAGCTGTTTATCAGCTCCATCTGGTACACAGGTTGAGACCCTACCTGCCCGCAGACTGTCTCACCAAAGTGGTGCATGCTCTAGTTATCTCCCGCTTGGACTACTGCAATGCGGTCTACGTGGGGCTACCTTTGAAGGTGACCCGGAAACTGCAATTAATCCAGAATGCGGTAACTAGACTGGTGGCTGGGAGTGGCCGCTGAGACTACATAACACCGGTCCTAAGAGACCTACATTGGCTCCCAGTACGTTTCCGAGCACAATTCAAAGTGTTGGTGCTGACCTTTAAAGTCCTAAACGGCCTCGGTCTTGTATACCTGAAGGAGTGTCTCCACCCCCATCGTTTAGCCCGGACACTGAGATCCAGCGCCGAGGGCCTTCTGGCGGTTCCCTCACTGCGAGAAGCAAAGCTACAGGGAACCAGGCAGAGGGCCTTCTTGGTAGTGGCGCCTGCCCTGTGGAACGCCCTCCCATCGGAGGTCAAGGAGATAAACAACTACCTGACATTTAGAAAACACATAAAGGCAGCCCTGTTTAGGGAAGTTTTAAATCTGTGATATTTTAATGTATTTTAATCTTTGTTGGAAGCCACCCAGAGTGGTGGTGGAAACCCAGCCAGATGGGCAGGGTATAAATAATAAATTAATAATAATAATACGTAATAATAATAATATTGGGACCCAGGTGGCGCTGTGGTTAAACCACTGAGCCTAGGGCTTGCTGATCAGAAGGTTGGCGGTTCGAATCCCTGTGACGGGGTGAGCTCCCGTTGCTTGGTCCCAGCTCCTGCTAACCTAGCAGTTTGAAAGCACGCCAAAATGCAAGTAGATAAATAGGAATCGCTACAGCGGGAAGGTAAACGGCGTTTCCATGTGCTGCTCTGGTTTGCCAGAAGCGGCTTTGTCATGCTGGCCACATGACCTGGAAGCTATACGCCGGCTCCCTCGGCCAATAATGCGAGATGAGCGCGCAACCCCAGAGTCGGTCACGACTGGACCTAATGGTCAGGGGTCCCTTTACCTTTACCTTTAATAATAATAATAATAATAGCATGACTGCAGATTCTCACTAGCCAGCTGTGTGTGCACTATATGTGTAAAGCACGTCTCCACCCACCCAAAGAATTGTAGGCACTGTAGTTTAAGGGTGCTGGAGGGGTAAACTACAGTTCCCAGGATTCTTGGGGGAAGCAATGTATGGTGTGTAGCTAGCCTGTGCCTTCATCCTTGCTAAGTAAAAGGTCTGAGGGCATGAGGCGATTGGTGGGGATGGGGGGCGTTGAATTGGAGGCGCGTGACATTAGACAGCCTCTGTCAGCAAGTTTTCTGCACACTAATTCTTGAACAGGAGCAGTCTATCTGAGCTGTGAGAACTTTGAATTGCAGTAGCTATCACCCTAGACAGTCCAGTTATTACTAAGCCTCCCTAAATGCTTATTCTCTCTGTGTGTATAATTGTGAGTCTTCTCCAGGCATAGAAATAGTCTGGGGGTGCTTAAACCGTTGGCTTCAGGTGTTGAATTATTGCTATTCTGGCTTGTGGGCCTCCTTAGGCGTCTGGCTGGCCACTATGAGAACAGGATGTGGTCTAGATGGGCCAGTGGCCTGATCCAACTGCAGAGCTCTTATTATGCTGTTATTATGTTAAGCCAGTTAGGCCTCTGGAGAGCTCATTAGGGGAGCATTAAGGTACTGTACCTTATTTCCCTGGATTCCCTGGATTCAGCATTCAGTACTTTTGAGATAGGCTGCCTCTGAACATGGAGGCTTTGTTTATTGTGATTGGCCGATATCAGGGGTGGCCAACTCCCAAGAGACTGCGATCTACTCACAGAGTTAAAAACTGGCAATGATCTACCCCCTTTTTTGGGGTTCAGGTCAAAGTTGTTGAGCTTTTTTCAGGGAGGAGGAAAGTGCCGTTTTGATGGGCTGCAGGGTGAAAATGTTGAGCTTTTTTAAGGGGAGCCATAGTTGTTGAGCTTCTTTGGGGGGAGCCAGTGATCTACTACAGATGTCCAGTGATCTACCGGTAGATCACGATCTACCTGTTGGACGTGCCTGGCCTATATCCTCAGCATTGATTCAATAGAATTTCAGGTTCAACCGATTCTGGAATATGACTCCCTTCTGTGAAGTCTCTTGGATTAAAATGGTTTCCACTGGCTGACTGTGGCTTTGTTCCCTTCTTCACCTTTCACTCCTGATTACTCTTAATAGGTGCAAATTGCCTTTGATCCTTGCAAGATCTTTTATCTGCTATGGCTGGTGTTTGCCTTGGCTAGGCAGTAGGTTTTTTGGGAAAGGAGTGTGGGGAGGGATCCCAGTTGTGACAGCTGGTGCGTAGAAAGATCCTTGAAAAACCATTTTAAAAACAACAAAGCAAGAAGAAACTTTCTTTGAGTTTTGGCAAAGCTTTGGCAAACAAGGTGCTGTTTCTATACAATAGTTAATTAAAAGCTTCAGGATGGTTCTGAGGCTAAGATATTCCTGCTAAGGGAAGAGAAATGTTGTTTGCAATATATTTCCTGGAGGAGAGAGAAAGCCGGGCAAAAGTCCTTTTGCAGTAGGCCAGGCATCCCCAAACTGCGGCCCTCCAGATGTTTTGGCCTACAACTCCCATGATTCCTAGCTAACAGGACCAGTGGTCAGGGATGATGGGAATTGTAGTCCAAAACATCTGGAGGGCCGAAGTTTGGGGATGCCTGCAGTAGGCTATGGTCTCATGGAGCAGAGGATGCTTTGCTGCACAGTGCCGAGGTAAGATGGGATGAGTGAAAATGGTCAGAGAGAAGTGTCCCCCCCTTGCTTAGTGCTAGAACCTGGGGCCATCTGATCAAGTTGCAAGTTGGAAGATTCAGGATAGACAAAAAGTACTTTGTCATGCAGCACGTAATTAAACTGTGGAATTTGCTCCCAGAAGAGGCAGTGATGGCTGCCAACTTGGATGGCTTTAAAAGAGGATTACACAGATTTCTGGAGGATAAGGCTATCAATGGCTAGTCATGATGGATATGTATTACTTGCACTCTCAGAAGCAGCCTGCTTTTGAATGCCAGTTGCTGGGAATCCCAAGCAGGGAGACTTGCTATTGCACTCAGGGGGGCGGGTTTCCATTGGGGAACCTGGTTGGCCACTGTGAGAACAGGATGATGGTCCTTTAGCCTGATCCAGAAGGGCTCTTCTTGTATTCTTAAATGAAACAGCATGAAGTTACAGATTTCTGGGAAATGGGGGCTCTTTTGCCAAGGTATAAAAAGGCGGGGGGGGGGGGTTGATACCTGCATTGAGACAATACATTTTAAAACATATATAAGTTTTTACAGTAGAACATAGGGGTATAAAAAGTTCTTTGCTGGATCTGACCAAAGTCCTGTTTAGTCCAGCATCTTGTTCTACCCAGTGGCCAATCAGGTGCTTCTGGAAAACTCAAAAACAAGAAAATAAACTTCCAAGGAAAAGTCTGCTCAGAGGTCAACACCTGCCCACTTTATACAACAGCGCAACATCAGGCCCTTTCTTCCGAACTGTTCACTGGGTCTGTCTAGAATAGATGCAGCATGATTTGTGTACTGTACTGCATGAGTAGGGGCAACTACCGTATGTACAATTGTATTTGCTCACATGGATGCAGTCTATCAGCGCAAACATTAATCTACTCCTCTGGGTTCTGTTAATGATCTCTTGCTTCCAACGCCCATTGATGCTTGAGGCAAAGCACAGAACACCCCCACTACAGTACCTATATCTAGTTCCTTCATATGAGTCCTGCATGACTCTTCCTTCTCCTCCCTTTTTAAAAGTAGACCCTGCATCATTGAAATTTTTCATAAGATTATAATCTTCAGGCCAGTTGGAGGCAAACCTTTAAAACGGGATGAGTGGAGGAAGGGGGGCGGTTGGTGCGGGCCGCCCTGGGTGTCACCACTGAGGGGGGGTGACAAATTGCCGGGTGGCACTCACTGCGGGGCCTGCAGCCCCGCCCCTGGGCGCACTGCCCTGGGCGCCCAAGCAGCTTTCTCCGCCGCTGGATGAGCAGGTGTATATTAAATATATATAAACTGGACCTTCATCCAAAAATAGATTTCAGGGCAATAAGAATCTGAAGCCACAGAATTGTAGATTTGGAAGGGACTCCGAGGATCATCTGGTACAACCTCCTGCAATGCAGGAATATGCAGCTGTCCCTTATGGGGATTGAACCTGCAACCTTTGTGTCATCAGCACCACACTTTAACCAACTGAGCCATCTCCAGTGCAAAATTAAAACAACAGAAAGTGTTAAACAGCAGTATAATAAATCTGAGAGGAACGAAAATACCTTACCAGCTAAAAATACAATAACTTAAGATGTCTGGGCAAATGAAAGGTTTTAAGCTGGTGCCAAAGGGAATTCATCATTTACTATGGAGTGGGATGGAGCAGGTGCTCACTGTAGAGAATAGCTAAGGGTCCAACTTCACCTTCGTTAAAATTGATCCATTAGATAGGGGTTAGGTTGGAGTAGGGGTGGGGGAACCTGTGGCCCTTCAGATAAGCCCCTGGCAGCATGTCAGGAATGATGGGAGTCCCAGTCCAGTGAAACCTGGAGGACCATAGGTTCTCCATCCTGGCATTAAATTAAAGCTAGGAATATGAATACCTTGCAAATGGGACTTGTGCCAGTACTTCTACTGTGCCTGTGGTCCTGAGTGTTCCCTTTGCTTTTGCTTTTTTCTTCCTTTCTTCCTTTCTTTTTTTTTCAAGCCAGCCTTGGCCAGTATCCTCTTGGCCACGTCTTGGACAACTGGCTTCATTTTTCAAGGTGGCATTTTCCAAGAGACAGCGTGTTCTGAGGTTCCTCTCTGATCACAAAACAGCTGGCACTCTCCCCACAAATTTAGCAAAAAGCCCAGGTTAGATCAAAATGATAACGCAATTCACCCTGTCAAGTCCTGGTTATAAATCTGGAAGGAAGTGTACTTTGGGAAAAGGCCTGGAGGAGCCTCCTGCCACCACTGCTTTTTTGTTCTTGAGCCAAATCATTTACAAGTGTGAAACCCAAGGGGCTGCAGTATTCTGGGACCTGATAGGATAGGAAGAAGCACATTTAACTGTTGGAAGGCTGTGGGGACCTTTGAGAGGCCTCCGAGTTGAAGCTGAATAATTTCCTTCCATGCCCAGGAGAAATATTTCCAATATTTAAAGTGCCAGGCGATTCTTTCTTCCATTTATTTCAGGAGCTAGTGTCAGATTTGGTTTGGGGTGCTAAGTTGATGTTCAGGACAGACAAAAAAGTAGGTGTCTTTATGCAATGCATAATGAATTTAGTTGCACATGACATGCTGAAGGTCCTAACGGTGTAAATGGATAAGACCACTGTTCTTCAGCTTGGGGGATTTGGCCTGATCCAAGGTGGCTCACAGCAGGAGCACTACCACCATGCAAATATATGATAAGAGATTAAGAAATGGGTCCCCTAGGCATGTTTGGGTTAAAACTTAAAAGTGTAACTTGGGTCTGAAAAGGTTGAAGTTAAATGGATTGGACATTTCATTTCATTTCCCTTTTAATTTGTATGTTGCCTTACTATATTACTATACACAAGGCCGTTTACAAGCTGAAGAAACAACAGTCCAATACAATACGTCAGGCAGGTGTGGTGTGAATTGTTCTTGCCAGCAGCTTTTAAACTGTACAGCTAAAAGTGGGAGCTCTACAGTTCAGAGATCAGAGGTGGCACACCTGTGCAGGCCAGGTGTTGGGAACAGATACAAAATGATCATGGGGGTAGAGCAGCTCCCCTATGAAGAAAGATTACCGGGGGCCTTTTAGTTCAGCAAAAAAAGTGAGTAAGAGGAGACGCGATAGAGGTGTATAAAAATGATGTATGGTGCTCAGAAAATGGGTAAGTTTTTCTCTGTCCCTCATAATACTAGAACTCAGGGAAAACCAAGGAAGATTCAGAACAGACAAAAGCAGTTCCTCCTTCACTCAGCGCATGGTTACAAACTATGGGATTCGTTCCCACAAGAGGTAGTGAGTGCCACCAACTCGTATGGCTTTAAAAGAGGGTTATTTTTATTTTATTTCATAACATTTATACACTAATTGGTTGTAGAAGAAAAACCTCAAGAGCGGTTTACAAAAAGATAAAATAATAAAATTATCAAGAAAAAATCGCAACAGCAGTTTAAAATGAACAAAAAGTTAAAATAGTAACAACAGGTATTTATTAGAGAAATTCATGGAGGGCAAGCCTATCAGTGGCTTCTAGCCACAATGGCTATGTTCTCCCTCCACTGTCAGAGGCAGTGTGCTGCTGGCTACCAGTTGCTGGGAATCACAGGTGGGAAAGAGTTCTGTTGCACTTGCATCATGCTTGCAGGTGCCCCATAGCCATCTTGTTGGCCCCTATGATAAGAGAGTGTTGGGTTTGACGAGCCTGATCTAGCTCTTCTTATGTCCTGTTTTTCAACTCCCCAAGGGTATCTGTACTTTCCTATGGATGACTCTGTCTTCTGTTGGAGGGATACAACCCACAATTTCATAATCTTTTATCCATATACAAAAAGTCAATTATGGTTTAAGGAACATTATACAGGTGTGTGTGTGTGTCTGTGTGTGTCCGTGTCCTTGGTTACTGTGATATTTTAAGCAGAATGTCAAATTATACGAGAAGAGTGTTAAATTATATGAGTGAAAATAATGTAGGAGGTTGAACATTGTATTGGAATTTTATATTCCTCATAATTAACAAACTCCATTCTTCAATAAATTATTTTGGTGCACATCTTTCAATATCTCTTTTATAATGCATAAGTGTTGCGACAATGCTATATCATATCTCTCTCTCTCTCTCTCTCACACACACACACACACACACATATATATATATATATATATATATATATATATATATATATATATATATATATATACCATTGCAAAATGTTAACTGGTTTATCTGATATCCAGTTTCTTGCTGTGACTAGTCTGTCTGCAGTGATCTCAGCTGTTGCAGGTTCCAGGTCTTTCTTGTTTACTGTGTGCTTCAGATATCCCAATAAAGCAGACAGTTTCTTAGGTGTTGGAATAAAAATATTTTTTTCCTTTGTTTTGCCGGTGTGATTTACCTCCTGCCCAATCCTTTTTAAGCATCTGTTGTGGGTTTATTTGATATTCTTGTTCTGCTTTTCCAACAGCAAATGTTGAGCTCAAAGCGGCTGATGATAATACCACGAGCATGAAATTGATTGTAATAAAACCTCACAGCGGTTTACAAAAATAATAAAATGATAAAATTATTGGTAAGAAAAGAAACCTATTTAAAACATTCAGAAATAATTAAACAGTAATCTAAAAACCAGATTAAAACACGTCAACATTCTACATGTCTAGGTAGGCTTGCCTAAACAAAAATGTTTTTAGCAGGGGCCAAAAACAGTACTGTATAGGGGCCTGCTTGATAGTGCTGCCACACTAAAAGATCATTTTTTTACAAATGTACAATGAGTATACAGTATATGTGTAATGGTGCCAGTTCCACATCTGGGTGCAGATTTAATAGTATCAGCTGCTCTGAATCTGAGAGAGAATTTCAAGGGCTAGCATGCTTGCCCACCATATAAACAAAGAGTTAAGTAACATCTTTAAAACAACTTTTATGTATTTGTAAAGCAATCAGGAAAGAAAGGGGAAGTTGTAAAACACACAGTGCAGTATATCAGTGAGCAAACAAGGCCTTATTCTGCTTTTGTTATTTATGTTACTCAGCAGGAGGAGGAAGGGAATTTGAGATATTAAGGTCAGGGGACCACGCTGAAGGAATGCTGTTTTGTCTCTCCTGTTCTCATAATGAATGGGTTTGATGTATCTCATTTACCAAATGGCTGGGGAATTCTTTGGCCCTCCTGGATTTCACTGAACCCCTGATGTAAGTTGAAGTCCAGCAGCATTTCGAAGGCTATCAGCCATAAATTTCCCGTCCTAATTCTTGTATGTATGCTATCTATGCTTTGAGGTTGCAAAAGAGAGCTGCTTTGCAGGAATGACATACAGTGCATTGTTGAAGTATGTGAGTAAAGAGTTAAATAATACACATTTCCCTAATAAAAATGTACGGTAAGTGTAGCCCTGCTAGATCAGGCCAAAGGCCCATCTAGTTCCAGCATCCTGTTCTCGCATTGTCCAACCAGATAACTATGGGAAGCCCATGTATTTAATGCATTTTAAGTATATCCTTTTTTACACATGGATATGGAGACAAAAACTGAAAGCATTTAAATGCGAGAGATACACACAATATCAATTCTGTATAAAGCTACAGATTCATTTTGTAGGGTTTTTTAAATAAAAAAGTTAATTAATTTCAATGCATTACATCCTTTCCCCCTTTGTTTTAAAATGCTTGTTATACCTGAATCATTGTGTAGGATATAGCTGCAATATGACTTTGCTCTGAGCTGTACAAATCATCACTTGGGGCCTGTGAGCAATGGAAGGACTTGCTGAGGAGTTATTTGCTACTCGCAAGTATTCCATGCTGGTGGGCTTGGAACATAACAATTTAAGAAGAGTCCTGCTACATCAGGCCAAAAGCCCATCATAGAACAGGATTTGTCCAATCCTCTTTTACACCCATCTACGTTGGTGACCATCACTATCTCCTGTAGGAGCACATTACACATTTTAGCTGTGCGCTGTTGTCTCTCCTGAATCTTGGAACATTCAGCTCCACTGTATGTCCCCGAGTTCTAGAATTATGAGAGAGGAAAAGAAACTTCTATCTACCGTATTAACTTTCTCTGCACCATGCATCATTTTGTTCACCTCTGTCATCTCTCCCCACCCTTACTTGCCATTTCTCTAAACTAAAAAGCTCCAAAAGTTATAACCTTTCCTCATAGGGGAGTTTCTCTGTTTCCCCCCTTGATCATTCCCCCCCCCCTTTTCTGAACCTTTCCCCAGATCTACAATATCCCTTTTTGAGGTGAGGCAACCAGAGCTGGACACAGTATATTCTAAGTGCGGTCTAACCATAGATTTGTATAATGGCATTATGATACTTAGAGCACTGGCTAAGCTTGTTAACACGGTCTGCAATTTGCAATGATGCTGCCAGGATTGTCTTTGCCGTCCTTCCAACTGTACTGTGCTGTGCCCTTTCTGCGTGTGTTGTTTTCCTTCTCTGTCCTGTGACGGCGGCGCAGCTGACAAAAGCTTTTCCATCTGCTTAATTCTCTTTCACTGCAAGGAGAAGGGGTGGGGGGACTATTTTGACGAGCTCTTATGCATCTTCCATCTAGCCAATTATTATATTAAACTCTAGGGCCAAGATGCATGAATTAATTAAATTTCCATCTTTGCTTTTTAAAACGAGGGAGGTTGTTGGGATAGCATCACCCTTCTCTTAAAAATTTTTTTTCTCTTTGCTCTGCTGCCACTGGTTCAGATGCTAGCCTAGTAACTGAACTGTCCAATGGTTACAGAATGCGTTGCTGCAGCTTCTCATCATTTAAGCTTGAGCTGAGCGTGTGTTGCAGGATTGGAGAAAACTGGGGCAGCACATGGGGCGCTGGAGGGCAGTGTTAACAGCCGGTGCACAGCGTGGACTTGATGCCAGCGGCTTTGGCAGTGTGCTCCAGGACTGGGATAGCGCATGCTAGATAACTGCATTGCTGTGGTTTTTGTTGCTTTTCTTTCCCTTTAGAAATACTGTTTAAATTGTGACACTGGCCCATGTTAGGACTATCTAACAAGCTTAGCATAGAAGCATACAGCCAAGAAAATCATTAAGAGAAGACAGAGCATAACTGCCACCAGAACTGCCCACTCGTCCAGCACCTTTCATCCTTAGCATCAAAACCCAACACAAATTAGAAGGCTCTACCTAAGTCTTAATTCTCCGTTGCTATTGCTGTTGTTGCTAATGCTGTTTTGCTCATGGGTCATTGTTGGAGCATCTGCTTTGCACCCAAAATGTCCCAGGGCCATTTCCTGGCTGCCTGGGGAGGGGGATCCCTTGGAGAGCCACTGCCATTCAGTACATACTGAGTTAGATGGATGGACAGTCTGACTTAGTACAAGGCAGCTTCCTGTGTTTCTTCTGGCAGTCTGGAATGCCAAGCTGCAGTTTGTTCACTAAGGTCACTGAAAGTCAGGGGGAAGTAAAAGTCCCTGGCTGTTTCATTAGATAAGCTCTTTCAAAATATCTTTGCATGGGATCCTGCCTGAGGCAGTAAGCAGATGATGAAATAAAATTTTCTTGCTAGCTTGCGGTTCTGTAAGTGATTTGAGTCTATCCTGTACGAGAAGCTGCTTGAATATGGCAGTGGTGGACAATGTATGGAGCATGGGCAGCTCTGGATATTTGCAAGTACGTATCTTCTGCAATAGTGAGTTAGTGGTGGATTTATAGCGGACCATCCACACACACATCATTCAGCTTTATTAGTTACTCGGTAGTGCTTCCCCAATGTTAACACATCGTTGCCCTGCGGAGGGGCACACTTGCGCTGTAGAATAACAAAAGCGGGACAAAAACAAAAACAAATGTGGAACATTTGTGGCATGGTTCCAGGATTTCAGCAGGAAGTTACAAGATATGTACTGATTGGAAACGAAGCAGTATGTCCTCACTGAAACCTTTGGAGGCGTAAATTATACTGAAAGTGGGATTGTGTATAGCTGCCCCAATACCCTAATGAACACAAATTGTCATGAATGCACAATAAAAAGGACTTCTGGAGGGGCCTCCTGGCAGACTATAATGTGCTGTGGTCTGCATCCGCTCTGGACACAACTGATGTTTCTGGTTTTTAGAGATGCATTGCCACCTGTGTCTTTTGATGATAAATTTGCAACTCATATTTTGATTGATTCCCCTCTTGTTCGTTACACCTGCGGGAGAGCTCAGAACCAGGATAGGCTCAAGAGCCAAAATACACAAGCTTTGGCCTCAGAGGTGTGCTTACAGGATCAAGCACACAGCTGCTTCTATGTGCCAGCATGGGACAGTTGCAGGCCAGGCAGCTGATATAGCTGGTTCCTTATTGTTGATGGTGACATGAGTGTGCGGTTATTGCACAGGTGTAGGTTATTTACACAATGAATGCGCTCTTATTCCTATAAATTGTTTCGCGTCTTTAAAAATAATACCTCCTGGTGGACTGTTTGGACTTGTCCTGTGTGATTAGGTGATCCCTAAGTAATGTATTTCAAAACTGCACATGCTTGCTTTTCATCACATGTACACAGGTGTTTTCCTTTGTTTGCTTCATGATGTTTGGCACTGTTGGAGATTCTTCTGTTTATTTCACACCTTGCTAATCAGTTGGGTGCTATCCCAGCCTCTTTTGCATATTGCTAATTACAGCCCCTGACCACACTAAATAAATATATTATACTTCTTGGCTTAAAATAAGCTATTGAAGGAGAGAGGAAGGATGAGAGGACAGAATGGTAGGATTTGACTTTGGTTTAAAGTAGGGATGGGGAACCTGTGGACTTGCAGATGCTGCTGGACTACAGCTTCCATCATCCCTAGCCATTGGTTATGTTCCCTGAGGCTGATGGGCACTGGAGTCCAACAACAGCTGGAGGGCCACAGCTTCCCCATCTTGTATCAGTCAATGCAGAACTTAAATGTGTTTGCCCAGCTGGATTAAATTACTGTCCTCTCTTCTTTTGCTCTTACAAATTGCCTAACATGTAGCCTGGGTAAGGAGTTGACTGCCAGGTGTGGGTCCTGATTTAGAAGCGAACAAGCAAGGTGAATGGGAGATGTGATAGAGAGAATGCCCCAGGTTCCCTCTGTTGGTCTGTCATTTTGACAGCTGTAGTCTTAATAATTCATGTCATTTGAAAGCACACAAGTAAATGTTGCAAAGCACTCTTAGGTAACACGGGACTTCCTATGTCGACTCTTGGAACAGTAAGAGAGACAGTGATAGATCCTTTTATATTCTGGGTGAATTATTCATATACAGATTTTGCAATGGTTTTGAATTTGAAAAGGAAAAGCTTTGGGATGTAGCCTTCAACCTGCTTAATAGGTTTTTTTTAGTTTATTGCCCGAGACTTGGGGGGGGGCAGCATTTTAAATCACAAACTATGCTCACTCCAAGTTCAGTGTCTTATGGTACACTTTCCTGTTTTCTCAGTAAGCTTCTTTAACAAAAGATGAGCCTAGCAACTTGGGGTTCAGGGTAGCAGTACTCTGGTAGCACAAGTGAGCCTAGCCACTCTGTGTTCTGGGTAACAGTGGTGCTTTCTGGATCCCCCTCTCAGCTGAATTCATCTAGAAGCCTTAATGTCACTCTCACTCTGTCCTTTGCCTGGGATTATGAGGTTTTCCATGGGCTGGCTGCAGTGCCAGCCCTACCATTGGGCAGAGTGAGGTAAGCTAGTTTTCTCTGGCTTTCCTAGCTTAGCCTTGTGCCCTTAGTACGGTGGAGGAAGTTGTTGCTTTACCAGTGAGACTCACCTGTCTCTGTTCAGTCTAATTCTTTTGTACAGTATGTTAACTCCGGGGGGTGGGGTGCTGGTTGGCAGAGAGAAGAGGGACATCCAATGAAGCCAAGTCTTAGGAAATTCAAGACAAGATAAAAGAAAGTACTGCTTCATGCAGCACATTGACATTCTCTCCTCCAAGGTGTACTGATGGCCAGCAACTTGCACGACTTTAAAGAAGGAGTAAAAAAAATCATGGGGGAGTAAGGCTATCAACAGCTGCTAACCCTAATGGCTGTATTTTGCCTCCACTGTCAGGGGTGGAATGTATTTGGAGTGTCAGCTGGTGAGATTCACAAATGCAGAGGGCTTCTCACAGGCTTCTGGTCGGCCACTGTGAGAACAGGATGCTGGACTGGCCATGCAGAGCTGCTCTTGCATTCTGATGACAGGCCCTCTCTGTTTCAGAGAATCATTTGGTGGAAAGATGGGGTGCAAATACAAATATATAATGGAAGAGCGAGGGATTGAGTCCCCCCCCCCAAGGACAACTCTTTTTCTATACCCAGTTCTGTGCTCCAGTACATAGCTTGGGAATCACCATGTGAAGGCACAAGCGTTCAAAGGATTTCACTTGCTTGAAATATACCACCCACTGTGCTGATGAGTTGCTGTAGCTAGGCGATCACATGGAGGCAGGCAGGAATATCTGTATGGAAAGCATTTGGCAGGGTGTCCCGAGATAGGAATGATTTACTGCCACGTTTTTACTGCTGTGTCTTTGTGACATCTAAGCAATAAAAGATAAGTTGGCATGCCTCTCTGAGGGTGTTGCAGCTTATCTCTTGGAACCGTGTGCACCTGGGTATGCAGAGCTTTCATTGATTACGCACACGTGTGCAATGTGGTTCCTGCTTCTCTGACAGCATGTCCAGGGCGATTTCTTCAGCGAGTGCTTTCTGGAAACCAGTCCTCTTTCACCCTTTGTTCTCCTCTAGGCCAGTGGTAGCCAATGTTGTGCCCTTTCTGGCCACTCTGGCTGGACTGATGGGAGTTGGAGCTGATGGGAGCAAGTTAAATATAAGACACACAATGAAGCAACATCTGGAGGGCACTGTGTTTAAGGTGTTGCCTAGTCCCAAACTGAAGGATTATCAACTCACACTTTTCTGTTTTCTGAACAAATGAAGCCATACATTTGCAAGTCAGAAAAGCACTGCTGGATCAGACCAAGCTGGTTCCATCTAATCCAGTCTCTTGTATCCGATGATTGGCCCGTCAGGTGCCCCCAAGATCCCCCCCCCAAAAAAAGCTCAACAAATTTGCCTGGCAATGACAATGGGAAGAAGAAGAAGAAGAAGAAGAAGAAGAAGAAGAAGAAGAAGAAGAAGAAGAAGAAGAAGAAGAAGAAGAAGAAGAAGAAGAAGAGGAGGAGGAGGAGTAGTAGTAGTTTGGATTTGATATCCCGCTTTATCACTACCCGAAGGAGTCTCAAAGCGGCTAACAATCTCCTTTCCCCTCCTCCCCCACAACAGACACCCTGTGAGGTGGGTGGGGCTGAGAGACTTCAGAGAAGTGTGACTAGCCCAAGGTCACCCAGCAGCTGCATGTGGAGGAGCGGAGACACGAACCCCGTTCCCCAGATTAGGAGTCTACAGCTCTTAACCACTACACCACACTGGTGTATTTTTATAATGTGAGTAGATCGCAGTCTCTTGGGAGTTGGACGTGCCTGCAGTAGACCATCCTTTCTTTCAGTTGGTTTTCCCCAGGAGTTAGTATTAACCAGGAAGTTTTTATTTAGCTCTTGCAGCTACTTCCTGTCAATAGACCTGTCCTTCATATTTTCATGAGAACCGCTGCTCTTATCTGATTGCTCTTGCGTAAATATCATTTCCTGGCCTGTTGTTGTGCAAGATCCCTAAAGTATAGTGTTTACTGTCTGTTTGCTCTCCTGCCCTGCTTTCCTTGCTCTGCATTCAACGTTGTTTCCATGGCCAGAAAAAATAAGGCTCCTTCCTATTCCGGGGGAAAAACACACACACACACACACACACACAGAGAGAGAGAGAGAGAGAGAGAGAGAGAGAGAGAGAGAGAGAGAGAGAGAGAGAGACTGTGCCTCCACCTTTGCCAGTGTTTGCTGCTATTCTGGAATCTTGCAACCTGCACATATCCCAAGGCCGTTCTGCCTCTGGCCTGTGTCATGCATGCCACACCGGAGGCAAAACACACCTCGCTGTGGATGGAGAGTATCTTCAGTATTGTGCCTTCTAGCAGACATCCACTTCCTTTTTGCTCAGTGAGTGTTGTATCTCTCCCATCAGTCAAAGTGCTGGGCAGATGACAGCACATGCCCAGATGACTAGCTTCATTGGCTAGGAATTGGGGAAGGGCTATTGGTGCAGGAAGCAAACCAGGTTATGCACATCAGGCGAAGACAAGCCCACACCTTCTCTTGTGTGTACAGCAGCATAAAAAAACGCCTACTTGAAATGCAGCAGGGGGGAACGACCTTGTTGTTTTAAGCCACTAATGTGCACATAGCCCTGATCTCCCTGGTTCTAGTCCAGCAGTGCAACCACAGTTGTTTCTATTCATGGGGCAAGCAAAAGTAAACAAACAAAATGTCCTGGTAACTTCTATGCCTCCTCATCCCAGAAAAGCCAAAGGGATGAAAATCATGTCCTTTGGTTGCTCCCACAGCCACTGACACTTGCATGCCCCAAGTGGCATTGCAATAATCTCTGGTGATGCACTGGTTGCGAAAATGTTTTAATGCTTCAGAGCCTCTAGTGTGACGGTCATGACACCCTTCCTGGTCTGAGGTTTTAAGTGTTTTCCACTTAATGCTTGCAAAACAAATATGCCTGACACACCCAAGACCACAAGCCATGGCATCCCCATTCCTGGCAGATGTCAAAAGAAGACAAGATATTTTTCTTACAGAGATACTGCAAGATTACTCCCCCCCCCTTTCTTTGGATCTGGAGACAATTCTAAGAGTCGTGGTGCGATAGGGAACTTGCTCCCACACATGGCAGTGATGGCCATCAACCTAGATGAAAGAGAAGTGGGCAAATTCATGAAGGATAAGGCTATAAATGATGGCTGCTAGCAAAGATGGCTATGCTCTGCCTCCAAGGTTGGAGGCAACAATGCTTCTGAATGCCAGTGGCTGGAAACTACAGGAGGGGAAGAGTGCTTTTGTGCTTGGATTCTGCTTGTGGGTTTCTCACAAGTACCTGGTTGGCTACTGTGAGAGCAGGATGCTGGCCTGATCCAGCATGGCTTAATCTATGTTATGTTAGGGAAAGGGCTTCCCACGTATTCTTGTTTTTTTGTGGACACTAGTATAATCTGGCAAAGTGCCCACTTAGCATCTGTACTCTGCATAACTGGCTGTGCTGGAGGCAAGCAGCCCTAGGTAAGGTGCAGTTGCTGTCTTTGGTAGAGGTCTGTAGGGCAAGGGTGGCTAACCTGGGACATGTAGTTCAGCAACACCTGGAGGGTCACAGGTTAGCCATCCCTACTATATGGTGTTCATAATTCTACACAGATACAGAAAGAAGGGCAGGATTTAGTTTTGCTTTACAGATTTGGCTTCCCCCTAAAAAAAACAAATACACCCACCCTAGGTTATTGCATTTAAAGAGTAAGAGTGGTATCCAAACTAACACTAAGTAACATCAGAGCAAGGGTTTTGGCTTCTTCCCCCTTCACCCCCTAATTTTGTTCTTGTGGTTCCCCCAACCCTCCGGACTAGATTGGGGAAGTAGTAGAGGGAGGAGACGTGGGGAAGATGGAGTCCTATTGTGCAAAACAGAAATCATTGCACTGACAGGATGGATCCCCTAGATACTGCCCTGAGCTTCCAGCTGTTGAGAAAAATCCCTGGAAGGGATTCACAGTATGTGGGAAAAATTATGGTGAAGTAGAAGCCAGAGAGGAAGCAGTACGTGGTTTCAGTTGTTCAGGAGTCACAGTACTTTTTTACATCTCCAAAGTCTAGAAACAGCATTACTAAAATTGCTGGCTCATATTTCTCCTTGCAAACTGAATGAGCAACACAATAATAAAAGCAAAGCAAAGCATTGTGTCCTAATTTGGGTAATTTGATAGCTTTCACAATAAATGGATATTTCCACCACATGCAAAAGAAAAAAAGGAAACAATTTTTTATATATAGCTTGCATCCTCTTCAACTACCATGGCCTGAAGCAGCGAATGTGGAAGCTTTGCTGAATCTAAGTGGGTCCCTACCGTACTTAGCAGGGCTGCCAGGAAACACTGTATAGTTCTCATTGAGCTTCTCAAGGAATGCGAGGCTATGAAGGTTAGAAATAATTAAATCAAGCCATTTAGTACCTCCTTTACAAAGTAGATTTTAAAATCTTACACCCTATGCTCCGAACACTGAGAAGCGTACCTTTCTTTCATGGGTGGCTTCAGGTTTGAAGGTTCTGTAAACAAGGACCCCTCTGATGTGTTTCTTCAGTCAATGAACTGTATTTGTTGGTTTTACTTGGTAGCAGCAGTGAGGTAGCACTTTGAGCAGTACCAAGCAGCTGAGTCTAGCCTTCGTTTTCATTTCCCATAATGGTTCCCAGCATGGTGGCACTGCAGGGCATTATGGGAAATAGTGGCCCTAGAGCATAATTAATTTTAAAGGGCCCCTCAGTGGTAGGCCTTGTTGGCGGCCCAGCAACTGCTCTGCTTCTTTCTCTGAAGGGAAATAGGCAAACACAGATGCATTCTCTCTTCAGCAGAAAATCCTTCACCTCTCCTTGAGTCTTTATCCCTCTCCAAGGGCTTCTACTAGGAGGCTGACGCACATCTACCTGGCTCTTTATTTTGGCACGTTGGAGGGGGAGGGGTTGAAAACACTTCCAGAGTCTTTCATCATGATGTTGTCGTTTAGTCGTTTCGCCGTGTCCGACTCTTCGTGACCCCATGGACCAGAGCACGCCAGGCACTCCTGTCTTCCACTGCCTCCCGCAGTTTGGTAAGACTCATGTTTGTAGCTTTGAGAACACTGTCCAACCATCTCGTCCTCTGTCATCCCCTTCTCCTAGTGCCCTCAATCTTTCCCAACATCAAGGTCTTTTCCAAGGATTCTTCTCTTCTCATGAGGTGGCCAAAGTATTGGAGCCTCAGCTTCACGATCTGTCCTTCCAGGGAGCACTCAGGGCTGATTTCCTTCAGAATGGATAGGTTTGATCTTCTTCATCATGTTAGCTATGGGCTATCTTTTGATTTCCAAGGCCACTTCAGTACAGTGGTGCCTCGCTAGACGAAATTAATTCGTTCCGACGGTCAATTCGTCCAACGAAAACTTCGTCTTGAGAGGCACCGTTTCCCATAGGAACGCATTAAAAGTTAATTAATGCGTTCCCATGGGCTCCGGGGACTGGCTGCAGTGGTGGCGCTTGCTCGCTTGGCTCCCTGGAAGGCAGGGAGACAGGCGGCAACAGCCCCGCAGCTCTCCTTGCTGTCTGCGGTGAGGGGAGAGGAACGAACGGGAAGAAAGCAACCCTTCCCATTCGTTCCTCTCCCCCCCATCACCGACAGAAAGCACAGATCCCAGGATTGCCGGATCTGTCGGGCAGCGGGAGGGAAGAACGGAGGACCATCGGATCCTCCATTCTTCCCTCCCCCCGCCCGCAGATCCGGCCTTTGGCTCTGTCGGGCGGCCTAGCAAGCCCCTGTTGGGCGGGGGGGAAAGCGCAGGATCCTCCGCTTCCCCCCCCCGTGCCCGGGGATCGGACGAGGCTGGAGAAGCCTCGTCCCATCCTCGCAGTGTCGGGCGGTGGGGGGGGGAGCGGAGGATCCTCCGCTTCCCCCCCCCCCAGTGGAGGGGGGAATAATCCACTTCTCCCCCGCGCTACAGCCTTTGTGTTCCGCTGGTCTCTGCCGGTTGCACCCTCCTTTCAGCTGATCTTCCTTTGCCTTCTTCCTGTGCTTCAGCTCGTTCCCCTTTTGCTAAAGGAATGCCCTGCAGGTTTTGTGATCAGAGGTTTTTATGGCCACGCTTCGCAAGACGAAGCCGCGGCCATAGAAAAAAACCTCGTATTGCGAGGCAACCTCCGATCGCAAAACCTATTCGTATAGCGGAAAATTCGTCTAACAGGGCATTCGTCTAGCGAGGCACCACTGTATAGGGGTGTGTGTGTGTGTGTGTGAGAGAGAGAGAGAGAGAGAGAGAGAGAGAAACTGAATGACAGCAAATATAAAATCAGAAATCTAATCTTTCCCTGGTGAAGTTAAACTGCCTTAGTGTTAAATGTCAAATAATCCATTTTGGCTGCCAGTTAGTGAGTGGCCTCTTTGGAGGTCTGACTCTCTTATACAGGTGAAACTTGGAAAATTAGAATATCGTTTAAAAGTGCATTTATTTCAGTAATGCAACTTACTATTTTTTCTTTTTCTTTTCTTTTTTACAAATGCTTTCTTTTGGAAATTCCACAGTAATAAAACAAATTTACAATAAAAAATAAACATCGCTATTACATTTCATTAATTACATTCCATTTATAATTGACCCGCCTAACAACAAAGAATTACAATTACAACAAATAAAGGCTTGACATATCTTGCTTTGTATGTCATGCATCTATCTCATATATTGGTTTCACCTTTTAAATTGCGTTACTGAAATAAATGCGCTTTTCAACGATATTCTAATTTTCCGAGTTTCACCTGTAGAGCTGGGCAGATCTTTGCTCAGCATCCAAGCCTAGTAGGGATGGGATGCTTCTATCATGGCTTCCACAGCTCAGTGGTAGAGTACTTGCTTTGCATGCAGAAGGACCCAGGTTCAATCCATGGCCTCTCCCATCTGAAGGATCTGGTGTTGGAAAACACCCTTCTCTTCCTGAGAGCCTGGGAAGATGCTGCAGTTTGGAGGAGGCTTGATGAACTATTAGCCTGGCCGAATCTAAGGTTTCTGAAAGATAATTTCCCCCTTTATTTACCCATGAAGCTCGCTGTGTGACTTTGGGTTAGTCATTATCTCAGAGCCTAACCTTCCCTTCAGGTTTGTTCTATGAATCTATTGGGGGGGGGGGACACGGAAGGAAGAATTCATATATGCCAGCCAACTTGAGCCCTTTATGTAAAGGCACACTATAAGTATGATTAATAAATGAATAAAGTACTTCCAGGCTACTTGGAAACCTGGAACCTGACCCACATATATCTAAGGCACACGAGAAAACTTTCCAAAGATAAAATGGAATATTTGTGCACTTGACAGCTAAAATGTTGGGGAACAAAGGAATTCATAAAGGAAGGGAGTATTCCAGCAGAGAGCAGCAAAACAGAGCCATGCCTCAGTTTCTGGGTTTGGGGGTACAGCTGCCTCTTGGATTTAGGGCAGGGGGCATTTTGCCTTCAGCCCAGAGCCTGGATCTTTGTGGGGAAAATGTCAAGCTTCATTTCCCAGTGTGTTCGGGGGACCGTGTTAGATTGCATCATGCCATGCCCAAATGAAGTTAAGAATTGACCGGCTGCCTCTTCATTTCCTGCCCTGATGGCAACTAATTATTTTTATTAGCCTATAAAGTTCCATGGCCAGATAGAAATGGGAAGCGGGCTGCCTGCCTCGCTTTTCTTCTTCCACAGCTGCAGCTTTTATTAATTTCCCAGAGGAGGAAAAGTTATGATGCGTGTGAGGATAGAAGGCAGCTAGCGGAGCATCACAGAATAAATAAAAATGAGGAAGGCGGATTCTTCTGTTTAGGTTGAGGGATATCGGGAGTAAGTGCTGGATAAATTGGGGCTCAGAGGTACTTAAGATTCCATGTAGAAGACAGAGATGAACATAGGAAGAGCTTGCTGGATCTGGCCAGTGGCCCATCTTAGGCCAGCAACCTGTTCCCACAGTGGCTGACCCAAATATCTCCCTTCTCACCCTCTCAGGCGCTAAGATCGGCAGAGGGGGCCCTCTTGGTAGTTCCTGTGAAGCTGGGTGGTGGTGATGGCCCAGGCATTTTGCCCCAAAGTTGTGGAACTCTTGCTCCACTGGGATGCGCCTGGCACCTTCACTGTGCAGTTTTCTCCAAATGCATTTGACACTTGAGAGGTATATTTTCAGGACCCACCCTATTCTTGTAATTTGTTTTAATGTTGTATTTTAAATTGTTGTGGCCCACCCAACCTGGGACAAGCCCCAGAATTCCCTGGGAAGAGGGTTGACAGTTAAATCACTCTGGAATTGTAGCTCTGTGAGGGGAATAGGGGTTCGCTTAACAACTCTCAGCCTTTAATGTAAATTGCAGGTGTGACTTAAGTCTCCTTCGGTGTTTGTTTGTTTGTTTGTTTGTTTTAAGATTCCTCCGCTCCTATTCTTCTCCTTCCCACTTTCTACCTTCACATCATATGTTTAAAGCACTGTTATACCACTTTAACACTCATGGCTTTCCCCTCACCCCCAACTCTGGAAGCACGGAGGGGAGAAAGGGGTCTCTCTCTAGTTGCAAGGCTGTAGGCGAGATAAATCAAGCCAGCTCTTGAATTTCACCCGGAAGAAGGAAGCAGGTACTGATAGGATTTTATTCTTCTCCCCCCCCCCCGGCCTTTGTTAAATGTCACTGAATATGAGTCACCAGGAGTATAATTTTCCTTTTCTGACGTAGATGCAGCAGATTTCTCTGCAGAGTCTCCCTCCTGCAAAACGAGAGGCTGCTGTGTTTGCATTCAAAGCTGTATGCTCATGCTGTGTTGATCCCCTGGGCTTAGCATGGAGATGCCTTTCCTCCTTATAAGTTGAAAGCTGGTGTGTGTGTGTGTGTGTGTGTGTGTAATTTTGGGCCAGCTGGGCCAACAGACTGCAGGAGGATCAACAGTGCTTGCAGCCTGCTTTGTACGTAGGGGCTGCCCCCAACCTGCTTATCTCATGAGGGGGCAGGTCTACTGGTGAGCACCTGCCCTTTCCAAGCTCACCAACTGTGTGTGTGTGTGTGTTCAGATTTCCTCATTCCCACAATTACAGCAGCTGTGGTTCCCCCCCCCCACTCCCAGCCTGTGGTGGTTTTCCAGCAATTGGATCAGCTTCCTATAAAGGCATCAAAGGTGGAGACTTCAGTTCACAAAAAATCACATAAGTCTTGCAGAGCAGAGAATCCAATTGTTGCCCTCCTTGTTCCCTAAGCAATTGTGTAAGGTGGTAGGAATGTCAGAATATTCTGTCAGAAATGGAAACGTTGGCAGACATTGCTGAAGTTTGCATGTTCATCCAAGGTCAGGAATGACAATCTTGCAAGTGAGTATGAGTGGTATTTCATAGAATGGTAGTGTTGGAAGGGACCACAAGGCTCATCTAGTCCAACCCCCTGCAATGCAGGAATCTTTTGCCCAACATGATGCTCAAACCCATGGCCCTGAGATTAAGAGCCTCATGCTCTACTGACTTTCCTCCAGCTGCCAGTTTGCTATCCTAGCTACAGTATCCCTACTGCTAATTTGATTAGCATTCCATAAACAATGTTTTCTGCATTGTTTTGGACGTTTCACTTTCATGAAATTCAGTTGTAACGAATTACGTAATTAACTACTTTCATTTCAACCGTAGCAGATAGCAAAGGGGATCACATAGGTTTTGGCAGAAGCTGAACTGTAGTGGAATGGAAACACCACTGGTTGCAGCAAAGACAGGACAGGACAGAAATCACTAAGGGTAGGAGAGCTTTCTATCTTGGCTGGCCTTTCAGTATTGCACATGTGGTCATATGTTCTGGCGTACACATTAATACAGGGTGAGTCCTTTAAAAGAGGCCCCGTGGATACAGAGTACACATGTTCCACAGGGCCTCTTTTAAAAGACTCACCCTGTATTTCTCATGTTCCGCTCATAACATTCCTGCATGGTAGGCCACTATTCTCTAGGGAATAGGGAGAAATTCAGAACAGTTCACATTTTGCCTACCTAATTTGCATTTCCAACAATAATATGTGAACCGAAAGGCACCTGTCCGTCAAACTTTCCAGTGTGGTGTGGTGGTTAAGAGCGGTAGACTCGTAATCTGGTGAACCGGGTTCGCGTCTCAGCTCCTCCACATGCAGCTGCCGGGTGACCTTGGGCTAGTCACACTTCTTTGAAGTATCTCAGCCCCACTCACCTCACAGAGTGTTTGTTGTGGGGGAGGAAGGGAAAGGAGAATGTTAGCCGCTTTCAGACTCCTTCGGGTAGTGATAAAGTGGGATATCAAATCCAAACTCTTCTTCTTCTCCTCCAAATTTTGCAGTGCATGCAGTTTTCCAGCCAAACAAGTGTCTAAAGAAATGTGTATTTATGGGCAAAGTCTAAATAGAATATGATACACATTTTTAAAAATGTACAAAAATGTATTGTACTGTATTAGTGGAAATTACTTGCAATATTGTGTCTATTGGGAAGAATTGCATAAACAAATGTCTTAAAAAGGTAAACGTAAAGGGCCCCTGACAGTTATTAGAACAAATGAGCACTAAAATGCTGGCATTTTTTATTTTTATTTTTGAGGACTACCCCCCGCCCTCCCCAGAAAAATTGCAAATTGATGTGGAAATGTGTTGGGTTTAACCTAAGACTGGGGAAAATGAAAAACTGTGAGGAATTAAAATTGGACCGATTCATCCATTTTGCGGATGGGAAACTGAGGCTGAGACTTGCCCAACCTCACATGTTGAGTCCTTGGCCACAGTGAAGACTGGTCGAGGTCTCCCATATCTGAATTTGTTCACCATATTGCAGGAACATAAGTGTTTATATTACTCCCCCTTTCCCCCCACCATAAAAAGACTTGGCTCTTGAGGATAGCCCTTTTATGTTGTAGAGTTATATGGCAGAAATGGGCCGTGGAGCCAAATGCTTGGATGGAAAGGCAGCTCACCCACTGGCTTATTTTAGAGTTAGCAATGCATCTGCCTCGCTCCATTGATCTGTGCGGGAGCAAACTGCCTGGAGACTCTTGCAAAGTGGTCCTTTGCTCCAAAGGAGGATAGAGATGTATTCGCCGGCAACACAACTTAGTGCATTCAGAGGAACTGTTGTAAAGCATCTCCTGCAAAAAAGGAAAAAAAGATTGTGAAGGTAGTGGGTGAGAGAAGCCCCTGAGCATTGATCTTGCCACTAAAGAGAGGCTGAGCACTGCCTCCTGCCATCCTCAGGCAGTACATTGGCTGTGCACTGCTGGCTCGTTGGAGATCATAAGAGGCGGGGAAAACAGCTGACCTATTGGGACTGGGGAGGGCGTGTGTGGGTGTGGGTGTGGCTCCCTTGGCAATAAGGTGCACAAGGACTGCGATGTGTGCCACACTCCAGCTGGATGGTGATAGTTGAGTTTCTCAGTGAGCTACACTGAACTTCTCCTCCTCTTTCCCTCCTTCCTTGTCTCAGCTGAAGTCCAAGTGACTTTTATTTGTGTGTGTGCATGAACACATATCTTTTTCTGACAGCGAGTGGATGAGCAGGTAATCTTGTCCGTCTTTACTGCGTAGGGCTGTTGTGCAAGATAACGGGAGGTTTGTGCTTTGCTTTTAAGTTCTCATAAAGCTGCAAGGGGGGCTTAATTCAGGACACATGTCTTGGGCTTCAGGCTGTGT
Source organism: Zootoca vivipara (assembly GCF_963506605.1). Classification (NCBI taxonomy): domain Eukaryota; kingdom Metazoa; phylum Chordata; class Lepidosauria; order Squamata; family Lacertidae; genus Zootoca; species Zootoca vivipara. The sequence goes on from NC_083281.1 coordinate 60,478,608, forward strand.
GAATTTCATTCCTCCTGCCTTTCGTAGGTGTTGGGAGATTTCAGAGATACGCAGGGCGGCCGTGCCTGCAGTTATTATGGAAAGCTGATTAAATGGAAGATGACTAGCTTTCTGCAATACTTGCAGTGCTCTGTATGCAGAGGTCTTCACAGGCTTCGTCCTGTTTTTGCCAATTGAAGAAATTACGCCTCAGTAACTTTTGCATTCCTTATCAGCACCTTGCTATCTAAAGCCTCCGGGATTATAGACCAAATGAAAGTGTTTTATGCAAACTAAAGTATTCCATTGATGATGTACAGAATTTGTGTGAACTCCTTCTCCCAAATCTGCTTTGGGTTTTATATTTACCCTTTTATTATTCTTCCCTTTCTTTCTTCCCCAGTTCTTCTGTATTATATATCACCCTCACTTTTACCTTCTTTGCAAATACTTACCGTAATGTGTTTTTATTTGAGTTTATTGTCTATTTGGCCACCGTAATTCATGGTACGGGGATTGATTTCCACTGGCCGGTTCACTTTCCAGGGTCTTTGAGATGTTCTGTGTTTTCTGGAGAATTGTGGGGGGGCTGGGATGCTCTTTGGGGGTTTTTTAGGAACTGAAATTCCTTGACAGATGTGTCTTAATTGCACTTCATTCTCCTTTTCCTCCACGCCCTGTTCAGTCAAGCATGCTGGCTGTATTATCATTTGAATATATTTGTTTTTGTTTCTTTTTGGAAGATGCCACAAAAGCTATTAATACCAGTTAAACAAAAACACACTGGCTGTACGAGAGAATGGAGTTTCAGGGTGCAAGTGCTTTGCATGGGGTGCTTCTCAGGGCTATGGGGAAAAGTGCCGTTTTGAGATGCTGGGTTCATCACCTGCTGAAATTGCTGGATTCATCTTCATGGCTTTGCAAGTTGAAGGGGGGCTCACATCTTGTCAGAAGCAAATAACAGGTTCCCCGGAGCTAGCAGCTGCTGTGTTGAGTCTTTGCAGTGCTGCTGCTGCTGCTCGGCCCCTCATTCCACAGGAAGGGGTGCAATTATATCTAATGAGGACACATCACAGAGAAAGGGAGGGTGCTGTTGGTAATATGGGGCCTGCCAAGTGGAGGGAGGTGAGAGGCCGGAGCCCAGCTGGGAAAATAATATATTGCAGTTGACTTGGGAGGGAATAATTTTCGGTTCTTAAGGCAGGCTTGCTCTTTTTACAGCAAGCAGCTGCAAATGCCACAGGAGCAGGAGCATCTGCGGCAAAACCACTGGTGAGCAGCAAAAAAATTAGGTAGAAGGGAAGGGTGGACATTAGGAAGGGAATAGTTTGGGTCTTTGGGCACTTCTCCATATATGTAAGAGACGGTGAAGTGCAGGCTTGTTAGGCCTTGTGGAAATCAGATCTTGCTTTTCACTCCTGAATTCTAGAAACAAATGCTGTTTCTCCATTCCCCTCCTGGGCTGACATTAAGAATCTGTGACCTTCCCAGATGTCGTTGGACTACAACTCTCATCATGCCTTGTCCAGCATGGGTGATGGTCAGGGACGATGGGAGCTGCAGTCCAATAGCATCTTCAGAGCTACAGGTTCCCTGTCTTTGGGTCATAGGTTGTGCACACACCATATGTATAAGGCACATTCCCCAAACCCACCCAGAATCATGGGAATTATAGTTTGCCCCTCATGGAGCTACAGTTCCCAGCACCCTTAAAACTACAGTTCCCTAGATTCTAGGGGTGTGGTAGAGAATGTGAAATATATGGTGTGTAAGCAGCCATAGTGAGTAAATTGGCCTGTTGGAGAGGCGAGACCCATATCCAAGCCTCTCAGCTGCACATTATGTACATTTCCAATTTGGGCACATCAGCCGCTTTTGGATTAGATCATTCTTAAAGCTGCTCTTCATCCTGCAGTGTTTCAGCTTTCATTTGGCACTCGTCTATATTGAGCATCTGCTGATGACAAAGCTGTGAACGTGAGAAGTTTAAAGTTAGAAGCTTTCCAGGGCAAAGTCGTCCCCGTCCCCCATCCCAGAACTTAGCAGGGTGTAACAGGGTGGATAAAGTCATAGCAAGGATTATTTGGGGACACCTTTTCTTGCAGAGGTCCCTCTGTCCAGTGTCGGCCAATCAACCAGCTCATTCTGAAGAATGCTAAGAAGAGCCTGGCAGCTGGATCAGGTCAAAGCCCCATCTAGTCCAGCATCCTGTTCTCATAGTGGTCAACCAGCAGGAAGCCTCCAAGCAGGACTCAATTGTGCAACAGCATTCTTACAACTTGTGATTCCTAACAGCTGCTTTCAACAATGGAGGTACAGTGGTACCTCGACTTACGAAGACGATCGGTTTTCGGTTCTCGACGAAGTCGAGGTTTTCAGTTCTCGAAGCGCCACTTTGGCGCATGCGCCGCTCTGCACAGGCACAGAACGCGCACGCCGGGCACGCACAGAGAAAATACTTCCGGGGGTTGTCAACTTCGGAAGTCAAAACCTTCGGAAGTCAAAGCATTCGGATGTCGAGGTATGATTGTAGATAGAACATAGCCATCATGCCAGTAGCCATTAAAGCCTCCTCCTCCTCTTTGAATTGTTCTAATCCTCTTTTAAAGTCACCCAAGTTGGTGGACATCACTACCTCTTCTGGGAGCAAAATAAATAAATAAAATGCTTCCAGTAGCACCTTAGAGACCAACTAAGTCTCTTAGGTGTGGTAAACCTGTTGACGACTGTTAATGACTGCAGTTGGTCTTACAGGAAAAAGCAAGGGGTGAGATGGGTAAAAATAGCTTTATCATGTATAATGAGATAAGAATCCAATGTCTCTATTCAGACCAGGTCTCTCCATGGTTTCATGTTTGGTAATAAGTTGCAATTCAGCAATTACTCTTTCCAGTCTATTTCTGAAATTCTTTTGTAATAAGACAGCTACTTTGAGATCTTGTATAGAATGTTCTGGGAGACTGAAGTGTTCTCCTACTGGTTTCTCTGTCTTGTGATTCCTGATGTCAGATTCATGCCCATTTATCCTTTGGCGTAGGGTTTAGCCTGTTTGTCCAATATAGAGAGCTGAAGGGCACTGTTGGCATTTGATGGCATGCCATACACAATGTTAGAAGATGAGCAATTAAATAGTCCTGAGATGGTATGTTTGATGTTGTTGGGGCCAGTAATTGTGTTGTTTGGGTGTATGTGGCAGCAAAGTTGGCATCTGGGTTTATTGCAGGCTCTGGTACCAGTGTCCATGTCAAGTCTGGTGGTTTTATTATTGTGGGTGAGGAGTTGTTTAAGATTGGGTGCCTGTCTGTAGGCAATGAAAGGTCTTCCTCCCAGAGTTTGAGAAAGAGAAGTCATTGTCTAGGAGAGGTTGTAGATCTCTGATGATGTGTTGTACTGTTTTAACTTGGGAGCTGTATGTGATTACTAGTGGTGGTCTGTTATTTTCTTTTTTGGGTCTGCCTTGCAGCAAGTTCTCTCTGGGTATCAGTCTGGCTCTGTTAATCTGTTGTTTAACTTCATCGGGCGGATATTTTAGTTCTAAAAATGTTTGCTGTAGATCTCTTAGGTGAGAGTCTGTCTGTAGAGTCAGAACAGATGCGGCTGTAACGTAGGACCTGGCTATATACAATGGATTGTTTGGTATGTTTGGGATGGTAGCTAGAAGCATGTACTGTAGATATGTTTGTCGGTCAGTTGGTTTACGGTATAAGGTGGTGTCTATGCCCCTTGCTTTTTCCTGTAAGACCAATTGCAGTTGTTAACAGTAGTCAACAGGTTTATCCACACCTATCAACCAATCACCCATTCCCACCACCCTTCTGAGTAATACCCCTCCCCACCCTCTCACTATATATAAGGGTCTGGTGACTTCTGTTTCAGTGTATCTGAAGAAGTGTGCATGCACATGAAAGCTCATACCAATAACAAACTTAGTTGGTCTCTAAGGTGCCATTGGAAGGAATTTTTTTTCTAAGGTGCCATTGGAAGGAATTTTTTTATTTTGTTTTGACTACGGCAGACCAACACAGCTACCTACCAGTAACTAGATCTTCTGGGAGTGAATTCCATACTTTTACCATGCAACTGTGTACTTTCTGTTGGCGGTCCTGAATCTTCCAACACTGAGGTTCCCACTTCTGCCTGCATGCACTAGTCAGTTAGCTTGGGCTCCCTTTTTATCGCCATTTAGGGCACAAATGTGCTTCCGGATTTTTTGACAGCATAATTATGCACATTGCACACACAGCCTGAGCTGAACGGAGGCCATTCGTTCTGTTTAGAATGCCTGACATTCTTTATGAAGTTGCCATCTTGGGGAAAGAGGATGGGAGAAAAGACCCATTTAAATACAGGTTGTGAAGGAAGAGAGACAACTTAAAATGCAGCTGTTGTGCTTGTGATACAAAGTCCCATCTCACTCTTTTCTGCCCTGTCGTCTTCCCTTCTTGCAGCAGGGTCTTCTGTAACTCAAGGTTTAACAAAGCTGGGAAGTGGAGAAAGAGAGGGGGGAAATCCTGCAGCCAGGAGGATCGAGACAAGAGTCATTGCCCAAGATGGGGAGCCTCTAAAGAACCCTTCCCAACCTCAGACCCTCCAGGAGTTCTGAACTAGAACTCCCATCAGCCCCCACCAGCTCTGCAGGTTGGGTTACTGGGTTTTGGAAAAGCCTTTTGGTGTTATCTCTAATATTGGTTAGGCACTGAACTCAAATCTTGCTCTGCCCCTTATGGGAGCAGCAAGGTTTGGGATCTGGGTCTCTCCAAGAATCTAATGCAACACAGAATGGTTGTTACAGGCCAAACTGAACACAATCATTTTGACAAGGTGTGGTCCCCATGTGTCAGCTATGTAAACAGGCGCTATGCTATGTCAGGCCTCCAGGCAGTGTATGAATGGTTGGGCTTGGACCATGCTACTTCAGACTGCAGGCAGGATCGCATTTGGTTTAATGCTAATCTTCATAAATAAATATTTCCTGCACGTAGAAAGGTAACTCATCAGGGAGGAAAGGTTCTAGAATATCCCTGTCCCTCTGACATGCATATTTTTTGCAAACTGGTGAGGCTGTGATGTGACATTGACAAAGCTGTGTTCATTTTGGGGTTACCCTGTGAAAAATGGGATTCTGAACTGGACCCATGAATTCATCATTCAAAGATGTACAGCCTTTTAACACCCCTGCACACAAAAACAAATCAAGGAAATAGTTCTCAAGGCTGCAGAATCCAGCTTCAAAGTTTATGAGCAAAGTTTTCTGGAATCTTGTAAGAGGGAAGAAGGAGGCAGCTGCCACGGCCTGATGAAAAAGACATTATGCAAAACATGCTTGCTTGTTAATTTGAATATTTTTTGCAGATTGCAGAATTTAGACTTGAGAGGAGGATTTTGTGTTTTAAGCCCTGGTTTAAAAAGGTTTATTGAATTCCTTTAGTAATCCCTTGAAGTCTCCATAAAGATTGTGTTTCTGCTGGTTTGGCGCCATGCTTAATGCGATGGCTTATCACTCTGGAACTCTGCAGCTGGGTCAGCAAGTTTTCAGATCCTTAGTACAGAAGCTGTTAGTGGGTTGGAGCCATTGCGGGTTTTTTCACATTGTGTTTGATTTTAAGAAACTCTGACAGGGTGGCAGGTTCTCATTGCTCTGTTAGGAAGGCGCAGCTTCCTTGCAGGCATTGATCAGGTTTACTACTAGATGGGGGTGACTCCAGCTTCTGCCCTTTCCTGGAAAACGTCCAAAGCATCAGCTGGTATTTTCCTTAACTATCTGGGCTAATTTGGTGTCAGTCTTGGTTGGGCTCTGTGTCCTTAACCCCAGATATGCAGTCAAATTAGCTGATTATTTCAAGGGCCGCCTTGCTGCTCAAAGCTGTCTTCTGGTTACCATTTTGGAAAGCTGCTGCTGTAATGAAGAAATGTGTGACTCTGGATTTTGTTGTAAATTGCTTTGCTACCTTAGGTATAAGGTACATTTTAAGACTCGCCTGCCAGGTCATCTAACCCCATAGATATGCCCTCCTGAACCTCTTTGAACTGCAGAACTAGCGCAGTGCCACATAATACTTGTTCCTCATTTGTAAAAAAAATCAATGTTTTAATGTGGCTGCACCCACACTTTGGAACTCCCTGCCTATTGATATCAGGCAGGCATCTTAACTATGCCCTTTTTAGTGCCTCCTTTTAGGCAAGTCTATCCAGATATGTAAGATGTTGACATGTGTTTTAATCAAGTTCTTAGCTTATTATTTGTTTTAATTACTTTTGCATGTTTAAAATAGTTGTTTTTTATTTGTTTTTACTGATAATTTCTTTGTTTTATTCTTTTTGTAGTCTACTTTGAGGTTTTTTTAGGGGGGGTTAACAGTCAAGCAGCATATAAATTTTGTGAAATAAAATAAATCAGACCATTTGTCAGAAGAATGTGGAAACATCTCGCCATTGTTTGAAGTTTTGGGATCAGCTGATGCAGTTTGGTAGAGCAGGCATACAGGGGGTTGGTTTTGCACTGGATGTGGGCCAGGATTGCTGCTGAGCCAATAGAACAGGGATGAAGAGGGACACATTCCCTTGGGGGCTTCCTTTTGGGGGAGTGGGGACATATGCCAGGGGTGGGCAGGGCCCAGAGGTATATATGAGCAGAGCAATGGGTGTGACACTAACCTCGGTACAGAAGGCCAGCGCGGTGTAGTGGTTAGTATAGTGGTACCTCAGGTTACAAACACTTCAGGTTACAAACACTTCAAGTTACAAACTCCACTAACCCAGAAATAGTACCTCGGGTTAAGAACTTTGCTTCAGGATGAGAACAGAAATCGTGTTTCAGCGGCGCAGCGGCAGCGGGAGGCCCCATTAGCTAAAGTGATGCTTCAGGCTAAGAACAGTTTCAGGTTAAGAACGGACCTCCAGAACGAATTAAGTTCTTAACCAGAGGTACCACTGTATGTTGGACTAGGAACTGGGTGACCAGGGCTCAAATCCCCACTCAGCAGTGAAATGTGCCTTGGGCCAATCACAGTCTCTAACCTACCTCACAGGGTTGTTGAGAGGATGAAATGGAGATGGAGGAGAACCATGTATGCTGCCTTGAGCTCCTTGGAACAAAGGTGGGATGTAAATGTAAAAATAAACTAAAGCAGGCTACATTCTTGCCATGCAAAAGCCAGAGTTTACACACACACACACACACACACACACACACACACACACACACCACACACAAATGTACACGCTCGTCTCTTTGTTTTCCACCCAGTTCCCCACATCTGCTCTGAGATCCTTGGCACAAGAGTGGAAAGCCAGAGTATATTAAAATACTGTAATTGGAGAAGTGGAGAGCCTTAACAGCACTCTGGACAGCTCCTGCAGTTTTTTTTTTTTTGGCAGCGTTTGTTCCAAGCATAACAAAGTCTAAGTAACAAGTAAAAGGACTCTCTCTCTCACTCAATCCCCCTTAGCATAGGGATAAAGTTGACTCCATTTAAAGTGCAGTCCAACCTGTCAACTCTTTGCTTAGCTCGAGGTGTTGAAGCTTAAGGTCTGGCCAATCTGCTGGAGGAGCCACCAAGAACCCCTCTCAGCTATCTGGCCTGAGTGCCGAAAGACAGAAGGCTCGCTGTGCTACAATTTGGATGCACCCAGAGCAGAACTTTGTCTTTCATAGATCCTGAAACTAAACTTGGCACTTCTCCTGCAGTCTTGCAGACTCATTCTTTAAACATTCTTATAACCACTGAACTGATTCAGTTGCACCCTAATTAACTAAGTGCAGTTTGCAAGCGGAGGAGGGGGAGCAGCTGTGAAGGATACCTTGAAACGGGATTTATTAAGTAAGACGGTTTCATTTTTGCATCTTCTAGTCATTTGATGAAAATAATATGGCAGTATTTTATTTATGTATAGAGCCAGCATGATGTAGTGGTGTTGGGATGGGGGACATTTTGGCTCCATGAAGCAGTTCCTTATTAGGATGGACCTCAGGGGCCTAATTTGACAGGAGGGTGGGGTTGCTCATATGTCATTTACCTGCCGTCACAAGGGCGTCAGGTGATTTGCCACTTTGAGTCCTAGAGTGCTTGCTAAAACAGAGGAAAACCCCTTTTTTAAGCTTGCAAAAGCCCTTCCTCATCAGGAAGGGATTTGCTCTGAATCCTGCCAAACTGAGCAGGAATTAACCTTAAAATCACACAAACCTTAAACATTAGCTAATGGGGGATTTAACCTGCTATAGGGAACTGTTGCCACATGCCCATTGGAGTGGCATCAGCTGATTCAGAGGTGGGCATGGTTTTAAGAAAAAGAACTCATGGGCTAAGTTGTAACCCCAGTGTGAGGGACAGGGGATATCGCGAAGTCCCTCCCCTCCTGAGTTCAAGCCCGTCCCCGAGCAAAGGGGAAAGCAGGGAGAGTTCCGATTCCAGTGGGGAAGCAGGAAGTCGTGTCCGAGGCTCAGGCAAGGTAGAGGAGCCAGGGTCCCAGGTGGGACAGGAAGGGGCAAGTAAGGGGGGAAGACCCATCCCCCCAACTCCAGAATTACGCAGGAAGAGGAGGGGCAAGAGGATGGGTCTGCCAAAGCTTTTGTGTTGGAGAAAGACGCGCCAAAAGCCATTAGGAGGTTCTGAAACCGACTGACAACATCGCTCCGTGTAAATAGCAATGACTTGAGCACTGTAAATACGCAGCACCAATAAAAGAATAAAATGCAGAGCTGCGTAGCGTCGTTACTCTGAAGTAGTCCACTCCGGCCACTGTGACAGCAACCTCCTAATCATTTTTGGGCTACTTTGGAGTTGCCGGGATGAGCGTGTCAGAGGCGGAGAAGTGGCGGCAGATCGCTGAGCAAGCCCAGCTAGAACTGCAACAGCTGTCGCTGCAGGCGCAGGGAGAATTGAAGGCAGCTAAAGAGGAGACTAAGAAGGTCCAGGACGACCGGCTACAACTTGCGGAACAGGTGAGAGAGCTCCAGGAAAAAGAGCAGCATTTAAGGGCGGTGGCGGTAGACCTCCAAAACAAGCTGGATGCAGAGAAAAACAAGGCGGGAGGGGCACCCCAAGTCCAAGTGCTGCCAGGAAGGAGAGCCGGGACCCTAGTAAGCAAGTTCAATGGAGACCCGAAGGAGTTTCAGGGCTTTGAGACTGAGATTGTGTATGCTCTTGAGCTGCACCACGATGAGTTCCCTGATGATGAGCACAGAGTAGCGTTTATTGTGGAGCACCTTACAGGGGCGGCCAGGGAGTGGCTAAGACCGTTAATTGCAACAAGGAATCCTTGCATGAAGAATGTCAAACTATTTCTAGAAGGTTTGAAAACGATGTATTCGTCCGATAGTCATATGGACCAGACTAAGGAGGAACTTCATAATTTACGCCAAGGAAATATGACAGTTCGCGCGTATTGGGCGAAATTCACCATGCTGGTGCACAGATTGGGGTGGGATCTGGAGTCTGCCCCAATGCAAGCGGCGTTTTACTTGGGGTTGCATGAGGAGGTGAAGGATGAGCTCTCGAGAGGTCCAAAGCCCAGTAATATGGATCAACTGAGCAAAGCGGCTCTGGCGGTGGGGGTGAGGCAGGAATCCAGATGGAGCGACAAGCAAGCAACGCGCGCAAAGCGGGCTTGGTTCCCACGGTCGCAGGAGAAGCCACTCCCTCAACAACCCTTTCAAGCCACGCCTGGGGCCAGTCAGGACCAGGAACCCATGCAGATTGATAGCGCGCGCGCGCGCGGGCTTTTCAAACCCCAGCGGCGCCAAGACGCAAGGAGGGAAGGGGTGGGAATTGCTTTCTCTGCAACTCCCCCCAGCATCTCGTCAGAGACTGCCCACATCGCAGGGAGTGGCAAGGAAAGGCGGGAACGGTTGTGCCCTCCCCCACTGACGCAGCACCACAGCAGGGAAACGGGAAAGCCTGGCTGCAGGAGACAAGGGGCGGCAGCCAGGCACAGTCAGCAGACAACAGCCCCAGCCCACCCACCCGCACAGAGAGGAGCAGAGCCAGCCCACCCCTCCCAGAGCAGGAGTGGTTCTAGAAGTGACGCTCACGCTCCCAAATGGCTATCCATTGACGGTCCTCGCCCTAATTGACAGTGGTGCCTCAGCCAACTTCTTCTCGAGAAACTTTGCAGAAGAGCACCAGATCCAGCTTCTGCAGCTGGATTTTCCTCTGCACGTGGCAACCATTGACGGCAGAGAGCTGCTGGGAGGGGCCATCACTCATCAAACCCCCCCCCATGAGAATGACGGTTGGAAGGCACTCAGAGACACTGGCATTCAACGTCACCACCATCTCAGACCCCCCAATCGTTTTGGGCATGAGCTGGCTGGCGCGCCACGACCCCTCCATAAGTTGGCATCAGAGATGCATCACTTTTGGATCGGACTTTTGCCTGGAACATTGCATGCAGCACCAACCAGGGGAGGGGCCTCCGATAGCCACGGTGGCCACCATGCACGTCAAAGGGGGTGAGGCGATACCCAAACCATACTGGGACCTGCAGGAGGTCTTCAGTGAAGCGGAGTCCGACCACCTGCCCCCACACAGGCCTTTTGACTGCCAGATCAACCTGGTGCCTGGGGCAACTATACCCCCAGCCAAGCTGTACGCCATGTCAGACCAGGAACTGGAGGATCTGCGCGCTTTTATCGACAAGAACCTCAAGCGGGGGTTCATCAGAGAAAGCAAGGCAGCAGGGGGCAGCCCGGTCTTCTGGGTGGACAAGAAAGACACGCAACAGCGCCGTCTTGTGGTGGATTTTAGACGGCTGAATTCGGTGACAGAGCCAGTGGCTTTCCCCATGCCCAGAGTGGATGATCTCCTGACAGCGGCACGCAGAGGCAAGATTTTCACCAAGCTAGACCTGAGGGGGGCGTACAACTTGATCAGGATCCGGGAAGGCGATGAGTGGAAAACCACGATGTTCACGCCTCTGGGCTCTTTTGAATATCTGGTGATGCCCTTCGGGTTGCAAGGGGGCTCAGCATGCTTCCAGGCCTTCATGCACCACGTCCTGGGGTCCCTACTCTTCAGGAAATGCTTGGTCTTTCTGGATGACATCCTTATTTACTCCAACGACCCAGTGCAGCACGTGAAGGACGTCAGGGAGGTGTTACAGCGCCTGAAGGAGAACCACCTGTATGTGAAGCTGGAGAAGTGCAAGTTTCACACCAAGGAGGTGGACTTCCTGGGCTACAAGCTGTCAGACAAGGGGCTGGCAATGGACAAGGACAAGGTGCAGACCATCCTGGACTGGCACAGCCCCAGGACGCGCAAAGATGCCCAACGCCTACTAGGCTTTGCCAACTTCTACAGGAAGTTCATCAAGAACTTCTCTCGAGTTACGGCTCCCATCACTGACTGCCTGAGAGGCAAGCAGAAGTTCAGGTGGACACCAGAGGCGCAAGCAGCGTTCGAAAGCCTCAAGAGGGTGTTCGCCTCAGACCAGAACCTGTTCCACGTGGTTCAGGACGCGCCCCTACGCATTGAAACAGATGCTTCTGATAAGGCTGTGGGCGCCATTTTGTTGCAACTGGACGCCAACAGAGAGTGGAGACCCTGTGCCTTCTTCTCCAGGAAGTTGACCCAGCCCGAGCGAAACTACACAGTTTTTGATCGGGAACTTCTTGCGATCCACGCGGCGTTCCAGCACTGGAGACACTTCCTGGTGGGCGCCAAGCACCCCATCCAGGTGTGCACAGACCACAAGAACCTGGAGTTCTGGAGAACTGCCAGGGTGCTCAACCAGCGGCAGATACGGTGGGCGGAGTTCTTCTCGAACTTCAACTTCTCCATACACTACATCCCAGGAGAGCAGAATGTCAGGGCGGATGCCCTCTCCCGCAAGCCAGAGTACATGGAGGAGGAGGCGCCACCAGCCCCAAGGCACATTTTCCCCCCGTCGGCATGGTCCTGCGGAGCAGCAGTGGTGAGCGAGGCAGAACTCACAGCACTGACGGCAGCGGATGAATTTGCCAACCGCATCTTCAGAGAACTGAGAGGGGGGAGGGAGCAGGCAAAAGACTTTGCAGAACGCAGAGGGCTGCTTTTCTACAAGGGTGCGCTGTACCTACCCACCACCCAGCTTCGACGTACGGTCCTCAAGCAGATGCACGACAACCCTACAGCGGGGCATTTTGGAAGGGACAAGACCACTCACCTAGTCATGAGACACTTCTGGTGGCCAGGGGTGAGGGAAGATGTTCGAGACTATGTAAGGGGCTGTACCACCTGCCAGCGGGCGAAGGTGGTCAGAGCAGCGCCACCAGGGTTGCTGGAGCCCTTAGCCACACCACACAGGCCGTGGGAAGTGGTGTCCATGGACTTCATCACAGATCTGCCTTCGTCCAGGGGTAAGACTGCAGTGTTGGTGGTGGTGGACCTCATGTCCAAAATGTGTCACTTTATACCGTGTGCCAGGGCAGTCTCGGCAGAAGAGACAGCCAAACTGTTTGTTGATCACATTTTCAGACTGCATGGATTACCTTTAAGGGTTATTTCGGATCGTGGCCGCCAATTTGTTTCCAGGTTCTGGCGGCGGCTCATGAACCTCCTGCAGGTGGAGGTCAGCTTGTCGACGGCTAGACACCCGCAGACCAACGGACAAGCGGAGAGGGTCAACGCCATTCTGCAGCAGTACCTGAGATGCTACGTCAGCCAGCGGCAAACGGACTGGGTGGATCGCTTGCCACTAGCAGAATTTGCCTACAACAATGCAGTGCACGTCTCCACAGGGGTGTCGCCCTTTAAGGCCAATTACGGGCGCGACCTCAGATCTTTCCCAGAGAGGGAGAGGGAGGAGGAGGAGGAGGGCCCACAGGCTGAGGATTGGGCAGAGGAACTGGAGACGGTGCACCAGCAGCTCAGAGAACACTTGGAGAGGGCCAAGGAAGCGTACAAAAAGGGGGCAGATCGCCACAGGCGACAAGGGGAGGTCATCAGGGTGGGGGACAAGGTGTGGTTGTCCTCGGAGGGCCTTCCCACCAGAGGGAGGTGCAAAAAGCTGGCACCCAAATGGCTGGGCCCCTTCACGGTCACGCAACAGGTCAACCCGGTGGCATACAGGCTGGCACTGCCAGAGGACATGAGGGTGCATCCAGTGTTTCATAGATCGCTGCTGTCGCCGTACAGGGAAAGCAGCAGGCTCAGAGACAGCGAACAAACCCCCGAGGGAGGGGGGGAGAGGGAAAGCAGGGAGCAACTCAATGAGGCCACGGCCATCCTGGATTCAAGGTGGGGGGTGGGGGGCCTGGAGTACCTCATGGCATGGGAGGATGCTCCACCGTCCCAGAATGAATGGGTCCCCGCCACTCAGATACAGGAGGAATTCTTGGTGGAAGAATTTCACGCCCTCTTTCCCCACAGACCCAAGCCCTGGCACATGGAAAGGGAGGGGGAGGAGGAGGAGGCACGGGAGAACAGCTCACCATGGCGCTGGGAAGCGGAGTTTGAGGAACCAGAGGATGAGGTATGGGTGTCGCCAAGATCCACCCAGTCAGAGGAAGGAGCAGATTGGCAAAACATTTTTACCCCCACCAGCTCTGACGCCACGGACTTTTTGGGATTCCCGTCCTCCCAGGCGGAAGGGGGGGGCTCGCAGGACTGGGGGGAGGTGTTCACACCAACGGGCTCGGAGAGCACCGAGTTTTTAGGCTTCCAGTCGTCACCGACACATGGGGGGGGCCTGGGGAGGGGTGAAGGAGAGCTTGGGAGGGGGGTGGATGTGAGGGACAGGGGATATCGCGAAGTCCCTCCCCTCCTGAGTTCAAGCCCGTCCCCGAGCAAAGGGGAAAGCAGGGAGAGTTCCGATTCCAGTGGGGAAGCAGGAAGTCGTGTCCGAGGCTCAGGCAAGGTAGAGGAGCCAGGGTCCCAGGTGGGACAGGAAGGGGCAAGTAAGGGGGGAAGACCCATCCCCCCAACTCCAGAATTACGCAGGAAGAGGAGGGGCAAGAGGATGGGTCTGCCAAAGCTTTTGTGTTGGAGAAAGACGCGCCAAAAGCCATTAGGAGGTTCTGAAACCGACTGACAACATCGCTCCGTGTAAATAGCAATGACTTGAGCACTGTAAATACGCAGCACCAATAAAAGAATAAAATGCAGAGCTGCGTAGCGTCGTTACTCTGAAGTAGTCCACTCCGGCCACTGTGACACCCAGCTTGGCCAAGGCTGGGCCTCAGGCCAGAGGATCACCATCACAACCCTAGTGTTTTGACCCTGACTCAGAAGACTGTCTACAACCTCTGCATTTTTAATCACGCAGAGCTCCACACAAAAATAGTCTCAGGCCTTGAATTGCTGCAAGCAGGGTGGATAAAAATCAATGATTTTTTTAAAAAAAATCAAAAAAATCGGATTTTTTTGATTTAAATCGGATTTTTTTGATTTAAATCGGATTTTTTGATTTAAATCGATTTTTTTGCTTTAAATTGGATTTTTTTAAATAAAATGCTTTTTGAGGAAAGAATATTACCATCCAAAGGTTATTCCATCATGAAATAAAGATTAGTTTTTTTAATTATGTAGTATAAGGTTGTATATGTTTAATTTATGGGGTAAATAAATTCCATTAATCCATTCACCTCTTCCAGAGGTTTTTGTAAGATTATTGGGCAGTTTCTCTGCCTACAAGATATTATCACAGGTGCTTGGTTTACTTTTGCAGTTCTCAAAACTGAATTTGACTCAACAGAGATCACATGCCTCTTCTTCACAGCAAAAATGTTATAACATGAACAGAGTTGGGAAAAAGACCTTAATCCTATTGTACTACAAACCTATGAATACAGAAGCAACCCCTTCAGTGCTAAGTTTCAAGAAGTTCAGTGAATAGAATAGAAACAATATTTTTCTGATTGTTTGGACAGTATTTAAGTTTTTCATGTGTAGGCTGGGCTGACAGTCTAAGTTTCTTAAAATATATATATTTTGTTTTTGTTTAGCCAAATTAGTTAACAAACATGGATGTTTGTTTAAGCAAATAACATTTGCTGAAATGTTATTGTTTCAGTTGAATAAATCTATTTAAATTGTTATTATTAAGGTAATGATTATTTTTCTCCTTCCTAAGTACAACAGTAAAGTTGTCCAAATATGAATGATTAACCTATTAAACTGGGGATAAAAAAACTAATATGAAAAGTTGTTATTCTAAAAATCTTCATCTACTTGCATAATAAAGTTATACCAGCAAGAATTAGTCTTTATGATTTAAATCAACTATGATTTAAATCAAGCCTTACTGACTAGTGATTTAAATCGTGATTTAAATCGTGATTTAAATCAGTTTGATTTAAATCAAATCCACCCTGGCTGCAAGGCTTGGCCTTCAGAATTTTTGACAAAGGAAAGCATGTGCAGGACTTTAAAGCCTGCAAAATTTTACATGGTTTGGGAAACGGGATCTACTCAGGAGCCTATTGATCAAGACAGTTGGGTCTGGGGAGATGGGAAAGCTTTTGCAAGCTCAGACTGCAGCTTATGCGGGGAAATGCTGTTTTAGTAAGTGCAACGCAATCTTGGATGCGTGCCTTCAGAAACAAACAAAAAAAAGTATTTCTGTATAATTGCAGTCATCCCTCCCCCCTTTTTCAAAAAACACATGCCTATAAGTGGTTCAATGGATTCTAATCAAGAGAGATTGTTTTAAAGAGGCTGCTTTGCTCCTAAGCACTCCATAAAAGTTCGCTCTGTCTCCATACTTAATTGCATTAAACAAATGACATTTGCCAGCCCTGGGAGGGAAGTTTCAATCTGCATTAAACTTAACTCATAATTTAAGTGTTCACCAAGTGGCCAAATGGCCTATTCATGCTTTTCCTGGGCCGCCTTGGAAGTCCTTGCCTGGAATAGTAAGTCGAAATAAGTGGCAGGGGTTGCCAAATTTTGCTGTGCAATTATGACGCATGGCTCTTGCTGCTGAGATTATTGTTGATAAGCAGTGATTAATAATTAATTATTTATAATGAGTTGCTCTGTGTTTGCTTTTTTCCAGATGCCTTGAAAGAGCCTAGGAGAAGGAGTAGGCTTTGGTTGGAAGTGGACCAATCACAGGCTCCGTTTTTCTGCTCGTCTCCCAATGGCCTTCACATTTCCCTGATAGGGAAATTGAGCCACACCCTCTGCACCCGATCCATGATATTAGGCCCCTTGAGCCATGGAGGCCATTGATGTCCCTGTGGGGAACCTCATTGACTTTGACTCTGAACCTTCCACCACCGACACCTCCGAATCCGTCCCTGCCGCTCCTCCCTCCACCAATGGCAATGGGCTGCTGGACCACCTGGCGGGCGACACGGCCGCAGTGGCGGAAGAGAGTGACGCGACGGAATCTGCCGACAGCGAGAACGACACAACGGACTCGCCCACCCATCACAGCTGGAACAACCACCGCCGCTCTTCCTCGGAGTCCTACTCATCTAACCAGAGCACAGAGTCCGCCAAGGACGAAGTGACAGCAGAGCACCGGGAGTTCATCAGGCAGTACGTGGAGAAGATCTTCACAGGAGGGTGAGTGTTTGAGCAGCAGGATGCTGTGGGCAGGCGCATGCTGGGATTGTGGGATCATCAGCCAACTCCCTCCCTGCAGAAGGTCCCCAGTTCTTTTTTTACACTGCAACTCCCATCACCCCCAGCCAGAGTGACCATTGTTCAGGGATGCTGGGAACTGCAGTCCAAAACATCTTGAGAGGTACCATGTTGGGGAAGGCAGAGGAAGGCGGGTGTGGTCCGCCCTGAGTGTCACCACTGAGGGGGGTGACAAAATCCCGGGTGGCACTCACCGTGGGGCCTGCAGCATGCCCAAGCCACGTGTCTCTCCTGGAAGAGATGTGGTGGCTTGGGCGCAGGCAAGCTCTGCCCTGCCCAAATGGTCTGCCCGCTGCCTCTCCCCCAGCTGTAGGACAGCTGAGTGGGAGGAGGCAGGCAGACTATGGAGGCCCTGCGGTGCCCCCTGTCTGTATGAGCAGGGTGTGCCGCCCCAGGCGCCCGAGCGGCTTCCTGCGCCGCTGGGGGAAGGCTGCCACAGAGCTTCTTTGAGATGGCTTTACGTTGCTCAGACCAATCCAGAGCAACATTAAATGTAATCTAGGCAACCATTCCCATGGACTGCTAGAAGATCAAACCTATCCATTCTGAAGGAAATCAGCCCTGAGTGCTCACTGGAAGGACAGATCCTGAAGCTGAGGCTCCAATACTTTGGCCACCTCATGAGAAGAGAAGACTCCCTGGAAAAGACCCTGATGTTGGGAAAGATGGAGGGCACAAGAAGAAGGGGACGACAGAGGACGAAATGGTTGGACAGTGTTCTCGAAGGTACCAACATGAGTTTGACCAAACTGCGGGAGGCAGTGCAAGACAGGAGTGCCTGGCATGCTCTAGTCCATGGGGTCACGAAGAGTCGGACACGACTAAACGACTAAACAACAACAAGGCAACCATTCCCCATTTCCCCAGATTCACTCCCTCAAAGACTTCAAGGGCTGGCTAAAGTACTAGGTTTTTCTACCATGGCGCCAGTTTCCAACTTGTTGTTGTTGTTTAGTCGTTTAGTCGTGTCCGACTCTTCGTGACCCCATGGACCATAGCACGCCAGGCACTCCTGTCTTGCACTGCCTCCCGCAGTTTGGTCAAACTCATGTTCGTAGCTTCGAGAACACTGTCCAACCATCTCGTCCTCTGTCGTCCCCTTCTCCTAGTGCCCTCAATCTTTCCCAACATCAGGGTCTTTTCCAAGGATTCTTCTCTTCTCATGAGGTGGCCAAAGTATTGGAGCCTCAGCTTCACGATCTGTCCTTCCAGGGAGCACTCAGGGCTGATTTCCTTAAGAATGGATAGGTTTGATCTTCTTGCAGTCCATGGGACTCTCAAGAGTCTCCTCCAGCACCATAATTCAAAAGCATCAATTCTTCGGCGATCAGCCTTCTTTATGGTCCAGCTCTCACTTCCATACATCACTACTGGGAAAACCATAGCTTTAACTATACGGACCTTTGTCGGCAAGGTGATGTCTCTGCTTTTTAAGATGCTGTCTAGGTTTGTCATTGCTTTTCTCCCAAGAAGCAGGCGTCTTTTAATTTCGTGACTGCTGTCACCATCTGCAGTGATCAAGGAGCCCAAGAAAGTAAAATCTCTCACTGCCTCCATTTCTTCCCCTTCCATTTGCCAGGAGGTGATGGGACCAGTGGCCATGATCTTGGTTTTTTTGATGTTGAGCTTCAGACCATATTTTGCGCTCTCCTCTTTCACCCTCATTAAAAGGTTCTTTAATTCCTCCTCGCTTTCTGCCATCAAGGTTGTGTCATCTGCATATCTGAGGTTGTTGATATTTCTTCCGGCAATCTTAATTCCTGCTTGGGATTCATCTAGTCCAGCCTTTCGCATGATGAATTCTGCATATAAGTTAAATAAGCAGGGAGACAATATAAACCTTGTCGTACTCCTTTCCCAATTTTGAACCAATCAGTTGTTCCATATCCAGTTCCAACTTGTAAGATGGAAATAAACAGCCAGTATTATAACCAGTCAGAGTAGACCTACTTAAATTAATCAATCAATGTTAGTTGTGTCTCTTATGTTTTTAATGGCTCTCCTCTGTGTAGGACTAACTCAGGGTACAATCCAGTGCACCCCAGAGGGTGCTGCTGGGCAGATGTTTTGTAGTGAGGCCAAGGACCTGAATTTCTTTCTTTGCATCCACTTTGCAGAAAGAGGGGGGAAGACAGCTTGCTGCTGGATCCTTCACTCCCCTCCCCGGGGTGCAGCAAGACCCCTCTCCCCCCCCCCCGTGTGTTCCCGTTGAAAAGAAATGTTGGCTGGCTGTGACACATCTCTCCCACTGAGTCATGCTTCTCTCTCAACTTAACAATTGCTGCCTGGGGACTTTGGGACTGCATCACCCAGATGCAGAGTGGAGGCTTGAGCTGCTGCAGCTGATGTTGGCTGTGTGCGTGCGTGTGCTTTTGAACAATTCCACTTTATTTAAGCAATTTAGCAAATATGCCGTGATTCACCGTGGCCCAAATTAAAACGATTTGAATGTCAACACCGGGGGGAAGTGCCTTTCTGTTTACTCCCTCCCTGCTCTGCTGCGTGGCCAGTTTGGGGACCAGACCCCAGAAGGAATGTTCTTGGGGTTCCGGTTTCCGCCGGCAGGAATGGCGGACTTGTTTTCCATCCCTCTGACCTTCGTAAGGAATTTGGCGGTTGCTAGGGGAGTAAATGGCAACCCCCTACCCTCTCCGGGGGTTACGGAGAGGGGCCGCTGGCCCGCGATGCCCCCAGACCCACTCCGACTGTTTATGGAGTGGGGGGAGCTTGGGCTGAAAAGCACTTACGAGGGCCAGGACTCCCGGACGCTAATCTGCATGGCGGGGATTTCCATGGTTAAAGAAGATAATTAGGCTTAAATCTATGGACATACTTCAGAAGGAGGGGAAGAAGCGCTGTTTACTGCTGAGAAATCTATGCTGCTGAGGGAGAGGAGTTAAAGGCTGTATATCATCTGGAAGAAGGATTGATGGGGACGGAGCGATAAGGGAATTGAGTTTTTTTTTATTTTTATTCATATGAGTGACTTCATACCTTCCCAGACGCGATGTCCTGGCTTGTTTGGAGTGAAAGAGAAGCAAAAGACTGTGTGAGTTGAACTTTATAAACTGTTGTTACTGAGCATATTTTTTAAAGATGTGGAGTTGCCGATGAGAAAAGCCCCCCCCCTAGTCGGACGGAAGGAGTCCTGGACGCGTTCGGAGGATTTATGAGCTGTGACGCACTTTGAATTGGAGCAGCGACCTGAAGCTAAGTTCAGCTATAGGGCAAGGAGATCCATTAATTTACCAAGAGTTTATGGTTTGATGTTTGGGTCTTCTGCCTGGAAAGGCTGTAAATTTCATAAAGATCGTTAATCTTCATGGCTATGAGAGAAAACGAAAGTGATTTGAGCTTTTTAAGATGGCGCTGCTTCGACGCAACAGGGAGCTCCAGACTAAGAAGATTTATGGGGAGGCTGGACTGATTAACCCACACAGGAGAAAGAACATTTGTGAAACCTTGTTTGATATTTATCTCAGCAGCTAGGAAACAATCGGTTGAAAGTGGAAAACATCTATGTGACTGTAAGGGGAAGATCTGGATTATTATGAACTTGGAGGACGATTTGAACTTTAGAAAAAAGACGGCAGTGGACGGTTGCGAGGAATCCCCAATTTCTTGAAGCATGGGAACCCAAATAAAAAATTCTTTAGACGATTTGGCATAACATTCGGTTTGATTGATATATATATGTGTATAATTTGAAATAATGAATGTGATATAATTGGTTTTAATTGGAAAATTAATAAAATATATTTAAAAAAAAAACAGAAGGAATGTTCTTGTGCAAAACTGACATTGGCAGCTTGCATAATCTCCGTCCACAGTTGAATGTTGCCAATTGGCGAGGTGGCTTGCCCCCTGCATGCAAAAATAGAAGAATGGCAATGCTTGAAATCAAAAGCCTCAAATTCTTTTTTAGTCTTGCTGCACGTTTAATAAAAATAAATAAATAAACAAACAAACTTGGGGGGGGGCGCATAACCCTTTTCAACTCGAGGGCCATATTCCCTTCTGGGCAATCTTCTGGGGTCCACGTGCCAGTGGCAGGCATGAGTGAAGGCTAAAAATGGGCAGGGCAATGAAAGTCAAAGTCACTTTTGTGTACTAGGTTAGCCTCTGCACAAATTCATGCACCCCTCCCTACCCTCCATCTGTGGAAGCAAGAGGCACCAGCAGAGTTCAAGGACAAAATCCAGCCAGGCAAAAGCACTCGGGGACGGTGCAAAGTGAGGGGAGAAGTGGTGAGCCAGTGAGGGGAGAAGTGGTGTGGCCTGGGGAGACTTCTGAGGGGTATCCTACTCCTGCTCAAACGGGTTATTTACTGACGTTGGCTCCTGATAAAGAATATTGGTGCACTTTCGGACTGGTAAGAGCTGAAGCAGTTTACTTGAACTTATTTCCCCTACCCCAAGTTAACTTTTCATTACTTTTTTCTTCCTCCTTTAAAGTTCTGCCTCCCCCTCCACTTACCGGTAGTACATTGAGCCAAACAAGGAGTTTACTGCCACCTGGTGGCTGAAGGCAAAACCACAATTCAACAGGAAACCATCACATTTATCTCAGTTTTGTTGCAAGTCGTAACATATAGGAGGAACCAAAAGAAAAAGAGCAAACAGCAACAGCAAAATAAAAGAGGACAAAATGAGATAAAATTTGTGTGGAGGATGGATTTCATAGGCCCAACCCAATCAAGAGTGAGGCACAATGGCAGATTTACATGCACAAAGAATCCAACGGTCCTTTCTCTTGTGCATGCTGATCTGCCATCATTGTGAGGCACACCTAAGCATCTTTTTTGCATACACAACATCCCTGCTTCAATCCCTAGCATCTCCAGGTAGGACTGGGAATGCCACTGCTGCCAGTCAGTGTCGACAGAACTGAG
This sequence comes from Zootoca vivipara, assembly GCF_963506605.1. NCBI lineage: Eukaryota > Metazoa > Chordata > Lepidosauria > Squamata > Lacertidae > Zootoca > Zootoca vivipara. Next base: position 60,500,043 of record NC_083281.1, read on the forward strand.
CTAGAGGGATCAATCGCCTGACTCAGTAGAGGCGGCTACTTATGTATTTGAAGGTGTAGAAACTATTGTGCTTTTAAATGAAAGTGCTTCATGAATCTTATTTCTGTATTCCTTGTGACAACCTTGCAAGGTAGGCTAGTAATGACACTAAGCCCCTAAATTAGAAAGTAAGCTCATTGGTCAAGGCTTATAGTACAACACCTAGTTTTTATGTTTATTACTATTATTACTACATTGCAGAGTGGTGACACTTGAGAGGAGGCAGGGATTTGCCTACTGCCCCCTGGCAATTCTTGCCTGCAGTGAGATTTGCTTTGGGGACTTGCCAGCTTATAGTCTCAGCCCTCTGCCTCACACTTAGTGCCAACTTTTTGTTTTTTTCTTTGTTTTGTGATTCTAGAGAGGAATTTGACCAAGAGGAGAAAGCCAAGTTCGGAGAACTCTGCAGTGGGGAGAATGCAAAAGGCAGGGAATGGTTTGCCAGATACGTGAGTGCTCAGGTAAGGAGACGTTCAGGGTGCAACTCTGGCTGGTGTGGATTGTGTGCTCTTGAGGCCCTTTGCTTTTTGTGCTTGCATGTGCCTCTTGACACCTGTTCACACAATCAAAATAGTGGGCCTTATTCCTAGTGGAATGCACAGGGCATTCCAGGCCATTTCAGAGTCATATTTTGTTTTATTGCATTGCTGTATTCCTACATGGAAGAGTCTCATCTGCTCACCTCTGCATACCATCATTTTTTAAACCCTGCGTAGGGTGAAACATTTTCCAGGTCAAACAGAAGCCAGATTTGCACAACTTCCTGATTGGCTAGACCTTATATCCATGGCAAAGCTACCTCCTCCCTTCTCAGAGCAAGGCTGTGCCACGGGGCTGATTGGCCAGCCCTTGTCTTAGCTGCAAAGCCACCTTCTGAGAGCAGCTTTTGAAACATGACAAGCACTCAGAGGGGAGAAAATGGAAAGCAAAGCAGATGGCCTGCCTTAAAGCTTAGGTTGGAGATGGCTGTTGATCCAGAGGCTGTATGTGCAGAGCCGTTTCCTCCGCAGCCAAAAAAAGTAGAACAGCAGCCCTACATCTGTTTCTAGGTACAGTACATCTGTACCCAGTCTTAACACTCTTGACTTTCCCTGTTTCCTCACAGCGCTGCAATTCCAAGTGTGTCTCGGAGCAGACTTTCTATCGACTGGTCCAGTCCTTTGCTGTGGTCCTCTTTGAGTGAGTAACAGCAGGTGTCTGCATGGAGGCCACAGGGTCTTCAGCCTTTACAGCAGGGGGTGGGAAACTGAATCCAGCTGGCAGGTGGGATTCTTCCTTCCTCCACCTATCCCTGCAAGCCACCTTGGACAGTTGGGTGGGGCTAATGAGAGGTGTAGCTCAAAACATCTGGAAGGCATCATGGTGGTGATGCTTGCACTAACCACTGCACCACTTGGGCAACTGGAGATGAATTGCACATGGATGTAATCCATGCAGCTCTCCGAAAAAGCCATGCATAGACCCACCTGGCTGTTCAAAGGCTGGTCTATGTACCCCCACCTTGAGAACCTTGGAAGATAAAGGTGGTATATAAATGAAATGAATAAATATTAGGGAGAACGGGCACAGCCCCACTGAATTCAATCTGCCCTCAGCCAGCATCCACTGGCCTGCCTTCCTGTTTACAATATATCCATGGGGTGGCCCTGGCAGTCTGCTTCCTCCTCCTTAGTCTCAGTGTTGCCCTTGTAGAACGCAGCACGGAAGAGAATGGGGAAAAACTGGAATTAGTTGGCTCTGCCCACTGTTGCACTCCCTACATTCGGCCCCATCAGTCCCAATGGAAACTAATCACCACTGAGTGTTGTTCTGTTTCTTCTTCATATTTCAGCAACTTTATTCTTTTCTTTTTTTCAGGTGTTACCAGATGGATGATTTCAGCCCTGCTAAGAACCTGATGACCATGTGCTTTACCTATTACTATATTGGTAAGGGGCAGTTCCTTCTTGCTGAAATTTGTTGAGTGAGAAAATGTGCTGGGGCAATTTGTTCGTCTTCAGCAAAGCAGCAAGAGTACCTTGCAAAAAGCATCTCTATAGGAATAGCATCCTGGGAGAACCTTGGAATGGTGAACTTAGCCTTTGCATTTGACCCGCCATTGCACCCAATGTGTTTTGACTACACACAATTTTGGCTTTGGGCACAATCCCCAGAACGTAATGCCTGCATAAGTTGCAGGCTTACTATAAGGTTTCAGAAATAGATGAGAGCCAGGAAGTCTAATGATTTGTAGCTTCTTGTTGGTTGCTTCCATGTTACCAACCATTTGTCCTCGTTTTCAACATCCATTTTTAAGTGTGACACTAATCACTGAGGGCTAGTACCTTGCTTTTTAGTTAAGAAGCAAAAACCTAGGGTGGGGGAAAGAGAACAAACCAGCATCGAGCATTGATCTTTAGGAGTAGTGGAGCTCCCTTAAGTCAGGGGTGGGGGACCACTTTTTTTAGCCCAAGGGCCACATTCACTTATGAGCAACCTTAAAGGGGCCCTATGCCAGAGGTGTGTGGGGCCAGAGGCTAAAGTGGGTGGAGCATCAGGTATGATTCTTACCTTGCTGCATTGAAAAGTCTGAGGTTTCTGCATAAACCCACACACCTGTCTTCCATCTGGGCAAGCAATGGGCATTGTTACAATTCAAGAACACATTCCAGTCAGGAAAATGCTCTTGAGGAGAGCACGGAGCAGGGCCCAGGAGCGGTTAATTCTGAGAGCCAGATCGAGAGGGCCAAAGGGCCACATTTGACCCGCGGGCCTCAGGTCCCCTGCCTTACTCCCTCTGTTTCTCTTTCCTGCTCCCTGGTTGCATTTTGGTAGGTAAGCCCCAAGCGCTGCCCATCGAGTCCAAGGAGAAGCCCACTGGCAGCATCGACTCCTACCTGAAGTCTGCAAACAGCTGGCTGGCCGAGAAGAAGGACATTGCAGAGCGGCTCCTGAAGAACACGTCGGCAAAGACGGAGAACGTGAAAGGCTTCTTTGGGAGCTTTGAAAGCAAGCTGAAGGGGCCCGGGCCCAAGAAAGCTGAGTGAGTCCAGTTCTAGGGGCAGCCGGATTTCCCCTGCACTGTGTTGAGAACATCCACAGCGCCTTTAGTGGAGGCACAACACCAGACCTGGGCTTAGGTACCCCTAAGCACCACCGCCTCTGCTCTACCCAAGATAATCTCATTTATACGCCGCTATCAGTCTTGGTGGTACCAGGAACATAGGAAGCTGCCTTGTGCCGGATTGGCAGTGGCTGTCCAGGATTTTAGACTGCAGCATTTGTATGTCTCCCTTAGCCCTCCCTGGAGAGACTGGGGATTGAACCTGTGTCCTTGTGCACGCAGAGCAGATGCTCTGCCACTGAGCTACAGCCCTTTCCCACTTTATTAATTAACTGGTTGATTTAAAGTCCCCCACCACACCCCCTTTTAGGGCAAGGCTTGCAGAGCAGGCTAACTCGGCTTCATCTGTGTAGTAGGAAGATTATACTTCTAAGCAATTCATAGAACAAACTACTTGCAGTGTTTCCAAACTCCCCTCCCAAAATGATGTTACATTTAACCGAATAGTACCCATGTGTTTGCTTCTAGGGATGATGAAGATAAACCAAGAGAGAGAATCCACAAATCAGGTAAGCAGCAGTAATAATATGTCTAGGCTGTTGTTATTTAAAAATCTGTTTATAATGCTCATAGAAAACAGGCGTTTCAGCTTCTGGAGAGCTGGGATACTTGGCAGGAATCTTAAGGCACTGTCTGGTCTTTATCTGAAGATTGTGTATCTGTGTATGCACAAATATCAAATATCTCCCCTTTGCAGTTTCCCTGTACATTCCTGAGGAGGAGGAAGAAAAATCAGGAGAGAAGATCTACCTGTACATGCACCTGAAGCAACAGCCCATCTGGTAAGAGCGAGTGGAGGCCAGTTCAATAGGGTGACTGGGACACTGCCCCGCCTGTACTCAGCCAACCCCCACCTGCCTGCCTTCTTACTTACAGCCAGCCTGGTGCAGCCTGTCAGCTCCCCCATTTGTTAGTCTTAGTTAGGGATGTCAATTTGAATAAAATATTGGGTAAGCCCCGTCCCACATAATCAATCACAAGACAATAGCAATGCCCATGGATTTTGGGGGCCCTGGCACCCTCAAATATTTTATGGGGGGCAATGGGACCTCAACCCCCAGGAGTTGTAGAACGCAGCAGGGAGGAGGAGGAGGAGGAGGATGGGGCCTAAACTAGAATGAGTTGTCTCTGCCTTTCACTGGCTCTGGCACCACCTACTCTTGGCCTCCCTGCCTTCCACCTTACCTGTCTCAGTTAGCCCCAGCCACCACTGGTATAAGCCTATTATTCTGAGCCAGCTGCACTCCTGAGAAAGGGCATTGAAGCAGGGGAGCCATCTAGTGGGCAAGGCCACAGTCCTCTCTGGCAGAAACCACCCCATTCCTTCCCACTTCCTAGCCACATTCACACAAAAAATGCAGTGCAGTTGATACAGGCTCAACACACGCACGCACATCATTGCCTCCCCTGTTCCCTAGGCATACCCTGCGGTTTTGGAATGCGGCTTTCTTCGACGCGGTTCACTGTGAGAGGCGGAAACGGTCTCCCACCACTAGGTAGGACTTCACAGCTGCTGCTTCTTTTCCTTTTTTCGCAGGAGAAAGGAAGTGGGGGACACAAGGGGTGGAGGAGAATAGGTCACAATGCTGAAATGGACTGCCTTTTTTCGTATGCAAATGTTTTATTTTCCTCCTATTCTCCTACTTGTCAAGCAGGCCAATGGAGCTTTTTAAGTTCTGCTAATTTGATGTAGGACTGGGTTTATACTTTGCAGGGAGGAATTTCTTTCTTCCCCAGCCCTTGGAAGTCTTCCCCAGGGTTTTAGAGAAGCAGAAACCACCTAGCAAATGCATTTTGATAACAACATCCAAGGGGGAGTCTGCCAGGCAAGAGCTTAAGGAAGGGGCAGAGTACCCCCTTTCCCCCCTTCCTGCTCTCATGTTGCTTTGTTGGGTTGGGGAGGTTGAAAAGAACTAATTTCTCTTTCTCTTTCTTGACGTCTTTAATCCTTTCTTTTCTTTTTCTGGTCAGTTCTTTCACACTTCCTCTCTCTCTCCATCCATACTTCTTGCATGATCTTAACATGTAACCTTCTGTTGACCCTTTCTGCTGCCACTCCAGAGGGAATGCTGGAGAGGAAGAGGAAACGAGGTGTGTCTGTCTGCATTTACTTTCTTACCTTTTTATGCCAAAGGCTCATTTTGGGTCCAAAACCTGCCACCCTGGTTGCACAGTATTTGGCCCAGCGCTGCAAATCCCACTAGTGTACCCTTCTCCAACCCGGTGCCCTCCAGATATTGTTGGACTATTGCTTTCATCCGCCTTCACCACTGACCATCCCTGCTGGGCTTGCTGGGAGTTGTAGTTCAGCCACATCTGGAGGGCCACAGGTTGAGGAAAGCCTGTTTTCCAAGGTATATCTCTAAGCACATCAAAGCAGTTTTGAAAGGAGTGTTCTTTGTTCGTTTCAGTGCCTGCACCAGCGCACAGGTTTTGCAAGTGTTTTAGAGACCTGTTGAAATTCTGTTGGAAACAGCAGGACAAAATATAATATGGATGCTGAACCGATTCAGAAGCAGTGGGAGCCTACCACAAACCACTTTTTGAGTCTCTTTAAATTTACTTTTAAAAAATCAGTCTACATTCTGTCTCCCAGCCAGAGTTTGCCAAGCTGCCAATATCTTATACATTGCTTGATTATGATGCACAGCTTCTGTATCAATGCTGTATAAAGCAGCCTGAGAAAAGCCTCTGGGCACGGTGAACTGCTTAAGTGAGTCTGTTTTTCCCTCGCCATTTTTCTGTGTCAGCAGCTGTGGTAAGTTTTTGGACACGGGGGCCCCTTCCAGTCTCTAAGGAGTTCTAGATGTAAACGTTCTACTTTGCCCTTCCCCCTTGCTTTGATTTTCTCCTGCTTTCGATGCCTCTGTGGAATGCTGCTGCTGCTTGAGAATCTCTTCTCTTTCCTTCCCTGTCCATTGCTCTGTGATCATCTGGATTTAAATACTGTACCTGCTCTCTGTGCTGTTTCCGCCCCTCTCTCACTTGTTATTGTCGTGCTTAATTTTGCCCCTTTCATGCCATACCAGTTGGTGGTTTTTTGTGCGGAGCCTGATTGAGATTGGGGTGTGTGTGTTGCTTTACATGCATCTGGAGCAGCTGTTCCAAATGGTAAATGGCCACTGTGCATATGCACACTTGCCATGGTCTCAGAGGACAGTGCCACCGGATTTGTTCTAGATGTGGACCTCTTGGGTGCCTCTAGGCTGTCCCTATTTTGGGGGAGGGACTCAAGAGCATTCAGGAAATGTAGGTTTGTGCAATTAAAGTGGATTAAAATACTCTGCCTCCCTAGCACAGGTGTGGGGAACCTACAGCCCTCCAGATGTTGCTGAACAACGACTCCCATCAGCCCCAGCAAGAGTGGCCAGTTGGAGTTCAGAAACATTTGGAAGGCCAAAGGGTCCTTAGACATGCCCGAGCATGACAAATCCACTTTAAAAAAAACGATTAAAAGGAAGACATGTAAGCACCCTGCAAGCAAATTAGGACAAATGCTCAGTCAATGGGTCATCTGAAAGTAGTCCTTGACCTGTTGGCCTGAGGGATGACAGGCAGGCATTTCTCCTGTGCACCTCTGCCTCCCTCTGGCAAACAATCTGGGGAATTGCAAGGCGAGGGAGCAACCAAAGAAGACACTGTGCACTGAAAGGCCCATGTGAGTCAGCTGATACTCCTTCTTGACCCCTGTGAATGGAGACTTACCTTGGCTAAGCCAAAGAATGTTCTCTGCATTTGCCTTGGCACATCTGTTTCCTGTGTGGATTGATTCAGGGATACACTCTTGAATCGCCTATCAAGAAATCACTCTGCCACTCTGTCTTCATATCTAGCATGTATCCACATTTTTAATTTCTCTTGTGTTCCTTTTATTTCCTGCTGCTACTGCTGCTGCTGCTTCTCCTTCTCCTCCCATTGACTTCCTTCTTCCTGTATTTCCCTGCCTCCCCTTTTCCTCCTCTTGACATATGTTCGGCTTCAGCCAACATCCTATTTTCCCTAAAAGGACAAGCATCTGAGGGCTGATCTGTGATGAAATCAAGTGGCAGAATCCTCCTTACATTGTGCCCTTGTCAGGTGGGGGAGGTGCTCAAAAAGAATCCCTGCATTTAGAATGCAATTCTAGACCAGAATAGGCTTGATGGACTAGTTTTCTCCAGACCTCTTTTTAATTTCTGTTTTGAATGGGGGTGTTAAGAAATGCCACTCCTTCCCCCCCCCAACACCCCCTAAAAAGTTTACCATGTGATTTTGCTGAAAATGTAGTAGCTCAACTTTCAGCATCTCCCATTCTTGATCACTCTTAACACATACTTACCCCATAGGTCTAGTTACAGGTAGGTAGCCGTGTTGGTCTGACGTAGTCGAAACAAAATAAAAAATAAAAAATTCCTTCCAGTAGCACCTTAGAGACCAACTAAGTTTGTCATTGGTATGAGCTTTCATGTGCATGCACGAAATGCACGTATCTGAAGAAGTGTGCATGCACACGAAAGCACATACCAATGACAAACTTAAGGTGCTACAGTTTATTTTGTTTTGATTACCCCATAGGGTTCAGTGAGAATTTTAACCTGGAGGCATGCATTAACCTGGAGGCATGCATTCCCTTGATTCTTTTTAAGGATGCATAAGTGAAAATCTAGAATGGAAGGTCAGCAGTTGCATGGGAGAGATTGCCGTGTTTGAAACTCCCACATGAGCTGTGCACCCAGAGCTTAAGGAGCCACATTGGTTTAAGTGTGCATGAATAGACCTACAAACCAGCAGGAAACTTTCATTAAGGGAGAGACATGCAAGAGAGCCAGTGTGGCATATTGGTTAGCATGTTGGACTAGGACCTGGGGGACCAGGGTTCAAATCCCCACTCGGCCATGAAGGTGACTGCTTTGCAGCCTTAAAGGTGGGATAGAAATGCAATAAAAGCAAATAAATTAAGGACACATAGAGTTCTGACTGCTGCATCTCCAAAGCAAAGTATTGACAGAAGAAGGGAAAAGATCAGAGAAGGTGCCATGAGGACTGCCTGACTATAATTGCACTAATTTAGCATTGCAAGCAGATGGTAGGCAGGAGAGGAGTCATCTGTGTACCTTTACTGAACTGGGCAGGGAGGGTCATACCCTAAAAATGAGACATTCACATGTATAAAACAAACCCAGGCCCTTACCTTCTCACATGGATCATTGTAAATGTGTTGCTAGGTACGTCTCCAGCACTTCCTTTAGCATATTACTGATAACGATACAGTACATTGTAGAGGCTGGGAAGCAGATGATTGCAAAGTTAAGAACCCTCTGTTACTGCATTATTGGAAAGTTCACCAAACAGTACACCCGTGTTAAGCAAAATTGCTTGCTTTGTGAATATAATGAAATTGGCACAGAACACCTTAGTATTGTGTTGTGTGGCTGTTCCATGTTTCTCTGCCTCTAAACAATTTTATTCTTGTCTGAAAATGGTAAACCAGTGTGGCGGAATTTAAGCCTGGGTGACCTTTTTCTGAATCCCTGCTCTGCTGCTGTTTTGCGGCCTTTGATGCTTTTTCAAAGCCTCAGTTGTCTCATCTGTGAAATGGAGTTGGGGTAGTTTGCCTTGTAGGTCTGTAATGAACAGTAACCCATAAGAAGGGTGCGAAACTTAGATGATAGCTCAATTATTATTATTTTTAAAAAAATCTTGGTCAGGTTATTAGAAAAACAGGTGGCGTTTGAACAGGCTTTTAGGAAAACATTCAGGTTTTACATATTTACCTTCTGCCCCCGCCTCCTTCACATCCCTTGCTATATGTTTGCCTACCTCCTTTGGAGATACTGACCAAATTGAATGTAGATTCTAAGGTTGGATGTAGAGTGGCAATGATGGTCACAGATTTAACGACCAAGAGAAAGGCGTGCATTCGGAGATTTTAGGTTGTATCCAAGTACGTTCTACTAAGAACAGACCCATTGAAATTGATAGTATAAGTTAGTAATGTCCATTAATTTCAGTGGATCTACTGTACTCTGAGTAAGATGGATGTTACATATAACCCTTTGGAAGAAGAAGAACCTAAATGGAACAGAGATGCAAGCACATAAGCAAAATGGAAACTTCAGAATGATTCCAGCTTTGGCCCAGCTTCTGTGATAAAAGCTGCTCTAATATATAATCTGAAGTTGGCAACAGGCAGCCCATATAACAAAACCGGCATACCAACATGTGGCACATGGCCCACTCCTTCGCTTCATCACACTAACCAATATGGAACAAGGGAGTGTGTCAAGAGTGTGTTACTGACATTCCCTGCATCCTTCCCTGCTCCCATCAATCTCTAAGGTTTTGGCAGGTTGTGTGTGTGTATGTGAGTGTGTGTGTGTTCATTTTCCTGGTTACAGGATCTGTCCATATGTTTGCAGGGAGAAATGGTGTCACATGACCCAAGAGGAGCGAGACGATAGTCTGCGGTTTAATGAGAATATCACCTTCGGACAGTTGGGGTAAGCAAGAATGAAACTGGCCTGCTCCTGCAAAAGAGCTTCTGTTTGTTTGCCTTTCTCCCAAAGGAGTTCAGAGCAGCAAACAACAGATGATAAAAGCTTTTACTACTTACTATGCTTAAAATAAAAATGTAAATCACAATAATGATCACAATAGATGATCTTTAGAAATCTATACTGCATGATGCATGAGAGAGAGAGAATTTTGTATAACATATCAATTACATTTATTTATATCCAGTAATTTGCAACCTCTTCACCTGAGAGTCCTAGGGCAGGATTTATAGAAAACTTCAAAGCATAATTAGCAGTCATGGAAAACTCTATCATACAAACAAGGAAGCAGCAAAACAAACCACAAGCCTAATGTCGGGATGGTGGGGGGAGGATATCGGGATGGTGGGGGGAGGCAGGGAAGGAGCCATGCAGCTTTTGCGGGGGGGGGGGGGACAGCACACCCCCACAGCTGCTTTTCGCTTGTGATGGCCTTACCTGCATGCAAAGTGTGCATGAAGGGGGCTTCAGTAGTGTTGTTGTTGTTGTTGTTGTTTAATCAGTTTTGAAGGGAATAGGCAGCTTATGCCCAAGGAAACTTAGTAGACACATAGGAAGCTGCTTCATACAAAGTCGAGCTATTTGTCCATCAAGTCTCTGATTGGCAGCAGCAGCTCTGCAGGGGCCTCAGAGAGAGAGTCTTTTCCATCACCTTCTGTGACCTGAACTTTGTAACTGGAAATACTGCCAGGAATTGCAACAGGGACTTTCTGTGGACAAAGCACGTGTCCTAACAAAAGGCCATACCCCTTTCTCCCCCCCCCCCCCAATTTTCTCTCCCTGCTGCAGTACTTTCACTCACAACATGTTGGCTTTTGGGCTGAACAAGAAGCTTTGCAACGACTTCTTAAAGAAGCAGGCAGTGATTGGCAACCTGGATGAAGGTAGGATCATGGGTGTGAGGTTGCTGGTGGGGTTCCTTCTGCAAGGATCGCCTCCCAGGGGTCAAATGGGTGGTGGTGGAAGAAAATGAGGGCAACTCCAACTTCAGGTCACTTGCTCTGCCTTAGACATAGATTCTTTGCAAAACAGAAATAGGCTATAGACATCACCCCAAAACATCATTTTGCAAATAACACAGAAATGAACTCTAAATTTGTGCTACATTTCCAGAAGTAGGTTTTACGTTGTGTGAAAGCTAAAATATAATGCGGAAATTAACAAACAAGGGAAATGCTGGGGAAATGGAATAAGCTGCCTTGTGAATGCCACCTGAATCACACCTTCATTGTTATTTGCTTCAGTTGCACATGGGTCTTAAACCCACAAGGAAAATGAAGAGTGTATGTTTCTTGGGGATGCTCTGCAAAAAGATGTTTGCATATACCGTAGTTGTTTGTCTTTTATATTTTGATTATATGCCATGCTAATTTTGCACACATGTACATGTGTGATATCTGCGTGTGTATATTGCATAATTTGTTTCTCTTACTTACAGAGCAGTACAAGCTGCTTAGCGATCACATCGAACAAATGGCTGCAGAATAGCACCGCGACCTGCTTCCTGCATTCAGGAACTAATAAAGAGGAAGCCAGTGGGGATGCAAGGGTAGAAAAAAGCCTGTCTCTGAGACTACCTGCAACATAAAAGATGGGCTTTTCAAAAAAGCAAAAACTATACCCAACTGACTCTGCGTTAAACCTGCATGATCGTCTTCTAACCACGTAGAGCTGCGTCGCGCAGCCCGTTATAGACGTAGGAGCTCAGCAATCAAAGCTGCCCGCCCTCTTCTGCTGCCACCTCCCCATATGCCTTTTCCACCCGGACTGTGACTGAATGGAGACTTCTGGGGGGAATCTTCTGGGTATGAGGCAGAGTGCAATTCAGCATGGGAGAGTCTAGCGTGTTCGTAAAAGAGGAAGGCTGAGCTGTTGGGATAGCCTCTCCTCTCTCTGCTTTCTGCTGCTGAATTTTTTCTTTTAGCATCAAAGGTTTGCAGAGCATAGAAAATAGGTGTGTGCGTGTGCAAGGGATGCAGGAAGGGGTGGGTGGAAGGGAAGATAGGCACCCTAGTTCCAATTATTACTCTAGAAGACCCCTAAAGTGAATACCAGGAGTTCTGTAGGCCGGGAGGCCAGATGCAAATCTTCCTGATGGGGGTTATATTTAAGAAGATGGGCAGGAAATGGGTGGTTGGGTCAGTGATTCTGTGTTAGGCTGGAACAGAAGGCCTAGATCCCCACCACCACCACCACCACCTTTACAGTTCTTACAAGTTCTTTCCTGCAGTATCTTTTGATGCAGGTTGCTCTCATCCAGCAAGTAATGTTTTGCTAGGTGTTTTCTGTTTCCCTGGTAGCTGCTCCATCTGAAAGCAATTGATGGGGGTGCCCACTACTTTCAAATGGTCTGATAGATCTGCTTTCCTGAACGGTCAAGGGGAGGGAACATCCTGGTGTATGCAGCAGCATATCTGGCTGGGCTTTGAGCATGAGCCTTTTGGAGTCTAGGTGTGATCAAAGCGAAGCCCACAGCAGGGAGATGCCAAGCCAATGCAGACTCTCTCCAGCTGCTCAAGTTTTTGTTAAATGAAAGTTTGTCAGCACAGGTGGTAAATCTTCATGATAGCAAGCCTCTTCAGCTTCTGATTTTGAGAAGATCACTCAGAGCCAGCTGTTGCAGCGTTTATGGAACTCCAACAACCTGTTCGCCGTTTTTTAAAGCAACACCAACCATGAGTCAATGTCTTTGTGTGATTCTTGCCAGTGATGTGGTCTTGGGAGTTGTGATTCTGTATCTCACCAAACTATCCGGGTTGCAACGATTGTTCAGAGGATTCAGCGAGTTGCATTTTCAGTACTTGACCAACATTCACAAGGTTGCTTTGACACCAGTTTGTGGTGTTGAATGAGCCCAGATGTGGCTAGGTTGTGTGGACATGCCATCAGATGCACTCTTCCGATGTTTTCCAAGAGTCAGCTATGGGCACTGGTGCACCAAAGTGTAAGAATCCTGAACTAACAGTAGCTTATTATTCCGTGGTAAATCTGTTGTTTCTATATGACTACTGAGGTGCAGCCACACCATTCACTTGTAAACCATTTCTGCTCTTTTGGCTTGCAGTGAAGAAGTTTGGGAGTTGTAGGTCTATTGAGAGAGTTTAGTCTTTTCTGTTAATAGACTTCTACCACCTTTTACAGGACTACAGTCCTGTATTGGTTTGCGTTTCTGGTGTCAATACATCCTCGGTTGCCTTGTTGAAAATTGCAGTGCATTGCTTCAGTGTTTTCCAGCAGCTAAAAGTCACGTAACTAAACTTCTGCAGATTTGGTTTTCAAGTCCCTGCAGTTTCCTTTGAGTCCAGGAGAGGGTGCCAGGGAGCAGTTTTTGGGATAGATTTCTTTTTCGAGTTTCGTTTTGTTTCATTCTTTGCCATTTGCTTGATTCTGGTTAGTAGGTGTGATTGAATCAATGAGCTTTGATTAGCCAAAGTGAGTTTCTGCAAAGAAAAATGAAAACCGATATAGGGATCTTGCCCCACCGCATTGCCAGTGGTTCTGAAGCAAAACTGCTTGTCACACCTTGAAGTTATGAGAGAAGCAGCTTCTCAACATTTCTCCCCATTGTGCTGTTGTTGAAGGCACATAAGCACCTTTCCAGGATAAGCACCAGCCATTCTATATTTGACAAAGAAGGGGAAATCCCTTCGTCCCCATCTCAGGACCTTTAAGAGAACTTGTCCGGAACTTCTCTCTAGAAAAGCCATTATACAAGAGAATAAGATTAATGCTGCCTCAGGGAGCCACCTTTTTTTTCTGTTGCAAAGCAAAGTTTATTTAATTCTCACATCTTAGCTGGTCATATTTTTGCATAACATGCAGCCCTTTTGGGTTGAGTGAGCTTTAAAATGACTGGGTGTCCTCAGACCCTTAATGTGTTCTAGAGTCAGGTGCAAATATTTTATCTGAGCCACGGCATCTCTCCACTTCAGGTTATGAGACTCTCAAGTCTATCCCTGCCAGCCTTCTGTGGGACTACAACTCCCAACAGCCCCAGCCAGTATTGCCAACGGTCAGAGATGTTGGGCGTTGTAGTCCAGCAATATGCAGAGGGGTAAGGGGGAGGTTGGGTTGGCCTTAGACCAGGGACATCTGAGTTCGAATTCCCACTCAAAGCTTATTGGGTGGGTTATTTGGTCTCACTGGGAGGCCACCCCATCATTTCAAGCCACTCTGGGAATTTCCAAGACATGGCAGAGTTGACATTTGGGGAGGGGAGGTGGTACCCTCTGAAAGAGGCTCAGTTTGGCCTAGGAACTATCACTTGCTAACCACCAGAGTGTGCCATGACTCTTTGTGCCATGTGAAAGTAACTGCCAGTAGTTCTTTTTAAATGTCATCTCCTAAGTCAAGGTTAGCCTACATGGCTTACCCTGATATTTTGGACTTAAGCACTCATCATCCTCTACCATTGGCCATGTTCCCTGGGGCTGATGGGAGTTGTAGTCCCATGCTGGCTACCCTTGATGGAACCTTAAAGGGCAGGGCAGATAACAGAACTTCTAGAATGCCATATTAAATGTAGCTGTATAACCACTCCGTGTGTACCTTTCTTAACACTGCAGTTTATTATGTCTGCAATGTTTTCGTTCCTATCAAACATGAGATTTAAAAGATTTGACATCCAAAAAAGGAAAATATACTATTTTCTTCCTTTTGGATTGTGGTGTTTTCTAACTCGCAACATTGAAAAGAAGAAAGCATTGTTTGGCAGAGAGGACAAAATTTTCTGTGGTCCACCTCCTGCCTCTTTTGCTGCCATCCGGCCCATGATGCAACCAACATTTTTGGGTTCCAAACAAGACTTTTGATGCCAGTGCCTAATGGGTTGGACTATGCTTTGACCCTGCACTTGCTATATCTCAGATGGGCTTTCTCTAATGCAATAGTATTTGAAGGCATCCAGTAAGTGATACATGACCTAAATTTAGCAAATACCACATTATCACATTCCAACTGCATTCAATCATTTTGCCATATCATCCTAAGTAACTTTGGTGTGTTTTTTTATATAAAAAGTAGGCTTCAAAGCTAAAAATGCACCTTGAGTTTAGGCTCTGTATAATGGGTAGCCAACATGATGCCTTGCTAATGTTGGACTCCACATCTCATCCACGTCAGCTGTCACCACGGCAAGTGGTCCAGAATGATGGGAGTTGCAGCCCAACACCTGCAGGGCTCCTCAGTGGCTACGTCTGCCACATCTTAGTTTTTGAATGTATTGATCCAGTGAGTAAAGACTCCCGCATCTGGAAGGGCCTTTGCTGACTTGAATGTCCACAATGCCTGCGGTGAGGCTGTTTCCTTCTCCTCCTCCTTTTGCTTGTTAAAAAGTTTTCCTCCGTTTTGCCTATGGTGAAAAGTTGGTGTGGATCTTCTACCACAAGCTGGCTTCTGATTGGTGGATACAGTTGAAAGCATTCAAGAAGCGTGTTGAGCAATAACATTCCAGGTGTGGCTGCCCGTTTCTTCACCCTGGTTGCTTCCCAATGAGCAAAACCCCGCAGTAGTGTAATTGTCTCCCTTTGCGGATAGGACAAGTGAGAATCGACTCTCTTGGACAATCGGCCTGTGTTTTACGGTGGCTTTTGCCTGGGTTTCCTCCTGACTCCTAAATGGACATTAAGGCCACATTGAGGGAAACACTATTCATCTGTCCACCTAGTGAAGACTGCAGAACCATGGTAATCTTTTTCTATGCATATCGTCATGTGGCGTTTATACTTCAATCCTTCAGGGCTCTTGTACAAAAGTGCTACTGTGAATCTTAGACCCACCCACATTATGCTGTTGAATTTGGACTCTGTGGATGTAGGGGAGAGAAGCACTGAGCTAAATGGAAACTGGAACCACAACCTTTGTTCCAAGGTGTGAAAGCTGTGTATATGAAGCTGGGGTGTTTTCTTCATGGACCTCCAGATTAGAGATGATAGCTGAGTCAAAATAGCTTTGGCTGTTATGGAAGTGAAGGAATAGGGCTCGAGGGTTTTCCCCCCCCTTGTACTTCCAGTGAGAAGTGATTTTATTGTGTGGAATTGAAAGAGGGACATCTCAGCTACAACAGACCTGTTGTCCTTTTCCCGCTGCTGAAGTTTCGTTAATAATGTGTAACTCCAAGGGGGGTGTCTTTCCTCTCTTTGTATGTCTCTTGCCTTGTCAGCTCCCACCCCTGAGTACAGCTCTGATTCTCATCCAACACTAGAAATATCTAGCTGTGTAGGCTCTTTTTGTTAAGCGATCTCTAGAAGCCTCATATAATATCAGTGTAAACAGACCATTTCAGTGTCTCATTTCCATATATCTAATTGTGAGATTCATTGGGAGTTCAAAGTTCTGTATTTGACTTGTTTGACATATATATAGATACATATATATATATGTTGAGATATATTCACCCAAGTTCTCTTGTTTTGTATACAAAGTGCTGCCATGTTCTGATGTGTTGGGTGCAACTGTTGTACTGACTGACATGTTGTACTGCGATTGTGCAATTTAGTATCCTTTGTGGAATACTGTTGTTTTTAAACTCATGTACTGAAAGCATTTCAAGTCCTGGTTATGAATGGATTGGGGAAGTGAAATAAAACTCTCTTTTTTGTTAACCCCTACACTGAATTCTGTCTTTTTCATAATCAGCACATGCATTGTATTCCAGATCTATTTTGGCTTGCTGGGAAAGGAGGAATAGGTCAATTTTACTTCTCTCTGTCTTTCATTTCTTCAGTCTTGAATTCAGTTTACACCATTCCTGTCTTCTGTTTGCATTTTTTTATTTAAAAAAACCACACAAAAAATTGTATGCATTTTCATGTCTGTTTCTCCCAATAAACACATTTCTTTACACGGTTTTACCTAATCTGCACATTTCCCCAAGCAATTCCCTCTTGTGTAATGCTGCTTTGTACGCTATCTCTGCTAGTGTATGCATTTCCCCATAATATACCGTACATACTTTTTCTTTTTTGCGGGAGAACTGCATCATAAAATTCAAAGATGTGTGTTTCAAAGGACAGTTGTGTTTTGCTGTGCATTTTGGTTTGGGAAATGTGAAGCAGGTAAGTTCACATTAAAATATGAACAATTGGATTTCTCTTCAATCTCTTTAAGAATCTCATTTTTTGTAGAAAAGGGGTGTGTGTTTTATTATGACTTAATTGCGGGTGGCATTAGTACCTTCTACAGGAGCTGTATCTAGCTGAGTGCTTACACCACACTAGCCAAAATCACACACACACCCTGATTTTGTTTGGACCCTGCAACTCCCATCAGCACCAACCAACGTGACCAATCTGCTGCAAATCACCCAGAGATCTACCACCCTGATCTAATTTCTGCCCTAAAGGTAAAGGGACCCCTGACCATTAGGTCCAGTCACGGACAACTCTGGGGCTGCGGCGCTCATCTCATTTTACTGGCTGAGGGAGCCGGCATACCATGACCTAATTGACATCATAAGCAGGTGGGAGTGGCCACTGAACAAGAAAGGATCTAGGAGAAGAGGTGCCAAATCACCATTGGTTCAACAGATGCAATTGAGTTACCAGGATTGCTCTGTCAAACCTTTCCCTGCATTCTATCAAGTTGGAACAACTGCTAACAGAGACAGTAAAATAAATTTTTTAGTCATTTTTAAAATAAACAGTTGGCAATGTTTGAAATGGGAATCGTAATTTAGGCATTGTACACCTCTTTATTTAGTGCTATTTTCCCCAGCCTAGAGTACTTCCAGATGGAGAGTGCAAAAAGATCACAGAGATATTGCAAGTAAGTAAATGGAAATAGGTGGTTTGTTAAGTTTGTTTTTACTTACTTGATTTTCTAGGGAAAGAGTAAATCCAGATTAAATTTTGGGGGAGGGGAGAGTGGGCTGGCATTTTCATGCCAATTTTCAGTGGCATTTTGGTAGTATGGTTTTAGATTGCAGGGATTGCTAAACTACAACAACGACATGAGAAGCACCCAACACACATTAAATAGCTGTCTGGAAGCATCCTAAGAAAGCCTTAAAGACATTGGATCCCACCCCAAAATAGTGATAATCTGGAAACAATCACATACTGGCAAATTAATGTGTAATTAACAATAATTTGGCACTCTTGTGCAAAAGCCTATTTCCCCCCTGCTCTGGAAAAAAATCTTTTTGTGATAAGGAAAGTGATGCAGAATTGAACTGAAAAGTATGGACTCACCCTTTGCTGCAATATCCTCCAAACTCTGCAAATAAGCCAGAATGAATACTCAATAAACAGGCAAATAACAGTTGCTGGAAGCCACGGGAGGGGAGAGTGTTCTTGTGGTTGGGTCCTGCCTGTGGTTTTCCCACGGGCATGTGGTTGGCCACTGTGAGAACAGGATGCTGGACTAGATGGGCCATAGGGCCCTTCTTACATTCAACCCCAGGAATCGCAGCCGCTTCCCTTTTGTATGGAAGAAGCCACACCTGGCTTTGGTTACCATGGATGCCCTTGTCTGTATACACTCTGGCCAGCCAGGCTTATCCAGTCCACAACTCCTTTCTCCACAGGGAATAAATATGGGAGAGAAACTAACACCTAACTTGGTGAAGAATGAGCCTGAGTTGAGAATGCCACTTCACTTGGCCTGCCTCCTCCTCTGTCTCTGCTTGCTTCACCTCCCTCACTGCTCCATGCCTCAAATTATCGGGGGTGTTCCTGTTTTGTCAGGCCCACCAAGGAAATGTGGGACCGAAGAATTCTTCAATATTGAGACAGGCCAGTGTGGCTCTTGTGCCCAGAAACAGATGCAGAGCCCTGACGGTGAGTGCGAAATGGATGCAATAATAGAAGTTGCAGGGAGCAGGGTGGCAGTGGAAAGAATCCCCGTAACTAAGAAGCCAAGCAAGAGGAAGATTAAGATTTTTTTAAAAATAGCTTTGAACTGCAAGCACTTGATGTACAGTATCAGGATTTTAAGGAAGAAAGTAAGAAACCTTAAAGAAATAAATGCAAGGTTTTTGAGTGTTCCTCCTCATTCTAGGCTTGGAGTGCGTTTGTGTAGCTGAACTGAATGGGACAAATGAGCAGCCATCGCCTCTCAACTGCCGTGGCTGTGTAAGAACACATTCCTTCACCATTCCTTTTTTCTCATATGCAGGCAGGCTCTTTGGATGTTGACCCCCCTCTCCCCCCCACCCCTTCCTCTCCTTCAGAGTAACCTGCCACCCAACACACTCTGGGAATCCATGTTCCTTGACAACAGTTTCCTGAGTTGCAACGTAAGTGGGGTTGGTTTTTTGTTTTGCTCTACTTCCTCCTCCTCGCATTGCCAATTTATGCTATTTTGTGGCTTTGGTTGAGTACCCTGGGAATGTCCCCAGAACAAAGAACACTCTCCCCTACTCCCTCCCACAAGCTTCTGGGCAGGATCAGAGCTCTGCTGCCTTCTCACAATGCCTCTGCACTCACTAGCCAGATCGCATGAAGCTGTTATAAAGCAGGTCAGGCTGTCTGTCTGTTTAGCCTGGAAGCAATCTAGCCAGTGTAGAGCAGTGGTTAGAGCAGGCATCCCCAAACTGCGGCCCTCCAGATCTTTTGGCCTACAACTCCCATGATCCCAAGCTAACAGCACCAGTGGTCAGGAATGATGGGAATTGTAGTGCAAAACATCTGGAGGGCTGAAGTTTGGGGATGCCGGGGTTAGAGAGTCAGACTAGGATCTGGGAGATCAGGGTTCAAATCCCCGCTCCGACTGGCCCACTGGGTGACCTTGGGCCAGTCACCAATTTGCCGCCTAAACCTAGCTTACAGAATTATGAGGACTGGAGAGGATGGGAGAATAATGTATGCCACCTTGAGCTACTTATAGGAAAGGCAGGTTATAAAATGTAATGGAAGGGTTTTCTGGCAGATAAAATATTTTCCCTTTTCTGCCAGCTGATCCTTTGAACGGATGATGCTGAGGACTGTACCCTGAGTTGAAGGGGACTTTTCAGCCGGGCCAAAAACACTCATCGAGGGTACAAAGTCTGGGCTTTTTAAAAAATAATAAAGAAATAGGTTTATAGCAGTTAAAAAGCTTGGAAGCTGGAACTACCCAGTGACATCACCACCTGTTCTCATCACATGCCCACATCACAAGAGAGCAAATAAAACACACAGAGGTCCCGTTGGTAAATAAAGAAGGGTTCTTTGCTTACAGTTTCTTCATACTGTACTAACAAGGATGGCTTTGGAGTCTAAGCTGCCTGGGAACTAGTCCTCATGGCTGCTTTTTGCAGGAGAGAAAGTGGGTGGAGTTTAACAGTTATCTGTTAGTCTCAGCCATGACCTCTACTGACTGGAGGCAGGCAAGGCAGGGCCTGTAGGGAGTGTGGCCTACAAAGACTCCTGAGGCCTGGATTTGGGTCTCAGGTTCCACACTCCCTGCTTTCCATTCTCTGTTGGCGACCCCACAACTGACACACGTCATCTTCCGCAAGCTGCTGTCCCAGCTGTCGTGTGCATACAGTACTGTGAGATTCCTCCTGCATCTGACATCTGCGTTAATGTTTAATGCCAAACAGAAAGACCCGGGAGGCCTTGCAAAGGCCTTTTCTCTGGATTTAGGTGCTCCTCTATCTCCAGCTCTCCTTCAATCTTGCACAGGAAAGTCTTCACCTTTTTTCAGTTTTACTTTTCTCTAGAACACCTGCAATGTGACAGCCTGCCAAATTCTCACAAACATGGTCATTTTGGAAGCCTTCTCTTTACAAAACCGGGCCTATGATCTCTATATGAAGACCAAGTGAGTATCCATCAATCTTGGTGCAAGGAGGTATTTATACCCCACTCGTAATATATTGCGTGTGTGGCTTTTATTTTTTTTTTTTTAAGTAAACTGCATATCTGGAGGGCCTGATCCACATAGGGAGTTGGCACGTGGGGCCTTAATCCCACCCCTTCTGTGCTGCAGTCTCGGTCTGGAGGAGCCCCATGGCTGGTGATTTTGTGGGACCTTCTTTCCTAATGCAAATATACCGTACCAGCTGTAAGGCTATACAGTCGTACCTCAGAAGTCGAACAGAATCCATTCCATTCGACTTCCAAAATATTTGAGTTCCAAAGTGCGGCTTCTGATTGGCTGCAGGAAGCTCTTGCAGTCAATCGGAAGCCATGGAAGCTCCATCGGACGTTCAGCTTCCGAAAGAACATTCAAAACCCGGAACACTCACTTCTGGTTTTCGATCGTTCAGGAGCCGAAATGTTCAACTCCCAAGGCATTCGGGAGCCGAGACATAGCTGTCAAATTTTTCCGTTTCTCGCGAGGAAGCCTATTCAGCATAAGGGAATTTCCCTTAAAAAGGGGGAGAACTTGACAGCTATGAGCTGAGGTACGACTGTAGTGTTTGAAATGTCATCACATTTAGTCTGACCTTAAAAGTTTCTATTCATATGAGAGCATTGCTGCTTCTCAGATAAATCCTTACTGCATTTTCTTCTCAGAAGCCAAGATCTTCCGAAGCTGTGGTACGATAGTCTTGGAGGAACTTCCCCTAGGATGGTTTTTGGGAAGACTTCGAAGGCAAGTCCAAGCAGGCACAAACACTGGCATTTGCAGTGTGTGTGTGTGTGTGTGTGTGTGTGAGAGAGAGAGAGAGAGAGAGAGAAAGAGAAAATAAATTAAGGTTGTGTACACATTACAGTAACACATGGGGTAACTAGAGTGACAAGAGAAAACATGGCTTAGTTTAAAGGGCCTGGATGGAAGAATTGTTGGGGGATTAATTGCCGCTAAAGCTCAGCTCTGCAACCTGTTCTCAACTCTGGGACTCAGCAATAGTAAACTGGAAGCAATATGGGGTGTCTCTAAGCATGTGCAGAGTGCCATTGACTTCTGAACAACTTCAGCCCATTTCCAAGCACCCAAGATTATGACTCAAACATTCCAGGATGATGTGTGTTACCTCAGGCAAGCTTGAGGTCTTACTCTCATTGTAGATATTAACTACAGTATTGTTGTCCAGCCTGCTGCCAGTCATTATTAGCTTTTTTTTTAAAATTGAGCTGAATAGACTGCAGGACTGTCTTTGCAGAAGGGCCTTTTTAAGATGTACAGAAGCTGGCTGAGAACATTGGCCTCCGGTTACTGTATTTCCCCTCATCTCTACAGATTGACTTTAAGGTCATAAAGTACAATGTGCTTGGAAAGTTCTTAGGCTGGGAAGATGTGAGAGGAGCGACATTGCAAGTGAGTCAGTTTCTTTCTGTTCTCGGTAACATTGCTGTTTTTGCTGCAGTTCCAATGGAATGTCAGCTTAGAAGAGAGGTTGGAGAAAAAGATTATATAGCCACCCCCACTGTTTATCCCTCAGCTACTGTTATTCATTAGTAGAGTGCCCTGAAACTGGAGGTTCCATATAACCACCATGCCCAGCAGCCACTGATAGACCTCTTACCCTCTTCCTCTTCCTTCCCCCTTTCATCAATGTCTCTAACCCTGCTTGAAAGAGGTCTAAGCCAACGGCCACCTTCACATCTTGGCCAGCAAGTTCCCTGGGGCAGCTCCTCAGCAACTAACCTCCTTGCACAGGATGGTTCTGAGAATAAAATGATACTGTGTGTATTCTCTGACCTCCTTGAAGGAAGCACTGGATAATATAATTTACTATACTGTAGGTCTCAGCTTATCTGAGTGCAGCATAGTTTAACATGTGTAATTAGCAGGATTTGCATGTTTGTTTCATGGGCATTCGGGAATAAAAAGTAGGAAATGATGGCTGTGTGCAATTTCTGCCTCTTCTTTTTCCATCCCCTTAGCTCTGCCCAGACAGACAGAATGTCCTGGATGCTGCCTTTGTGTTTGGAACATCATACAGCCAGTCTGTAAGTATTGGCTTTAGTGGAAGGCAGCTTCCCCCCTCTAAGATCCCAGAGGGTGGCTAACCCTTTTCAGCCTGAGGTTTGCATTGCCCCATTGGAACCTCTCTGGAGGCTGAATGCCAGCACAGTGGAACCTCGGTTTACAACTACCTCTGTTTATGAACGCCTCCATTTACGAACGCCGCGGACCCGGAAGTGTTTACATCTGGGTTCCGCAGCGTCGGATGCGCAGCTCACGCATGCGCAGAAGCGTGCCTTAGGGGAGCGAATGCCTCCGTTTACGAACGCCTCCGTGGAACGGATTGCGTTTGTAAACCGAGGTTCCACTGTAGTGGGTGTGGCCCCCACCAGGACTGGCCCACCCATGAGGCAAGGTAAAGCGACTGCCTTGAGCACTTGAGACACTTTTTAGACATGCATCATTTCGCGACACAGTAATTCAGTTTTGCTAGCAAACCGGAGATTAAACTAATCCCTTTCCAGCCCTGGGAGAAGTGCGGGAAGCGTTGGTGCAACACATCAACTCATTGCAATCGACACACTAACACACACTTTGGAAAGCCCTGGGCACCTTTTCAGCCCAATGGCTTCATTCCACTCTGGAAAGCATTTCAAGGGCCAGGTACCAGTGGTGGGAGGAGTCAGAGGCAAAAGTGGGCAGGGCAACAGATGATGTAAATATTATCTTTGTACAGTAGGCTAGTTTCAACAGCCACACACCTCTCTGTCCTCCATCCAGACAAATAAGGGACATGATCAGAATTCAAGGACACATTTTAGCCACGCAAAAATACTAAAGGAGGGTGTGACGAAGGGCCTGGGGCAGGGTGTGTGGCCCAGGAAAGTTCTGAGGGCCGGAGAGAGAAGCCTGGCCCCAGGGCCTGAGATTCCCTACCCTTGGCAAAGATAGGTTTAACACTATTCTGCAATATGGGAGAAAAATGGCATCTTAACATAAGGATATGAGTGGGTGATAAAACTGGCATCTGTTGCAGCCTTGAGCCATTGCTGTAATAATTCATTTGAATCAGAGTCTGTGCAAAGTGTTTTTACAACACTCATCTCACTTATGTATATGTTATGGGAGAGAACCCTGACTGTTGTGGCATCCCCTCTCCTTAAAGCTAAATCACACCCTTTTCAGTAAAGATGACTGATGTGTATAGAACTGCAGGCTTAATTCATTTTTGCATGGGGCGGCTCGTGTTCTAATCTATGTTGTTCTCTTTTTAACTGAGTAAATAAGGACAACTCAAAAGAGGAAATGGATTCAATCCCTGCAGACTCTTTTTTTTTGCACAGTGAAGAGATATGTGGTAGTATCTAATAATTCTCCATTGTTATAGTGCACCCTCGACGTCTCAGCCCTACTGCAAGGTGTCCCTGAACCTGTCTTTTATGAGATATTCTTACAGTTTGAGGATGAAGGACATGTCCGACTGTGGCCAGTCCCTGTAGAGAATCCAGCAATACTTACAAACAACCAAGGTGAGCCTTTCCTTGGCTGTGTACACACACCATACATTTAGAGCACATTTCAAGCACTCAGCTTCCTCCCAATAATCCTGGGAATTGTAGCTTGCCCATCATAGAGTGGCTGTTCCCAGCACCCTTAAGAAACTAGAGTTCCCAGGATTCTTTGAAGGACGATGTTTCAGGAGGTTAGGGATGGGGTTAGAGAGGAACTTTGGGTATTATCACCCATACAAGCCTTTAGCCTCTCCATCATCTCTCTCTCCTCAGTCTCTTCCCCCCTTCTCTTCCCTTAGCCTTTGTGCTCCTGACTTTTGGATGCATAACTAATTTCTTTAGTTCGTTTACCCCACTTTTCCAAATTGCGGAAAGTTTTTAGCGCCGTCTTTATGACCTTTAGTGACCTTTTCGAACACACATCCTCTGGCAATGTATTTGCTGCAGGCTGTACATAAGAGTGATGAAGCATTGCATGCAGGTGAGCGAGTAGGATGGTGGAGGAGGAGGAGGAATGAAGTGCTCTCCCGCTCTGTGAAAGCAAGCTGGCTGCCAAATGAGGGAAAGACCCCTTTTCTGTACCCATTACACAGGGCAGAACCCCAAAAGACTAGTAAACAGTTGTGCAGGCTAGTAACACTTTGTGGGGTTGTTTACAAGACTGATACTTGATGCATACCTTGCAGCCGCAGCTTTTCAACACCCACTCACCAAAGTTGAATCCAGTAACATTACAACAGTTTTCCCTAAAGCCATGACTGTATACATGCTACCATCACACAACATTAGCCACCAATCCATGTTGATCCTTTATTTATCCTGTTGGTTGTTATGAAATACTGAGTTTAGATTATGTTCCCCTCGCCCCAAAAGAACCTCCCCCCAACTTTAATCCAAATTGGGGAAAATAACAACCTAGCTGCATCCTAAGCTGGCAATGTGTACACATCCTATTTGGCTTAACATTTGCAAACTGCCACAGTGGTAGCTAATCTTTTCTTCGGGCTAAGGGCCTCATTGACTCATGGTCAGCTCTTCATGGTGAAGTGGGTATGGCAGAGCTGGAAATGTGTAATGTTAGAAGGCCGATGGCCCATCTAGTGCAGCATCTTGTTTTCACTGTGGCCAGCCAGATGCCTATGGGAAATCCTCAAGCAGGATCCAAGCACGTGAACACTGTCCCGTTGTGTGATCTCCAGCAACTGGTATTTGGAAGCATTACTGCTTCCAGCTATGGAGGAAGAGCATAAACATAATGATAAGTAGCCTAGCCATCAATAGCCCTACTCTCCATGAATGTGTGCAAACCACTTTTAAAGCCAGCTAAGCTGTTGGCCATGACTGTCTCCTGTGGGAGCCATTTCCCTATTTCAACTATGTGTTGGCTTAATGCTTTCTTTCATTACAAAGAATACATAGAATTGACTATTCAGTATACAGTGTACTGCATCATATAATACATAGAAGACAATATACAGTGCATCTTTGTCAGATGCCGTGTTTCATTATTTTCCTCTCAATGGCACAAAGGACTGAGTCTTCAGCATATAAAGGGTTTTGCTCTCCCCCTCCCCCACCCCCAATGATTTTTCCAGCATCCTACCTCCGAAGATTCTTTCTGGTTGACGGGCTCTCTGGCAGAAAAGTAAACCTGACAAATGTCCCAGCAACTGTTACATTTGCAGCAGAATTGATCCTCAGGTAATAGTAGTAGTAGTAGTAGTAGTGGTGGTGGTAGTAGTAGTAGTAGTAGTAGTAAAGCGTAGGCGTATGCTGCAATTGCGGGTGCGGGGGGGGGGCAGGGATTTGGAGAATGAGTATTCCTGCAGTTAGTTCAATAATCAAATCTCCTAGCCATTTTAATCTTCATTGAAGGTCTTGTCTTGATGGGTAGGTTAATCAGGAAATTGTGTGGATTTTAACTGCTGCAAAAATTCCTGATTCTTGCATTAAAATAGAGGGGAATAAGCAGTTAGTTTTGGCATATCTGGGACAAACAAGGCTTATGTCTTGGCTAAATGTAACAAGCACGTTTGTTTGCTTGCTTGCTTGCTTGCTTGCTTGTTTAGATGTGTGCGTGGTCATTATCAGGGAGAGTTTAACCCTTTCCACTCTGCTGTAGTCCTGATGATTACCTTTCCTTTGAGGAAATCCTGTCTTTGGAGGACATAGCCCACTGGCTCCCAAGAGTTTCCCTTGAAATGCAATCAGCTGCTTCAGAGAGATTATTTTTGTTGGCACCCAGGTGGGGTGGGGAGTTTGTGTTAAATTTCCCCTCCCCACTACCCCCAGCCTCAAGGATGCTATTTACATAGCAAGAAACATGCAGATCAGCTGCATTTACGCAATTAATTTGACTTCTCATATCGCTCTGAGGCAGAGGTGGGGAAATCAGGTCCGCCCCCCCCCCCACACAGGCAAAATGCAGCCCTACAGGCATCCTCACTGGACCTCCTTTACGCCTTCCTCTACTGATAATTACAAGGGGAGGCGGATTGGGACAAGAGGGTGGAGTTGCACCCTGGGGAAAGGCCAGGAGGTCTGGGAGGTGCTGATCTGGATGTTTGGGGGGGAGCAGGTTGTCTGGAGAGAGTCCCACCTCAGCGTCATAGGATGCCTCTAATGTGGGGGCTGAGTTGCCTGGCGTGACTCCAACACTGCCTGTCATCAAGGAAGCGTTCCCCACCACCCAGGAGGCGCCTGAGACCAGATTGGATAGGGAGCCAGCTGTGACATCTCTGCTTTCATCACCAAGGACATGGTGATGACTGTGCTGGCCCAAGCACACACAACCTTCGTACAGGAGTGCCTGCTTGCTTGCCCAGCCCCATGCAACTCTGCAAATGATTGTGCCCACTCCACTCTTCAGAAAGGAAGCTCAGGGGAGTGTGTCAACTGCTGGGACAAATCTTATGCCTAGCTATGTACTCCACAACTCTGCTGTGAACTTCTGAACCAATCTATTTGGGGGCATTGTGGTGGCTGTTGCAATAAAGCCTTGGCAATAATTGAGCTGACAGTCTGCATACCACATCCACGAATGGGAGCCAGGACAATACCTCTTGCTTTGTTTTGATGGACAGTCAAGGTGTAAGTGTCTGAGAGTACTGACTTTTGCCACACCTACCGCTAGCAAGGGGGCCTTGGAAGGCTGCCGATGAGAGAGGGAATGGGGCCTTCATCAGAACATAGGAAGCTGCTTGCTGAGTCAGACCCACTGCTCCATCTATCTCCGTATTGTCTACACTGACTGGCAGCAGTCCTGCAGTGTTTCAGGCAGACAGTCTTTCCCTGCCTGGATATGGTAGGGATTGAACCTGGGACCTTCTGCATGCAAAGCAGATGCTCTGCCCCTGAGCTATGGCCCTTTGGGCTGGATAAGCTCCCCCACCCCTGCTGCCCTAAGGCATCTGTGCTGGACCCACCAGCACCCTCCAATTCTGCACTTTTTAAGTACGTTGACCTTGGCTCCCTTCTGCCCAATTAGCACCTTTTTCCTCTGCTGCAACTCGTTTTCTCTGCAGAGACAGAGCGATTCATCACTCCTTCCTCTAATTGCTGGCTTTGTCCTCCGGTTAACCTTCTTTCCCCTCTTCCTTTCTCCTGGCTTACACAGTGTATACCTGCCAACCGGGACTCCTGGAGGAGACAACCCCCCTTTCCTGCTGACAGTGAAATATGCAACGCGGAGCAGCACCGGAGTCGCTCAGGCAAGGGGGGCAGGGGGGCTCAAGTTTTCCCCTTCACCCACAGCTGCTCTTCCAGGAGGGAGAGAAATACATGTGTGCGCCAGCAGCTGAAACAATAAGCTGGCTCCACTCCCCACCCCCTTCCATTTCCCCCTTCCCTCCAGCAGCTGTTGCTTCAGCAGGTGTTAATTAGAACCAGGTTTGTGCTGGAAGATTGTCAGGCCTGAAAGCAAAGGCGCCCACCTGCCTGGATGCTGGCCTGCTCCTCCCCCTGCAAGGAATCTGCCTCTGCCAGTCAGATGAGAAGTCACCCAGGAGACAGGCAGCACCAATGGAGGCAGGCTGGCTAAGCAAGGCCATGTCTGCCGTAGTAGCTCAGCAGTAGACCAGCTGCTTTGCATGCAGAAGGTCCCAGGTTCAATCCCTGGGATCTTCAGTTTGGGGCAGGGAAAGCTGGCAGGTGATGGGAAAGACTGTTCTCTGCCCAGGACCCCAAAGAGCCACTTCATAGTAGATTAAGAGTGTGCAGGTGATAATGTTTTAAAAGAGGGTTAGACAAATTTGTGGAGGATAAATAAGACTTAATGGATACTAGCTGTGATGGCCATGTTCTGCCTTCACAGTTAGAGGCAGCATGAGACTCACAAGTGGGGGGAGAGCTGTTGCCTTCAGATACTGCTTGTGGGCTTCCCACAGGCACTTGGTTGGTTACTGTGAGAACAGGAGGCTGGACTATCCCCCAGAGCACTTCTTATGTCTTCTTGTGATCCTAATGGGCAAGCTAAGATCAGATCCACACTGGGGAGGCCCACAATTACTCCAGAGGATAACTCTTAACTCCTCCTCCCTGCCTGAGACCCTACCAGTCAACGTAGACAAAACTGAGCTACATGGACCAGTGGTGTGACTCAGTATAAAACAACTTCCTATAGTCCGAACTAAAGTTGATTGGGAGTCATGTGCAACAAACCTGCTTCCTCCAAAATGTCAGGCTTCGTGCAATAAGGAGTGTGAGGGGAAATGCACTCGCAAGTGTGGGATAACACTTGCTTTGATGCCATCCAACCCCCTGCAACAAAATTAGAATGAATGGTCATAAAAAGCCAATGTTGTCTAATCTCCCTGCAGAAAAAAATCAGAATGCATTCCAGTAAACTGGTTGTCTGAAAGCACCATCAGACCCAAAACCTTTAAGCTTCATCCATCATGCAGTTCTCTGTCCCTTGAGTCTCCCTCCTTCCCTTGCCTGCCTGCCCGTCTTCAATCAGTGCTCTCACTCCTTTTTGCACCCTCTGCTGTTCCCCTACAACTCAAGTTGGTTATGCACAGCACAGGAGGATTCCCTTTGCTACTTGGCTTCGACTCTGCAGTCTCATTGATTTACTTGGTGTGATGGGTTTTCAGCAAGAGGAGAGAAATGCTGTCTCTGACAGTGTGGTTTGCTGAACAAGGGGAAACACTGACGGACAAAGTTACTGAGAAATGAGCCCGCCATTATTTCTGTTAACGTAGCATGCCAGGGATGCTGTTGCTTGCATATGCAGAAGAGAAAAATCCTGTATAAATATACTAATGCTGAGTGTGGATACTTCCCTAGCCAAAATGGCACCATTCATGCTCAAGCCAGAGGTATTAGCAGGCTTAGAAGAACTTTAAGCTTGTTGGGGTGGTGGGGGAGAGGGAGGAATGCTTAAGAGGGATGACCCCAAAAAGTTAACAGTCCAATGAAAAACTGGGCACGCTCCGGGGACATGGAATTGTGATTGGCTGTTGGGGGCAAGGGGAAAGAAAACTGGGATGGGGAAATGGAATGGAGTATCCAGGGCAAGGGCCTTGCTGGCTGGAACCCTGAACAGTAGCACTCCACACAGTTCTCACATGCATGTTGCAAAAAGAAAAATGCATGCAGAATCAGACAGGTTGCTTAATAACATTTCTAAATGGGTTACAAGAACTTCCAGGGTTTCAAGAGTGTGAAGATCCCAAAGCAATTCAGATTATGCCTTCTGTCAGCTTACCCAAACTTTGCACAATGTTTTCCAAAGCTTCTGACAATAATGACGTCAGCCTGTAGCTAACTGATTTCTTCCTATTATTACTTCTCTGTTGTGCTATTTCTTTTCAGGTGTCATTTTCAGTATCTTATATTCAGGATCCTGGAACGGCTCAGCAAGCTACAGATGTGAGTAACTCTCATGGCAGGATTCCAGAACGGTAGCTGTCTTTAGTCTTTAAGACTCTCTTCCTGGGTTTGGTATGCAGACTCATAGTTTAGGGTGGCTTAAGCTTTCATGGGCCCACAGACAGACTAGTGAAAATAACATACAAAAATTGCATTATATTAGGAAAAAGTGCTTAGCAAAAATGTGTATATTTGGAGAAATTCACACTAAAATGGTGGTGCATTTTATTGAGCACTTAAAAAAAGAAAGAATTTGCAAACAAATGTGGATAGGATAACTGAAGAATGGAAAAATAAGAGACAGAAAAAACCCAAAACAATACTGGTTCACTCATCCCTATGGATGACACACCTGCTTCTGTCCTCCATCCCTGCCCTCTCTCTTGACAGATTGCATTTGGAGCCCTGGGATTCCTTGCAATCATCTATGCCTTGCTGGAGACCAGCACTTGGACCCGGCGATCTCGACTTCCAAACATAAGCTTCATGGTAAGTTTTCCTTCTGGGTGAGCTGCTGGAAATTCTTGCAGTCCCAAGAATGGTGTGTTGCTCGATTTCCTCTTCCTTTGTTGGGCAGACATGGCAGGTATTTTTCTGCCTGTTTAAACTTTGCTAGCAGAAACCTGGCTACAGATGATAGTGCAGGTTCCATTTTGCTCCATTTGCAGTGCAGTCTCTCCCTTCAATATTTTCTTCTCTCTTGGAAAAAAAAAATATTTTCCTGCAGGTCATAGTGAAATTCTTTGCCAACTTCAGCGGATCTCTAGCAAATGTCTTTTTCATGGTCAGCCTTGGAATTGGCATTTATTGGCTCATAGTTTTCAAGGTAAGTTTCCTGTGTTCTTTCCAGCCAAATAAGGAATAGCCAGTGTACTTGAAACATAGGAGGCTACCTTTTAAAGAGTCAGACTACTGGTCCACATGGGCATAGCTGCCCCCTCCCCCAGCAAAAATCCTGGCTATGCCTATGCTGGTCCATCTAGCGGCTCAATACTATCAAGATTGGCTTTCAGCAGTTCCCCAGTCTCTCCCAGCCTTACAGGCGATGGCAGGGATTGGTCTGGGGGCCTTTTGGTATGCAAAGCATGCACTTTGCCACTGAATTTGGTTCTCAGTTTGTGCCCCTAATGAGGTTGCAGGTTCTGTGTTGGAACAGCCTTTACTTAATTACAAAGCGATAATGAGTTCTAAGCTCTGAAGAATTGTCAGTACGTAAAGGCCTTTTCTGTTCCATCCTCATTTCCAGTCCTTCTCCCCAGGGTCAGCAATTTTCTGCAGTTGAGAGGACACTTCCCACTGCTGGGAGCCAAATAGAGACCAACTTTATCATCTACGTGTTGTCTGCTCTTGTGTTAAAGGTAAGAACATTGGGAGAGCTGGATGTTTGAGATGTCTCTGGCATTGCATCTCACAGAGAAATGTCAAAGTTTTAAAAGATGGCATATGTAACCACAACGAAAAACACTGACGGGAAAGGTTGTTTGGGCTGCCCTAACCTGGATGGAAATATCATGCTGCTCTGTAATTCAAGGGACTTGAAGAACATCAGATGCTTTAGCAAGACTGAGACAGACTGGCACAGCTCCCTGGAGAGCATGTCTAGGCTGTAGACCTTATTTAGTTCAACTGGCATCACTTTCCTCCAAGTGGTCCTGGGAATTGTACCTCTGTGAGTCTTTTGCTAGCAGGTAAAAATTGATAGGTTTCAAAAGAAAACAAACCTTAGGTGCTGGGTAACAGCAGTTTTTAATTACCCCAGCCTCTTAATTGAGGCTGCTGTTGTTTTCATTCTGCCACTGCTGCTTATTTATAGAATGGTCGAGTTGGAAGGGACCCCAAGAGTCATCTAGTCCTGCAATATTATTATTGTTATTTCACTTAATGCTTTTTTTTCCAAAAGATGTCTGTAGCTCACTTGCAAATACCATATCTTTCTGTGCTTAAGGCAATATATTTTCCTTAGAAATAATCAGCTAAAATTGTGGGTTGTTTTATACACGGATATCAGAGTGGGGACTAGCGACTGGTGGCAGTAGCCAGGAGATTATCTGTGGTGATTGTGCGTGTGATAGGTTGCTGTGGCAAGGCATGCTGATGATTGACTGTGGCTTTGACAATTGGGTGGGCTATTAACAGTAGCGTCGAGGCGTGCGTGCAATCGGCTGTGGTTGTGTTGAGTGTGCTGTTGGGTTTTTTTCGGCGAGTGTGCAGACGATTGTTTGCCGCATTGATGCATGCGATTTGCATTTGCGGGCAGGCTGTAGAACGATTGGCGGCTGTGCCCGCTTCCCAAAAAAGCTCAACAACTTTGGACAATCTCCCCCCATTTTTGTTGTTGTTGCGGCCCCCCAAAATTGGGGTCGTCTAATACATGGGGGCGTGTTATACATGGAAAAACACGGTATATACCATGTTAGTGTTTAGATTTTGTTGTAATTTTGAGTAGGGAAACCTGACTCACTCCAAATGTTACTGGACTACAACTCCCATCCTTCCGGACCATTGGCCATGCAGGCTGGGCATAGTGGGAGGTTTAGCCCAACAGCATATGGAGGGCCACGTGTTTCCAGGGTATAGAGGCACCTCTTTACCGTGGCCTTTGACACTTGAGGGGTACGTTTTTAGGAGACACTCTGGGGAGAGTTCCAAGGGCCAGATACAAAGGTCTGATTCTGCTGTAAACCCTGCCATAGGGTACTGAATTTAAAGGACCGTTGGCATTCAGGCTTGGAGTACGCCTCTGCCTAAGGCACTGGGGCCAGTGGTCTGAGAGCTGCTATTGGGAATGTCACACTCTAAACCTCTGGACAACCTATATTTGCATCACTGAGAAATAACCCTCTGTGGATGATTTTGTTCCAGAGCTTGGACCTCATACATATTCTGATAACCCAGTTAACAGTTTCCATCTTCCTGATAGACTGGGAGAAGCCAAAGGAGAGAGGAACGGCAAAAACATCTATGGGTAAAAGTTTGCCTTCGTTTTCTGATAGGTTGTGTATAGGGCGGTAAGA
This sequence comes from Zootoca vivipara, assembly GCF_963506605.1. Classification (NCBI taxonomy): domain Eukaryota; kingdom Metazoa; phylum Chordata; class Lepidosauria; order Squamata; family Lacertidae; genus Zootoca; species Zootoca vivipara. The sequence goes on from NC_083281.1 coordinate 60,532,891, forward strand.
AGGCAGTGATTTGAAGGCAGCAACTGAATGTTTGAAATTCCAAAGTAGACAAAAGAAAGCACCCAACCATGGAAGCAGAACATAGCTAATCGTGGCTAGTAGCCATTGATAGCCTTTTCCTCCATACTGTACATTTGTCTAATCCATTTTTAATAGCCACCCACGTTTGTGGCCATCAGTGCCTCCTGTGGGAGTGGATTCCACAGTTAAACTATACGCTGTGTGAAGAAGTACCGGTACTTTATTTTGTCTGTTCTGAATCCTCCAACATTCAACTTCATTGTCATGTTAGGAGTGAGGGTACAAAACTTGTCTCTGCCCACTTTCTCCATTCCATCTCTGTGCAGGGCATGTATAGACAAAGTGGTGCTCTCCAGACATGGTTGTACAGTCAACTCACATCTTGCATATGTTTAACTTGTATGGTTTTGGCTTTATGCACTTGGTGGCCAGCCAGCTGAAATCACACAAATTAAACATACAGGGGGCGGAGAGCTTAAAAGCCTTTTTGTGCAGGGTTTTACTGGTGTGGAAAGAGCTCTTAAGCTGCCTGCCTTGTTCACTGGGCTCTTGGAGATCTCGCGGGAAGTCGGGCGCCTTGAGAGATCTCTCAATAGCCTCCTAGAGCCATGTAAGCAAGGCAGAGCGCTTAAGAGAGCTCTGCCTCATTTGACGGGTAAGACTTGTTTGCAGTACTGGCTCTAGAAAGGTTGAGGATGTTTGTGTAGGGGTGGTTCCATTTGGAGAGCACCTCATTGGCTACCCATGATCTAGGGCTAGCCAAGGAAGATAGCTACTACGGCAGCATGCCAATCAGTGCTCCATCTACAAATCTCTGATTAGCTAGGAAGAATCATCCGATGGCTTTCCCTCCCAGTCTCCTGTGACTGCTTCTAGTTCCAGGGTCGTGCTCAGCCATTTTAGTTTAAAACACAGCCAGAAGCAAACCCCATCTTATGTTGCATCCCTTCACATGCCCTTTCATTCTGCCACCTACCATTGTATTCAGGCAAAAAGGGGTGGCCATGGGGCTTCCTAGCATTTTGTGGGATGGAGCATGGAACGTTTGACACTGTGTGCTTGCTACCAGAGGATGTTCTTGAAGATCTAAAGCTTTGACTCCCCGGAAAATGAGGGCAATGTTACCTACAGCACATTCGCACAGCTGTTCTGTGATACTTGCTTGTTTAATTAGTGTTGGCAAATCACTTTGAGGCCCTCGGTTCTTCTGGGAAATCAGCAGGAGCCTGTTCCAGGAAGCAAGCTTGCTTCAGATTGTAACGATTTCATATCAGGAGAGGTAAATTAACATAAGCAAGGGCTCAAGGAAACCCAGGGGCGTTGAGCTTTGCACTTTGCCAAAAATCCGATAAGCTCGTGTGGAGTCTTCAAATAAAGCCAATTGTTTCAGCTTCATTGTATGTGTGTTTTAACCTCCCTCCCCTGCTTCAGGATATCAGAAGGCTACTTCCTCTGTGAGCGCCTGGAGAACTTTTCTGATAGCTAATGAATGGAACGAGATCCAAACCCACAGAAAAGTGAACCCTTCACTCCAGTTGTTTGCCGTCTTGCTGCTACTGGAGGTGAGAGAGAGATTAAGGAAAGAAAGTATCTGCTGTGCAGTCTCTGTGCTCTGCAACTGATAACTTTCCTCTTTCTCAAGGTCACTGATATAATATACTTAGGACCACAGCGGGCACAACCTTCTGCACAGATCATCAGGGGTGCAAAAACTTCTGCCAAACTTGGAAGACAGTCAGATTTTCTAAGGGCCAGCTCAGAGGCAGGAGGAGAGGAAGTGCCCATTTGGACTGGTAGGGTAGAAGGCAGGGAGATGAGCAGTAAGTGGAGCCAGAGCCAGGACAGGCAGAGGTAACATGCTAAATTCCACAAGGGCAACACTGAGACTAATGGAAGAGGAAGCTAGCAGGCAGGACATGGAGGTTGCCATCATCTTCTTCTTTCTTCTTTGGTGATCACGTGTCGCCGAGTAAGATTGTCTTCCATAAACATGGTTTTAACAGTGAGTCCGTAAGTGACTGTGGAGGCCAATTCTGGACCCACGTGTCCTTCCACAGTGGGGACATTGGTTCCCGGGCGGGAGTTGACCACAGTGTGGATTTGCCAAGCGTGCCTTCCTCTTAGCACGTTTCTGCCTTGCGTTCTGAGTTCGAGTATCTTCAAAGTCCATGACACCTTTGGTGAAGGCTGTTCTCCAACTGGAGCGCTCGCAGGCCAGTGTTTCCCAGTTGTTGGTGTTTATACTACATATTTTTAGATTTGCCTTGAGACAGTCTTTAAATCTCTTTTGTTGACCACCAACATTACACTTTCCATTTTTAAGTTTGGAATAGAGTAGTTGCTTTGGAAGACGATAATTAGGCATCTGCACAACATGACCAGTCCAACAAAGTTGATGTTGAAGAATCATTGCTTCAACACTGGTGATCTTTGCTTCATCCAGTACACTGATAATAGTTTGCCTGTCTTCCCAAGTGATGTGTAAGATTTTTCGGAGACACCGTTGATGGAATCTTTCAAGAAGTTGGAGATGGCATTTGTAAGTGGTCCATGTTTCACAGGCATATAGTAAGGTTGGTAGTACAATAGCTTTGTAAACAAGCATTTTGGTTTCCCTGCGAATATCCCAGTCCTCAAACACTCTGCACTTCAATCGAGAGAAAGACGCGCTCGCAGAGCTCAGGTGATGCTGGATTTCGGCATCAGTGTTGGCCCTTGTGGAAAGATAACTGCCTAGGTAGGAGAAGTGATCGACATTTTCCAACATTACACCACATAGGGCAATCATGACTAATAATCCTTGGTAGGCCCTTCTGCCTACATTAATTTGTCTGATCCCCTTTTTAAAGATGTTTAAGCTATTGGCCAACACCACATCACCCTTTGCCAACCAGTTTTTACTGAAGTGTTTGACACAGTAAAAGACAATTTAAAATAATTACTGTACTTCTAGTTTTTATAAGACCTTGCAGTGTTTTTAATATGACAGTGCAGTTTAGAAATATTTAAAGAAAGGAAAATAAAATAAGCCCTGGGTCTAACCCATGACCTTACAGTGTCTTCATGTAATTTATAAATTGGGCATTTCTAAAGCTTCTTAATTCTCCAGATTAGTGTGGTTGACTCAGCAGCTCTCTCAACTCTTATGACTATGTAGTCAATCCAGTTTTATGGGGGGTGGGGGAGCCATACCCCAGGGCCTACCCAGTGAGGTTGAGAAGAGACTTAGGCCCAAATCCTACTATGTTCTGTTGAAGTGGGGACCAAACAGGCTTCTTTCAATTTCTAGGTGGTGGGGCTTAAGAACCTCACATCAAGAGACCTGAATGTGAATCTGCACCTGGGACCAAATGCCTATCATGCTCCTTGGAGCCCAATTCTTCGGTTTGGGATTGCTGCTTCTGTTTGGCTGGCAGTGGGGATTGTACAGGTGATCTTTCTCTCTTGAGTTTGGTTTAATTAAAGCTGCGTACACACTATAGCTTTAAAACATACCGTATTTGAAGCACATCTCCTTTCTTTAGTGCTAGTGTGAAAAATGTAACAAATGCAAAATCAAGAGCAATAGCTAACCATTTTTGAAAGGTGCTTAGGTAGGCAACATGACAACAGAAGTGAGCAATGTTATTGTGTGCATGTTGTGGGACACTCTCAAAGACCTCATTTGCTATATTAAGAAATAAGGCCAAGGTTGCCAACCTTTCGGACTAGTGGATACATTTTGGATTTTGAAAGAGTGCTGCTGGCTTGGGGTGTCAGTCACAAAATGGCTGCCATGGAGAGGTTGTGGCAAAACACAAAATGGTTGCCATGGGGAGCATGGCATAACACAAGAATGAGAGAGGCAGCTTAACAGAGCACTTTAATTGTGCAAATCTACGGTAAGTTCCAGTATGCGCTTGAACCCCTCCTGTAAAATGGGGCACCTTTTGAGTATTGCTGCTGCTGAGGAACCTACTGTGTGCTCTTGCCTACTGGTACCATAATCACAGCTTTTTTTTAACAGGTGCTGTTTTCTGTTGGGTTATATGAACGGTTTGTTGAGGACAAGATTCACCAGTTTGTTGATCTTTGTTCCCTGAGCAATGTGAGTCAAATTATATTTATTTAACAGAATTTCTATACGGTACCGCTTAATCATTCAAACTGCTAAGCAGTTTATGTTCATGTGCTTATTGACTATATTCCTTCACCAAATGGTCCCAGTGTGGATTACAAAAATATCACAAATTTAAATAATACACCATTAAAATAATAAAAATTTATTATTTTATTATTTGAATGATATGAGAGCCCATGTGGCATAGTGGTTAGAAGAGGACCTGGGAGACCAGGGTTCAAATCCTCACTTGGCCATGAAGCTCACTGGGTGACCTTGGGCTAGTCACCATCTCTCAACCTAACCTACCTCACAGGGTTGTTGTGAGGATAAAATGTCAGGGGAAGAGAACCATACAAACGTAATAAATAAATAATATGAAAATTACAATCAAAAAGACAAATCAATAACAAAACAGTGCAGAGCAGCAATTGGCTGAGCTGCATAGAGATAAAAGTTTAGCCATGTGCCATTAGCCAAAGTCACCACAGCACCAGTTTGTTCGCTATCCTGCTCCAAGATGGGCAAGCAGGGTATTATCAGAACAAATTATGTATATAGGCCTTCTAGTGACTCATAACTGATTAGTTTATTCAGTGTATTTACAATCTGCTGTTCAATTTGAATAAAATTTCCAAAGCTGCTGTTGTAGTAGTAATAATAGGAAAACAAATTTTAAAATTTTAAAATTCTGAAAACAACAACATTAAAGCACTGGGGCAAAGTAAAAACCAACACCAGGTAAAATCAGCAGATGAAATGCATTCAGTATGAAAGCCATCTGATCACTGGTAAATTAAAACCATACTAAAATGACTGAGTGGTCATTTTTAAAAGTCTTCATCAGGCATTTAGTGAATGTGCCAGGTGAGTCTGCTTGGGGAGAGGACATTCCTTAGCTAGGACACCCACCCCCAAAAGGCCCGGATACATTGGGTGTGGTTGAATTGCTCTGGAGTAGAGACTTAATTGTGTCATTGTTAATCTGTAAACAAGCTTTGATTACAATCATGTTCAAACATGTTCTGAAACTGTATTTGCCCATTTGATAAATGGTTGTGTGTTTCATTTACCTCTCCTAGGTGTCAGTGTTCATTTTGACACACAGATGTTATGGTTTCTACATCCATGGGAGAAGTGTCCATGGACAGGCAGATGTGGGCATGGACACCATGCTCACCTATATCAGGAAGGAGGAGGTAATAATGTCTACTGGTCCATCCACCTGTCCTTTCTCTTTCTGACAATTACTTTGTCAGGGACCCCTGACCATTAAGTCCAGTCGCGGACGACTCTGGGGTTGTGGCGCTCATCTCGCTTTACTGGCCAAGGAAGCTGCCGTTTGTCCGCAGACAGCTTCCAGATCATGTGACCAGCATGACAAAGCCACTCCTGGTGAACCAGAGCAGCACATGGAAACACCATTTACCTTCCCACTGTAGCGGTACCTATTTATCTACTTGCACTTTGACATGCTTTCGAACTGCTGCCGGTAGGTTAGCAGGAGCAGGGACTGAGCAACGGGAGCTCACCCTGTTGCGGGGATTCAAACCACCATCCTTCTGATCGGCGAGCCCTAGGCTCTGTGGTTTAGACCAACACAGCCACCTGCGTCCCTGTACTTTGTTATAAAATGCTAGATGAGTTGTTTTTCAAATCTGCTTTAGGCCTAGTCCTTAAGATGTTTGTATGAACATCTTGGCAGAGGGTCAACACATCCCCTGCCCAGTCAATTCTGCCTAATGTCTACAGAAACAAATCTGACATAAATGAAGCCCTGTTGATGTGAACAACTAGGGGGTAAATAGCTGTGAAATGTGCAGGGGGCAGGGATCAACTTCACTGTGCTTTAATAAGATGGTAATGTGAACACACCCTTAGTCAAAGGAATGTGAACCCCAATATGGTTTGAGCCTTGGCTGGCACGTCTCTCCCTCCCTCTCCAGAAGAGATTTCTGATGTCAGATCTCTGATATTTATTCTTTGTACTATCCAATTATTATTCTTTCCACCCCTTCCATTGGTTCTCTCCACAGGAGAACCTCTGTGCTCTGAGAGGCCTGGAGGCCTACTCTGATGTGCAAACATTTGAGGTGCTTCTTACTGACAGGACTCGAGCATTCTATGACAGAATAACTCTATCTTTCATGGAGGTACAGTACCTAATCCTTTTTTCTCAGTAATTGTTAGACGGAGATATTGGTCAGCTGTGTAAAATATTACTTAGAAATGATGATGCCTTTGAGGGTGGAACTATCAGACCCAGGGGCCACATGCAGACTCTGGGACTCTTTGTCTGGCCTTTGGATTTCCCCCACAGTCTTCAGGGTGCCACAGAACTTTGTTGTTTTCACTTCTTGATCAAAAGCTAACCTTAGTTGAGCTTTCTTTTATTGAGCTCCTTCAAGGAACAGCAGCCTGCTAGGCTACAGGCAACCCTCCCGCTTTCCCCTCCACCTTTTAATTGAAAACTCTGTCTGTGCATGGAAGCCAGCGCTCCAGAACAGCAGGTGAAAATTGAGCCAAGATCCCTGCTGCCAAAGCCAAGATCTGAGCGAAAACAAATAGATGTATTTTTTAAAATCCTCTTCAATTGGGAATGCCAAGTAACTGGCACAAACTTTAAAAGTCTCTGCACTTTTTCTGTGACAGGTTCCCAGAGGAGCCCACATCCGACCTGACCTTCACAAACAGAGATTGAATGGCTACTTTGCCTTGAACCGCTTTCTGGTCTCCTTTTTTGAACATGTGAGTCTTTGGCTACCTCTGTCTACTATTAAACTTTCTTGTACTGGGAATTTGTATCCATGGTTTGTTCTACACAGAGTGTTTTGCTTTATATGCAAATAATGGGGGCCGGCATCAAGGACCAACATAGTCAGGCATCTACCAAGGGACCACTGGCAAGAACCTCTTGGAGCTGCTCTTCCACCATTGCAATCGGCTTGCTCACTCACCTTTTATTCTGGCCCAGACAATGGTGAGGGTGGAGCAGAAGATGTCACTGCTTGCTTACTCATTGGCGCTCTTTCTTCCAAGCAAGCCAATGATAACTCAGATGAGGAAGAAACAAAATAAAAAAATTCCTTCCAGCAGCACCTTAGAGACCAACTAAGTTTGTCATTGGTATGAGCTTTCGTATGCATGCACACTTCTTCAGATGAGGAAGGTAGAGCTGGACCACTGCCTGGGTGGTCTATCAGGTCTTCTTAAATAGGAGGGTAGCCTGGCCAAACCAGGGCTGTTAAGAGAGCCATTGGGGGTCATTAACAAGACAATGGAACATCTTGCACCAGGTGTGATCAGAGACTGAAGATTTGGATGGTTGCCAGGGTAAATGCTTGTTGGGAATTCAGTTCCACCTTAAGGTTCAGACGTGTAGCTGTTGTATGTCACATGTCTGTGCACTTCCGTTGTATATTGCTTTTGTTTTCGCTCTGCTGTGCTGATGAAGAAGGAGAGGACATGTTTTTCTCTCTCCCGAGATATCTTCTATACATATAAAATGCAAGTGTCCCTGCGTCCAAGTTGTCCCGTGTGTCCCTGGGCTACTGCGCATGTGGCCCAGGAACACAGGGATTGGACCAGAGACTTAGAACACACACACACACGCCCTCCCCCCCTGTCTCCTCCAACTGCCATTCCCAGCCAGACAGCGCGTCGGGGAAGCGAGTGTGGAGGCCAGTGGAGGTGAATGGGGGGGGGGAGGAAGGGCGCCTTTGAGGAGCCCGGTCCGGCTCCCGCAGCCGCCGCCGCGTCCCCAGAGCCCGATGCCGCCATCTTTGTCCGCCGCCACCTCCTCCTCACAACGCTCCCTGGCCCGTGAGAGGAGCGGCGGGGCCGCAGACTTCCCTCCCTCTCTGCGCTCGCATGGGACGGAGCTTCGGAGACCTTCTCCGAAGCCCCGTCTCATGCAGGAGGTGCGAGGCGAGGCGGGGGGGGGGGAAGAAGTGCTCCTCCCCCCCCCCCGCCGCCTCGGCACGCAGCACCGGCATGGGATGGAGTTTCAGAGAAGGTCTCCGAAGCCCCGTCTCATGCGGGAGGTGCGCGGCGAGGCGGGGGGGGGGGGGAGAAGTGCTCTGAAGCTCCGTCCCATGCCCCATGCTCTCTGTGGTCGCTCAAGCTATGTGGATTCTGCAACAGTGTACCTAGGCCCTCAGAGTCTAGGTTGATGTCTCCTGGCTGCACCGGAGGGTTGAGACACCCGGCCGGTCTTCTGTTCTCCAAAGGGGCACAGACCCTGTGTGGGTGCCTGTGATCCCATGCGCTCTGGCCACTGCTTGGCAGAGAGAGGGGGCAGGCACCGGGCTTTCGTAACATAATACCTGTATAGGAAAGCATTTTGATGGTGATGTCATGTGGATGCAGTCCACAGCTTCTTTACCTGAGCAGCAACACTTGAGTCCACAGTAAACTGCCATGTGGAAGTACCCTTAGTTAATGCCCCCCCCCCCGTTTTTGTGCATTTAGTATCATCTTGCAGGCCCAGCTGTGCTGGAAATGAATTATAAGTGAGTCATCCTGTACTGACATGTTTTGTCTCCTCACTCTTTTGTCTCTTCACTCTCTCCACCCTTTAGAGGTACAAAGATATGGACTACATGGTGAAGGACAAATTTTTCCTGGAGCGGATCATGGACATGGAATTCCAGGAACCAGGGGACATTTCCACTCTCTATAATGGTATTCCAAACACTTACCAGTGGGAATTGGTTTTGCACTGGGTATTGCCTTTTATTAGCTCACAACCACACCATACTGTACATTTAGAGAATTATTGTGGTACTTTAACAATATATTTAATTGTTTATTTCATTTATATCTCACTGATTTCTCCAAGGAGTTCAAGTTAGTATAGTTGGTTCTCCCTGTCCTCATTTAATTCCCAGAACAACCCTGCGAGGAAGGTTAGGGTGAGAGACAGTGAGTGCCCAAAGTCATCCATTGAAATTCATGTCTAAGTGGGGATTTCAGCCTGGTCTTCTGGTCCTACGGTACCAGTTCTTAACAATCCTGGGAGATGTTGAACTCCATAATGAGATGAATGAGCCCAAATGCAAGGAATGGATATGTGCCATTTACTGTACCATTGATGGTTGAAGTATGTCACTAACCATTATACCAGTCTGTGATACGTGCCCACATTTAGGATACTGCTCCTTGATATTTGTTGATGTTCACACACTCTTAAATTATTTTCCTGTGGTATGGAGACTAACAGATGGACAACAAAAGTGGACCCTGCAAGACCTTATGGTTATAAAGAGGCTTAGATCACATGCACACCATACATTTAAGGCACACTTACGTCACTTTAACCATCATGGATAATCCTGGGAACTGTAGTTTGTTCAGGGTGTTTAAAATTGTAGCTCTCTGAGGTCAGCACCCTTAGCAAATAACAGTTCCCAGGATTCTCCATGACTGTTAAAGTGGCATAAAAGTGCTTTAAATGATGGCTGGTGTCTGTTAAGACCAGTAGTAGGTGGAGCCAGAGCAAAAGACAGGCAGAGCCACCCCCTGGCTGACTGTAAGTAAGGGTTATAGGGTTGCCATATTTCAAAAAGTGAAAATCCATACACACAATGTCAAAATCCACCAAAATCTACATGGCCGAAACCCAGCTATATTGGGGAAATTCTGGACATATGGCAACCCTAGTGGGTCAGTGACCCATTTGCCCAAATGGTCCAGTCTCCACTGTATGTTTCAAATGTGTGGTCTGGATGTGGCAATACAGACCTTATTTTAGGGTGCATTTTTCCCCAGAAATGGAGTAATTGCTGTGAGAGTAAAAAGGGTGGAAATCTGAAAAAGATATTATTTTCCTCTTCCTCTAGATGACCGTGCGTTATTTAGCAGAACACTTTTCTACAGTCACGAACTGGTGCTGCTGCTCTTTGAAATCCTTGTCTTCTCTGCTGTGGATTTGGCAGCACAGGATTTTGTATTGTCAACAATTGTGACCTTTGTTGTGCAAAAGGTAAATGGCTTTGTGACACCAGGTGCATGACATATCTCTAAAGAGTAGGGATTGGGGTGGGGATTTAGGTCAGTTCACATTTTCATATTCTCACTTCGCAAAACAATACACAAACTGAAATGCTGCTATGCTTTGAAATTCACAGTTCTCCCAATTTAGTGATGGACTTCTCCAATCAATGCATAAAAGAATACATATATTGGGAGAAATACCCACTAAAATGGTGACAGATTTTCATGAGGCCTTAAAAAGAAAAAAATGCCAATTGATGCAGAACTAAAGTTTGGAGAAAGTGAGAGAATACGAAATTTACAGCTTTGTCCTTAGAGGATGGGATGTTAATTTTACTCTCTTAAAAATATGCTTGGAATGGAGAAAGCAGTTGAAGGTTCTGCCCCTTTATTTATTGTGAGAGTGGGTGAAAACTGAGGGTTATGGAATGGAATTGTCAGGCAGTAGACGCAAGAGAAAACCAAGGACATGTTTAATGTGATGGGTGTGTTGCCTCCCATTTTAAGCAAAAATCCACAGACACACCATAAGCCACCTGAATGTGCTCCATGTGCCACAGTTTGGGTACCTTCACAATAGACATGTGTCTTTATTGCATCACTTTGACTTTCAGTTTGTGAAGATGCTTCGCAACACACTTGGAAGGAGGAACCTGGCTGAGAAAACCTTGGTGGAGAAGCAATTCCTAATCTAGAACTGAACAACAAGCTGTGATTCTTGAATCTACATACCCTGGCTGTGGGGTTGCAGCTCCTAATTGAAGATGTAGTGAAACATTTAGGACACCTTATCTGTTTAGCCCCAGAGCTGTGGCGTGCACATCTTTCATATGAATTACAGAACTCTGCCCAGGAAATCTGTTCTTGCTGTCAAAGTTCAGTGCAAAGCATGTGAAGCAGCATGTGAAGCATGTGAAGCATGTGAAGCCTTTGAGCATTGGCCATGCATCTTTCCCAAAGTAGCCATGAAGGGACAGCAAATCTTCACATACCTATTTTAAGTTGCATGGCTTCCCAGCACACAAGGGCCTTAGCACTTCATGGCTTGAAATTGTCAGCACTAGTGGGTGTGAATTGGTAAAAAAAGCAAAGCAAAACAAAACACCAATACTGCGCTCCTGCGTGTTCCAACAGAACAAAAACAATCACAGACCATGGGCTCTGCAGTCAGTTGCTGAACAGAATGTAGTGGTTGAACTGCAGCAGAGTGGCTTAAACATGACTCATGGGCTGCATATAAGTTTTTTGTGGCTCAACACACCCAACATTGATTATTTTAAAACAATTTTTTTAAAAAATGACTGCTCCCATGGATCCCTTGCTCTGATTATATGAGGCTAACAGTTGTTGTTTTTCTCTTATTCGCCCTGCAATGTTTTTGCAGTGTTTTCCTTCTTCATCTTATTAGTAGCATTAGAAGTATATTGACTTTTACACTTTAGTCATACATTCTGGCATGCAGCCCCTGAAGGATTGACTATGTGTCGATGTAGCCCTTGGCATGAAAAAGTTTAGCCACAACTGGAAGAGGTACTGTTCTATTGTGTGAGAGAGCCACTTCTAAGCACATATGTCTGGCAAGTCTAAAGGCCGCCTCCTACCAGCCAATCACAGGTGCCCAGTTTTACACAACACCATTCTCTTCTGTGTCTAAAGGGCAGTGTCTAAAATGGTGTCCCAGACAAGGAATATCTTCAGCTTTCCCCCCTCCAATTAATTCAGTGTTTTAATACATTGAGTTGTCCCGGCTGCAACAAAACATCTCTCTCCCACATCAGTCTCTACAGCCAAAGCAGACTGTGTAACCTTCCAATGGTTTGACTTCACCCTCAAAGGCACACTCCTCCATTGTATCCTGAGATAGATGGATGCCAACAACACATTGAGTTTTTAAAATCACGTTTGTAGTGCATTTCACGATTTATGAGCTGATTTGTGCACATGGATCTGATCACAGTCCCTTACAAACACTCTGGCACACGTACCATTTGTTTACTGGGCATTGATGTTGTACATTTTCTTAAAAATTAAAAAGATTATGATGTAATGCTGGCATCAGCTTTACAAGTGAATGTGAACTTTTTGTGTTATTTGTTTCAGCTGCTGGATAGTTGTTGGATACATTAGAGTAATAGCTTCTCAGCCTTACACACACACACACACACACACACACACACACACACACACACAAGTTCAGGTGCTTGTTTGGGTCACTTGCTACTGAATCTACCTTTGCTGGATAGGACCTGAGCACATACTAATGTAGGAAGGAGCATAACTCATGGTGGGGATTGCACACAGAAGGTCCTAGATTTTGCCCTTTGCATCTCCAGTTAAAATAATCACATAGCAAATGATGGGGAAATAACTCTCTGCCTGAGACACTGGAGAACCACAGAATACCAGGCTACATAGGTAAATAGTCTGACTTAGTACAACTCTGACCTGAGGTTCTTGGTTCAAGTCCCAGTGTCCTTGACACTCCTTAAAAGGAATAATGAACACGAAATCCTCGTTGAGTCACAGCCCATTTGCTACTGGTGTGCAGCATAGCAAGTTTGGGGTCTTATTTCCCAGAGGAGGTGGGGAAGACCGCTACTTTGATTCAGTCATATAAATGAATAATGATGATAACTTTTTGGACTGCTGTGTACCTGTATATTATGGCCCTGTGTGTGCTTCACGGCACATCACAGGTTAGTATTTGCTAAAGACAAAATTAATCTCCTTTTGTCTTGAGAGTGATTCTAAATTACGGTATGGCACTATTGACCACAACAGCCCACAGAATGAATGGGCCGGTTTTAATGGCTGTTATGGGGGGCGGGGAATCTCGCGAACAGAGTTTGCTGCTGAGCTTTGCGGGAAAAATAGCTTTAAAATCTGCCTTTACCCCAAACTTGGAACAGAGTAAAAGAACACTGCTGAGTGGTTGTCTTTGAGTTTGGCCATATGATTTAGTGCACCTCTGGGCTTGTCAGCATTTTGCAGGAGCAGAACTGTAGGTTTGTGCATTTAAAGTGGGTTAAATTGATCTGCTGCCCTAGCACCGTAAATCCACTTTGGGGTGGGGAGAACTTTTTGCAGTTTGGAAAGTGTCAGGGAAATGCATTGAAAAGTGTGGGGTGAAGGAATAATTAACACAAAGACATGTAAACACCCCACAAGCAACTCAGGATGAATGCTCATGGTCATTTCAGCCCCACAAACAAATCAGAATGAATGCTCAATGAAGATTGGATATGGTCTAATCTTTGCTTAAGCTTTGTATAAGCAAATACCGGTAGGATTGGAGGGGTCATATCTCACCAGCATCTCTAGATGTGGAAACCTCCTCTTTTTGAATGCTGTATTGCGGTCCTGATAGAAATTCCCCCTTTTATTGAAACAACAAACAAACTCTGGTGTGTTCTATGATAATGCACTTACGACTTACCATATCTACTTTGGTCCTTTTTAACTTTTTCTTTGTTCAAAAAGAAAGTTCAGAAGAAAAACAAGTTACCACAAAAAGAAAGAAAACAGCAGTACTCTTTGTTCTATCTGAGCTCTCTCTTACTTGCACTGAAAATATATACCGTAGCTCTTCTACTAAAACATCTTAACAATGTGCCCAATAACAGGCAATCATCAGCATCCTCTACCCACTCAATGACACTTAATGGCTCATCTGAGACACTGGGCTCTCTTTATTCTGACAAATCACTAAATCACAATTCAATGTGGCACATTTTATTTTGCTCAGAGAAAGTATGGCATCAAGTATGAATGACAGACCATGGGGAGAGTGAATAAGAATAAATTATCATTTTTCTCCAAAACACTAAAAATTGTGGAAGGCAAGGTCAGGGAAACTGATTGGAAATGGAAAGTGCACAGCTACCAATTAAACTATGGAATTCACTGTTGCAGGATGTTGTGATGGTCACTATGATATGGAAGATAAACTTGTGGAGGAGAGAGTTTAAACCTCTTTTCTATTTCTACAGATGATACACTACAGATAGTCACAGATTAACTGACTTGTTCTATATTTGTACATTTGATTAACTCTTAACTGCTAAATTATTTGCTTTGAAATAGCCCAGTGATTTGAGGTGGCAAAAATTCAAAGACGAAATGGGCTGTCCATCTTCAAGCAGGGGCAATGCAGTATGGGGTGGCCACTCCTAATAATGACACCTGAACTGCAAATGTACTTGTCTGCTGAGCAGTCTATGTACATCTGATGTACAAATGATTTGTGGGTTTGTGATAATCGTAAGTTTCTAGTCCTCCTGAATGAACAGGAAACTGCAAGTGGGATTGTACTATGCTTCCATCTTCTTCTGCCTAAGCCATTTAACAATTGAATGAGATATTGAAAGTTAATGTTCTATTGTACAGTGGTACCTCAGGTTAAGTACTTAATTGGTTCCAGAAGTCCATACTTAACCTGAAGTGTACTTAACCTGAAGCGAACTTTCCCATTGAAAGTAATGGAAAGTGAATTAATCCGTTCCAGACGGCTCTGCGGAGTACTTAACTTGAAAGTACTCAACCTGAAGCGTACTTAACCCGAGGTATGACTGTACAGTATTTTAAATCTCAGGTTTGAAGGGGTGGTAGGTGTTGATCTGGGTAATCAGCATGGTGACTTAAGCATATTGCTGAACTGCAGCTCCCATCATCCCTGATCATTGGCTGTGATGGTTGGGGCTGATGGGAGCTTGTAGGACCTGCCAGATGCTGTTGGACTCAGTGTCCACTTCTGATCTAGAGGAAACCTGCATGAAAATGTAAAGCATAACCAGGGAGTAGAGAAATAAATCCAGCACAGCTTCATTAATCAAGATAGTTGGTCTCATGGGGTTCTGCTGGTTACCCACCGAATCTGGGTGTATTCAGCATCCCTTAAATCTTGCAGCTGGTCCCCTTCAGATTCCTTATCACTCTCCACTAGCTCCAGCTTCTGAAGAGTGCTTTGGATGCTCTGGAAATGGAAAGGTGTGGCAATGGTTATCTTTCCAGCCAGTCTAAGGATGATTACAGAGGCATCCCTAGGGTCCCTTGTGCCCTTGTTAAGGAGCTGATAGGTTATTTTTTGCATGGTGCGACCCATGTCAGAGAACTGGGTTGGTAGTAAAGCTTCAAACCTCTCTGCCCACTCCACTGTCACCTACTTTCAGAATAAATTATTTTAGCTGCACCAAACTCATGTAGTCTTGTGGGGTGGGGACAAAAAAAATTGCTTCAGGGTCTGGATACAATTCCCCCCCCCCCCCCGGCTGGCGGTTAGCCACCCCTGGACTATAGTGCCAAGTGATGGCTGCATGTCTGCCATTTCCTTAGTAGACGACTGAAGCGATAGACCAAGCTTCAGGACTTCCTTCTGCAAATTACTGGCAATACAGGGAATGTGGAGTCATCTACCAGCAGTATGAAGTAGTTTACCACCAGTGTGTTATAGTGGACAGAGTGCTGTACAAGGACTGGTGAGACCCAAGTTCAATTCTTCACTTCCTGTGCAATCTTAACCATGTTTACTCAGCAAAGTAACTGGTTTTTGAATCAAAGCTCACTTATTACAGTAATAACTCTGCTTTATCACCTGTGTGGACCATGGGAGCGCAGCAGATTGACTTGTTGTCGTAGTGTCTGGTCTTGCCTCATGGAAGGTTCCAGAAGCGATGTGTATTTTTGTTCTGAAATCCTAGCAAGGCAAGAAATCCTATTTAGGGCAATTATCACACAGCCAAATTTTGTTAGCAATCCCTACCCGGAGGCCTGAAAATGATGCATGTGTGATATAACAAAGGTGCTACAATGATCAATAGGCATTAGTGATCTGGCCTCTGCCAATACACTGACTAATTAAAGTAAAATGGTGTGACTGGGTAACCAAGGTGATACAGTATCTCTTCACAGTTAGCTGCTTGGAGCCTGCCTGTTTTGCCTTCCTAGTAAGGAGAACAACTGTAATGCAGCTTTCATCAACCAGGTACCCCCACCCAAACTGTTTTGAACTATTATTCCCACCTGCCATGCAGGCTTCGGTTGATGGGACCAAAACATCTGGAGGGCAACAGGCTGGTGAATGCTGCTGCAACGTGTCAGTAACAAGATGGCTGTCACTCCAGTCCTAGGTGGTGTGGCCTACTTGCCACTGAGGGGCTAATCCTGTGCACACAATTAGTGCTGATGTCTGAATACGCCAGGCAATGCATACATGCAATTTATTTTGTTTTTAGGCTGCTTGCACACTGTGATAATACCTTTGCAAAGCACCACCCCCTGCACACAAAGCAAAGGATTATGGGATTATGGGAATTGTAGTTTACTCCTCACAAATTGTAGTTTACTCCTCACAAAGCTACAAGTCGCAACATACAAGTCGCAGAATCCCTAACAATTGATAGTTCCTAGAATTTTCTTGCTTGTGGGAATGTGCTTTTACAGTAATGTGTTTTAAAAGTATGGCATGTGTGTACAAACTTTTCGTAACAGTTTAGCTTTCTGTTTGCCAAAGCTTGAGGAATGAACTTTCAGTCACAAAACCCCAATTTGCAGTCTGAAGAGGTATATATATATATAGGCCAGGTATATGTTTGTTTATTTATTTCCCTCAGTGAAAACTAGGCTTCTCCTGCTTCCTTATGACACTGAGCATATTCACAGTGGTGGGGAGGAAGAGGGGTGAGGCCTTCTCAGAGAGGCCTAGCAGTTCCTCTTCAGAGGGAGCAGGGCCTATGGCCTCCTAGATCGGCCCTCCTAGATTATAGGATTCTAAATCAAAAGATAGCTAGCAATTTTTAATTTACTCTGTTATGAGTGAATTTCATTTTTGTATTATTTCACAGGTTCAGCTACCTCCAGATCTTTCTCTGCATCATAGCTTTCAAGGGTTTGGAAGGCATTGGAATAGACCTCTAGGGCTTTTGCATGGAAGGTCATCTCAATGGTGACAAAGTCCAAGAAGATCTTCTGTAATGAAAGGAGACAGCACATTTTGACGTTATCCTCAACTTGGTTTGTGAAGCCCCCCCACAAAGTGACCTTGCTGGGTGAGGAATCTTGAGACCTCAACTACAGAAAGTGCTGGTTTTCTCTTCTTTTGAACAGGCTGGGGTAAGCCATTTTATAAATGCACTTTCCCCTCCTCTTAAGGCGTTTGAGTCTCGTTGTTTAACAGAAAATTGGAAGTAAAAAAATTAATCACAATGGAATTCTTGCTTAAAGTAGTCATATTATTTGGGTTGATACAGCCACTTCAGAAGTATGGAAGGTAAAGTAAATAAATGGCAAAAGATGTAAGAGCTTCTATCCAGTGCTTTTTTAATGGGGGTACTCAAGGGTATGCAGTACTGGCACTTTCCCCTCCAATTGTTAAAAGTGGCATTTACGGTAACAACCTTAAGGTGAGTACTGTACCAGCACCTGAAAAAAAAGCACTGTTTATATCCGTTTCATGCATTTTTTGCAAGCTTACTGGAACAATCTAATAGATCTAATACTCTCTGGAGAGAATAATGCATATTCCATTTTCAGTTTAGCTTTTCAATTCATTTTCAATTTGTGTAACTTGAACATTGGCAAGATTTAAAACTTCATTTCTGGCAAAGGGGAAAGGTAATTAGCAGCCCACTAATCCTTTGTCTGTGAAAATAACAGACTTGATTTTGGTTGCCAAGGTTTTTGGACCCCATGGGCACATTTGGAAATTTGAGAGTCTGTTGTGGGCACCACCCACTCCAGTTGCTTATCTTCTCCCAGTGCCAGGTTTACCCTCTCCTAGGGAGACAGGAAGTGAGAAAGTGTATGCGTGCACATGCATTGATTCTACTGGATCTGATTATTACTGAGACTCCTTGGGAAAGTTTACCATATTTGCTCTTCCATGGAGTCTGGGTAAAAGTTGGATCAAGCAGACTTAAAATGGATCCTCTTGAATTTGCACTATCAAAGTAAAACATCAAGTTTTACGGTAAAACTCTCAGATAGGGTGTTTACTAGCACTATTGAAATATTTATCTATGGCACAGGTCCTCATAGATCTTCATGATTTTTTACATAGGATGACACAGCAAAACCACTAACAATTTACAGTAGCTACATAGACAACAAAGGCTCTTGTTATTTAATTGTGGTTTTGAAGGGATTCCTTAAATAATTATGAGGATCCAAGTTTTTGTGCCACGGCAATGCTGGAAAACATCAGTTCTGTGATTTTTATGGTTCTGTCAATGTAGACAGATGTGATTTGTTGGTGGATGGGAAGTGTGTGGAAAAAGTACCGTATGCAGTTTCAAGTGAATCCATTTTACTGGACCGAACATGCATGTTTTTTGTATGCATATGTGCACCATCTCTCTCTCCCTCTCCCTCTCTCTCTCTCTCTCTCTCTCTCTCTCTCTCTCTCTCTCTCTCTCTCTCCTCCCTGTCTGTCTCTGACACGCTTTCCTGATTTCTGTGGCACCCCACCTTCTTCCCTCTGGCTTCTTATTTTTCTTCCTCCCTCCAGCTATTCCCCAGATCACTTACCTTTCCTTCCAACCCTCTCAGTTGCACTGCTTTCTAATCATCTGCTCAGGTGCTGACCTGAGCCTTGAAAAGTTCATAGAGCTGTCACTTTTTCAACTTTCTTCTTCAGCTCTATATATTGTTCAAGGAGGGAAAGGGGTAACCATACTTGTCACCTTATGTCAGAGGTGGCAATGGGTGTGTCTGTGTTCAGCTCAGGAATTTAGTGGGCAACAGGGCAAACCTCTGGTTTGCTATTGGCAACCCCTGGGGATAGATTATAAAATGGGAGTGAAAGAGGTTGTGCCACACTTCTATGTTTTCAAACCTTATTTTGCCAGATCAAAAATTTAACCATACTCAAAACATTGTCATTACCTTTAAACCAGGATGACAAACCTTTGGCCCTCCAGATGTTCCAGGAGAACAATTCCCATAATAATCACTGACCATGCTGACTGGGAGTTGGGAGTCCACAGGTGCTCTATTCCTGATTTAAACTTTCCATTTAAATTAATAAGTGTTATCATAGATTTCCCTCCTTTTCTGTGACACCAGAGTAATTTGCATTCCACATCACTATATTATGTTTCATTCTTATATTAATTCCAGAATGTGATTGAAATAGAGTAGAAATAAATAGTTCTTCCCAGCCTGGGTGATAAAGGTGGTGGTCACAATCCTATGAGCTTTTGAGAAAAGGAGTTGAAAGATTAGGAGGGCTTTTCTGAAAGAAAACCCATTTCCCCCAAATAATCATCTTTGTTGCTCTCAACAACTGTGGTACTGACATGTTAAAGTTCATCTCTGACTTATGCAGATTTCCCACTAAGTTTGATGATAATAATAATAATGATGATTTAAAATTAAAAAATTGTCCAGTAGCACCTTAGAGACCAACTAAGTTTGTTCTAGGTATAAGCTTTCCTATGCATGCACACTTCTTCAGATACACTTTTAATTTTTTAATTTTTTATTTCGACTGCGTCAGACCACCATGGCTACCACCTGAATCTAAAAGAATAATGATGATGATAATGATAATAATAATAATGATAATAATAATAATAATAATTTGTTTATACCCCGCCCATCTGGCTGGGCTTCCTCCCAAGTATATGGACATAGAATTGCAACCTTAAGCCTCTCATGTTATGATTACCCACTAAGAAGTCCTTATTACCTGAATATCTTTTAGCTTTTGCTTCTGAAACTCATCCATGGTCTCTTCAAGCTGTTGTGTAGTTCGGTTCGCATCGACAGAGGCTTTATGTACTTGAGACTCTGCCTAGGCGAAGACAGGAGCGTAATGTTAAGCTATGAGGCTGTGGTTTAAGTATCCTACCTTTTAATCCGTGTCTCACAGACAGAGGATCTTTAGGCAGATGCACACCATACATTTAAAGCATATCCAACAAACATGACTTCCCTCAATCCTGTGAACTATAGTTTCCCCTGATCTACAATTCCCAGCACTCTAACAAACTACAGTTCCTCAGATTCTTTGGCCCCAGGACACTGCCCCAGTGATGCTGAATTTCATTGTATCTTTTGTTGTAGTTGGTCTTGGCAGCTTCCATCAGTTTAGCTAATGCTTTAAATGTGCATTGGATATACTTTAAATGTATTGTGTGATCTGCCCTGCTAGTGAAACGGGGAATCATGGCCATGCGTTCTGTTGTGGGAATTGCCAAGGAAAAGTTGCTTTCTGCAAACCTTATGGTCATCACTGTTAATAACTTTGAAGCACATTATTATTATTTAAATTTATACCCTAACCTTCCTCCCAGATGAGCCCAGGGTGGCATTCACTTATTAAGGATGTAAATTAATTCTTCATTTATATGCGCATTGGGCTATGCTTTAGGAAATCCAAAACTTACATTGCTGCACCAAGGTGTGTGAATGTGTGTGATTGCAGTAAAATAAAAAAATTCCTTCAGTAGCACCTTAAAGACCAACTAAGTTTTTATTTTTATTTTTATTTTTAGTTGGTCTTTAAGGTGCTACTGAAGGAATTTTTTTTATTTTGCTTCGACTCAGACCAACATGGCTACCTACCTGTGATTGCAGTGTGAAAGATCCCTCTAGCAGGTAACACTGGAAGGCAGTGAATAGATAAGGGGCTTAGCTTTGCATTGCAGGGAGAGGTTGATTTGTAGGGCAAAAGAAAGTAAAAAGAATTAATGCTGAACTGTTCCCAATGTAGGAAAACAAGCCTTCGGCCTTATCCTGAGGAACATACGTCTCCTGTGGAATCTGTTTCCGGAAGCATCTGCTTCAAGTTGCTTCATGGTAAGATCAGTCCCAACAGATTTTGGTAGCACCAACTCCTCTTTCCCAAAGTATTCAAAGTAGATTTACGACAAGAAGTGCTATTTAAGATACAGTTGTAAACAAGTGGTGTGTGACTTCTGGACCAGCAGAGCACAGTGAGTCACTCTTGCTTATCAGGAAGGCATTCACTCAGATGAGCGACGCCTGACAGGATAAATGTATCACTCTCCATGGACACTGATGTATATTTATTTGCAAGGTGACAATTCTGCCAAAGTTTTGCAAGGGCTTAAGTAATTTTTATTCACTCTCTTTTTAAGCGACCTCCCCCCCCTGATTCAGGGAGAATAGAAGCTTGACCTTTGTGTATAAAATATCCTACTGTGAATGCTTTGGAGTTTTGCCAGATTTGGCAGAGCATAATTATAGGGCCCTGTCTCACTGATTGCAGCATAATATAAATATAGGGAAATAATTTGTGTTGCATGGGTCATGAGAATCTGCGCATGTCATCTTAAATGCATTTCATTTACTGTTGGAGTACAACTGAAATCTGCTCCACCAACATTTTAAGATTGCAGTGGCATAAATATTTCCGAGTCCTGGCCTATGAGAATTAGTACACGTCATAGATACCACTGTAAAATGTAAAATAGGATGTCCCTTCAAAATTACTTCAGCAGCCATGAATTCACTAGGGGCCCTTAAGCATGTTTACCACCCTACCTACAATATGGTACCTACTTTATTAGGCTTTTGTAAAGATTATTGGGGAAATGTACATACACACATGTATGGGGCAGGGAAAAGCCAGTTTTTCAGGGAAGAACCCAACAATGCTTTTTGTTTATTGGAGAGGATTAAAAGTGTGATTTACCATTGTGAAGTCTGAAGCTGTCCAGTGCACTCTGTTATTTCTGGTCAATGTAATTCTGCTTCATGTATGGGCTGGGCCTGAGTCCTTTGAACTGGCTGGGTGCATTTCTTGATATGGATGGAGATTCATTTCTCTGTCTTCTGTTATTTGTGCACGATAAGTTGTGAGCAAATGAAGCTGGATCAAGATCCATGCTTTTTGTTGGTGGTGCTGCAGGCATTGAGCTGAGAGTCACAATATATATCTTGTGTGTGTGTCAGTCCCTAATCCCTGTGAAATCAGGGGAACTATTTACAAATACATGTGAAGTCTGAAATGTAAAACTCTGCTCTAGTGTGCTTCTCAAAGCAGACTGAAGTCAAGAGCAAATGCTATAGTGTAAGAACTTACCCAGAAGTAGTTCCAGCAGAATGCCAGTGCTTAAACTGATGGTGTGAATGCTCTTAATGTTGCACTTGTGGCCAACTTTTCTAGAGCAACTGGGGAATGGCCGCTGTGGGTGCCAGTGTTCATACCGGTACTTATGCCTTCACTTCAACTTGCATGTTAACGTTCACACAGTGGTGATCTACTCCCTTACCTGTGACTGAGTATAAGAGTCAAGGGGAAAAAATCAAAAGGGGAGCAAAGAAATACCAGTTTGGGTTGTTGGTGCCTTCTTGACTGAGCCACTGCTAAAAGAACACAAGAAGAGTCTGGCTGTTGGATCAGGCCAGAGGCTCATCTATTTCAGCACTTTGTTCTCACATTGACCAACCGCATACCCCAATGGGAAGCCTGTAAGCAGACACTTTCTTCAGTCTTCAAAAAAACAAACCAGACTGTTTTTAGAAACACAGTTACAGTATTCCCAGACTGTTCATCAGAAAGGACAAGACTTTGTGACATATGGGACACAGGAGGCAGGATCCTGAGCAGGATCTCAAGCTAGAGGCTATTGAAGAGGATAAATTTCACATACAGGCAACTCTCCAATTGCAGGGTGTTTGCGTTCCTGCCCCACCCCCATGTGTTGGTGGAGTGTGCATAAGCCCACATGGTTCTGCCCCCGCCCTGCCCCTATGTTTGGGCCACTTCTGGATCTGGGGTGATGAGCATGTGTGCGGTCGTGCGTCAATCTTTACAAGCTGGATACACATGACTTGCCTGGATACCCTCTGGTCCCTCTTTAAGCCATCATAATACTTGTTATAAAAGTGGTTTCTGGAGTGGTAGTCCTGTTTGCCTGTTGCAGCAAAAGCAGAAGTGTCTTATGGCACCCTAAAGACTTCCCACTTAAATTTTTAGTCTTTAATGTGCCACAAGACTCTTTGTCCATGTACAGGCAGGTTTTGCTAGTGGTTTGTGTTGAGAGAGGCCCATGTTCAGTTTCAGCACCAGAGGGCAGTCAGATCCATTAGTAGATCACAGAAACTGTGGCATTGAGGAGGGAAAGGAAGGGGTATGGGGAGTGAGACATCAATATCTCCTACTGTGCATGTATTATAATTTACTCTGGCTCCAGTGTTTGAAGCTGAACATATGTAGCATAGCATTAGCCACAATGCGTATGCATCCTGTAGTCTCTTGAGAATATTACTGTTTGGTGTTTCCCCCCCTCAATCCAGCTTCCATCCAGTTTCAAAACATGCTAGAGGTAAGCTGAGTGTGTACGTTTGAGAGACAGCCATTGAGCATGCACAGTTTATAGTGCATGCACAGATGACAGCTTTACTGAATAGGAGTTTGGCAGGGTTACAGGCATGAGGAAATAAATCAGGTAATGTGCATCAAGTGAAGATACTCCTGCTTCCTCTCCGATGTATACAGACTATGCTACCTCTATATTGCACACATGACACTCTTGGCATGACCCAGGGGATCAGGCATTATAGTTGTTCACACCCATTTTCTGGAAGATCTCTGCTGGCAAGAGACAACTAGTTGGTGTGTTTCTATATAACCTTCTAAAGAGCTCTCTGAGGGGCAGGATAGGCAAAGTAAGTCTAGGAGCTCAACATATGGCAGGTGGGGGGACATGCAAGCTCCTTTGTGTCTTCCCTTCTTCTGGTGTCAGACATTCCATCAAGCTGTTATCAGAGAGATGGGAAACAGGGCTATTCCATCAGCTCTTCTGAGACACCAGCACCATTTGGCTCTTTCCTCAACTGTCACCTGGTAGCTCTGCCTTCTATCAAGCTCTAACAAAGGAAGAGATGAGACCCTTTTAAGTCGAATAATGGGATAAAATGCTTCAAATAAAGAGATTCTGCCAAATGTTCAACAAGCTGCTGGACTCTGCTAAATGGCTGTGGGCCTTGAGTCCATAAGTTTGAGAATTTGGTAATAGGGTAGGAAGGAGGATGCAGTTTAATCTTTTCAGTTTAAATGTGCAGGATTGTCTCCTGGAAGAAACAGCTTATTGCCCCACACAATCTTCTGTGTGCCTCCTGGAGGGAGAGCTCTTCTACCTCCCTGCAATATTGCTCCACAGCTGCCTCTGGCATCTTTCTGTCTTTCCCTTGTTTTATGGCTGCTCTCTCAGCAGTTGAGTTTAGCACAGCAGGGATTAAGAGAATGTCAAGTCTCCTCTCCTCCCCTTGAGAATCTTCCTGAGGATTTTGCTGCTGAGAGCTTCTCCCTTTGGAAGAAAAGGGATAGTTTTTGAAGAAGTTCCTGATTAAAATATCTTTTGCCAAGGGAAGGAGGAAAAAAAGGAGGGAAATCTTTTTTTGAGCTGTCTGGATTATGGTGTTTAGCTTCTTTCACCAACACAGGACTTATTTCCCCTTTGGGTGAATGTTTCATGAAATAAGAGGACTCACATTTATCTCTGATATTTTAAACATACTAATGCTAGGAAGCTATTTGGATATTTAGATTAGAATACCAGACCCTTAAGGAATTAGGTGGCAAATCTGGGCCCCTGGGAATAATGAAGACTAGTGAATTGGGTTTGCTGCAGTGTGCCTGCACTCAGACAGATCTAAGGCTGCATACACACCATACATTTAAAACACATTTAAAGTACATGGCTTTCCACAAAGAAACCTGGGAACTCTTGTTTGTTCCTCATAGAGCTACAATTCTAAAATTTCTTAACAAATGGTGGGTGGGTGCGGTGATGGGGGAGGGGTTGTACCTGTGGTGGGAGACACGTCATGCTCCTTCTAGGGTTTTTTTGTCCACCTTTGGTTCCCACTCTGCACTAAGCTTTCTCCTGTGGCTCCTAGAAGCTGTCAGCATGCAACAGTGGCCACATCCAAGGAAACAGCTTTAACTGGCCTGTTAAACCAGTTGAGGGTAGCCAATGGGTCTCAAACCCTCTGTGAGTTAGAGACTTCTTCCTGCATGCAAAGACAGGCTCCAGCTGATTGTGGACGAGACCAATGGTGGGTCCAATGGTCAAGAAGGCAGTTTCTGCACAAGCTGTAGAGGGAAGTGAGGGACAGAAGGGGCTTGTTAAACTGGGAATGTGGCTCTTCTAGAAGAAGGAAAACTCTGATCCTAAACCTCTGCTTCCTTGTGGGATATCTTCTGGAGAAGAAAAGGCTAAGGAGTAAATCTTACACAAATCCAGACCAGAGTCTCTAAGATGGTTGGATGGCGCCTTGTACGTCTCCTTCCTGCAACTCCAGCAGCCAAGCTGGTGTCAAATATATTGCTCTGCTTTCCTTTGGACTACATCAGTAGTCTGGGCAGCCCAAGTCCTCCATACACAGTGCCCAGGCTTGCATCAGAGTGGTCACTTCAGTGCTGCCAGCATAGCGATTTCATAGAATCATAGAGTTGGAAGAGACCACAAGGGCCATCCAGTCCAACCCCCTGCCAAGCAGGATTTGACCCCCAGATCCTCACTGCATGGTCTCTTGAGACAGATGGATGCCAACAACAAAGCAAGGTAACAAATGACAGTTCCCAGGATCCTTTGGGGGAAGTAATGTGCTTTATAAGTATGATGTGTACATAGCCTAAATCAAAAGGTCCTTGGGGAGAATCTAAGGTGCTGATGCTCTAGCCCTCTTAAGATGGCACTGATTACTCAGTGGTGACAGGCCCTCTGCACATGTGCGGGGGCTTTCTCATCTTTGTGAAGTAAATAAATTCCAGGGTGCAGCCTAGCATAGCAACAGACTCAAGGCACAAATTTTTCCATGCCCTTACTAAAAGGTATGTCCAGGGGTCATGTGTTTTTATCTCCAATTTCATGTTTGCAGCTCTGTGACAAGGAAGTAAGCGGGCAGTGCAGGGTGTGTGTGCTTTCAAAACCTATGCTTGTTATCTGAGCATTATTCATACTATTTTCATCTCATCGGGGCCCCAGTTCCCTCTCCAGAGAGCCGATTGTGAGCCTGCAACAATCTATTTTGCTTTTCCTTATTCAAGGAGATGGTTTTCCCTGTGTATGTCTGTTTCCAATAGGTTTCATTGAATTCCACTGCTTTGTGGAACGCTCTGAAGGAAACCTCGCTGTAATAAAAGCCACCCATGCCTTCCTGATCTAGCTGCATTAAGAAGGCCGGAACTCTGCAGTACTGGGGAGCCAGTACTGCTTTTGCAGGAGTAGGGAAGAGATTTAAGCAGCAACATGCTGACAAGGATACAATCATCTGTCGGTCGGATGGTGACTTCTGTCGGATCTTCTCCAACTTCTCTAGCTGCTTTATTTCATTGTTTCGGGCATTGTTGAATTTCTTAATCTCGGCCTGTTTAATGTAGCAAAATACAACAATTTTATTAGTATGTTTTAAATTTTAAAAAGCCCTCACATTATAAAATATCAGAGCATTGTTCAAAAAAGCAAAACTAAGTATGAAATATACAACAAAAATAATACAGTTAACAGTTCAAAACCAGAGAATGCTCAGTTGACCATAATTAAAAATTTCATTAAGATAAAGCTTAGGGAAATATAAGGTCTTAAGTATGCATCCGAAAGAACTGATTGTGGGAGCTTGTCTCATCTCATGTGTTAATGTATTTAATGTTAAATAGGCCACAACTCTGGAAACCCTACAATTGCTGGACAGAAGGCAAATATAGGAGTCCTTGGTACCACCAGGGGTGGTTCTGTGCCATGGGGTATAAGGGGTGAGATATTGTCTAAAATAGCTACAGTATCTCTCAATTTGTTTAGGGCTTTGTAAACAAGTAGACACCTTGAACCTGGCTTGGTAGCTTATGGCAGTCAGTGCAGCTGCTTCGACAAAGGTGTAACATGTTGATGACTGTTAGCTCCAGGCAGCAACCTCACAGCAGCATTTACCAGTCAAAGCTAATAGAAGCAGCTTCCTCTGTTCCTACACCTGCTTCTGAATGAGCTTGTGTCCCAGTTTAGAAAGTCGTTGCAGTTTCACAGTGAACTTGGTGTGGGGTTGTCTTTTAAAATAAATTATTTGCTTACCCTAGTTTGCTTGATGAGCATCCCATACATCTTCAGAGGTGCAATAACCTTCACCTCCAGTCTCTCCACCTAATGTAGAAAGCAGGACAAGCATAAGGAAATGCACATTTTAAGCATTGCTACAGTGGCAACCATGGTACACCTTTGGGGTTTTTTTATTTGTTTTTATTATGTTATGTATTTTATGCTGTATATCACCTTGTGTTGTTCACATGAGGGGTGGTATATAAATTAATAATAACAATAATAATAAACAGGTTGCACCTGTTTGATCCCTGCCAGTTATGCAGTTAATGAAAACACAGTTCTTCTGTCACTTAAAGTAAAATCTTAGTTCGAGAGGATGTCTGTGTTTGTCTGTTGTAGCGAAGAGTCTTTAAGGTCTACAAGAATCTTTTCTCTGATCTTACCACAGAATGGATATTACTCTTACTCTTATTCTACGCACATCCATTGCTGTGGATTTAGGTTGTCAAGGTCAGCTTTTTACCTCTGCCTGTCTGTAATCCTGCACCTTTGCCAGTTCCTCAGCAAAGTTTTTCACAGTGGTCCGCAGCTCAGGATTCTCTGTGTTTCCATAGTCAATGAGCTGCTTGACCAGCAAGTCTGACTTGTCTCGAAGCTTTGCAGTCTTGCGTGTGTAAGCAGCCATCAGAATGCAGAATTTCCCAAAATATTTCTCTGCATTGGTGACTATATTCTCCATTTTCTTCACTTGGGTGTCTCTGGAAAAGGGAAACAAGTTCCTGCTTTTTTATTTATTTAAGACTATGCACACAATTACCCTGTTTACTTCATCTTCAGTGTGCTCCCACTGCTGGTGTTTGAAGCTGAGTAAACATGATGTTAGCTATAATCCACATGTATCCTGCAGCTTCCATCCAGTTTGAAAATGTAAGCTACAGTTAAGCTGGCATGTGTACATTTGAGAGACAGCTGTTGTACATGTGCAGATTCATTTTATTTAATATATATCCTGTATTTCTCCCAAATTGGGGTTCAAGAGCTTATGGCCTTCTAAAAACATCATTTTAAAATACAAACTAAAAAAAAAACCCTACCAGTTTTAAAAATAGTTAAAATACAATAAAAACACATTTGTAACCAACATTAAAATACCAATTGCCCTGATAACGGTCCAGTTGTCAACATCATCTGAAAAGGGCAGTATTTGCCTGTATGTGGAAAGATAACAAAGAGGGAACCAGTCTAACCTCTCTTGGGAGGCAATTCCACAGTACAGGAGCAGCTGCAGAAAAGGCTCTCTCTCATGTCACCACCAGCTCTGCCTCTGATGTTAGTTGGACCAAAAAAAGGTACTCACTCCCCTGAGGATATTAGCACCCAGGATAGAGCCCCCCAAAGTTGATGGGCATTGCTATTCAAATGGTGTGTGTGTGTGCCATGCCATATGATCATATATGCAGTGTTGGGCTCACCTGCCTCCACCCAATATTCTATTCAAGTTGGAACCCCTGGCACCAGGGGCGTAGCCAGGATCAAAACTAGGGGGGGGGGAGCCATGGTCGTTCAGGGGCGGGGCCAAGACATGGGAGGGGGGGGCACGAAGTGGGAACGTGGGCGGGGCTACAGGGCCAGCGGGCCCGGCGACATTGTGGCAGCGGCGGCCACCTTGTGCTTCTGGGGCTGGCAGCGGCGGCGGCTACCCTGCTTGGCTAGAGAGGACAGGAGGGTTGGGCAGGCGAGAGGGGGTGGCAGGGCGGGCGAGAGCAAGGCAAGGCACGGCCGCAGTCACGACGGCTCTGAGGCGTTGCTGCATATCAGCATAATATTTCAACCATGTCGTGGGTTCAAGCCCCACCTTAGGAAAAAATTCCTGCATTGCAGGGGGTTGGACTAGATGACCCTTGTGGTCCCTTCCGACTACAATTATATGATTCTATTGATATATTACCATAGCATATGCATCATTCTGCTTTCTTGAATTGTCCTACTCCTAGGCATAGCAGCCAACTCCTAGAGGCCTAGGTGCCTCTCCCCCCGCCCCCGTTACTGGTAAATACCGTATTTGAAAGAGTCATCCCCCCATGTTGATGGGCTTTCTATGTGGGGCTTATCTGCCCCCCCCCCAGTATTTTATTAAGGATGGAAGAGGGAGGGAAGGAAGGAAGGAATAAATAAATAAATAAATAAATAAAGAGAGAGAGAGGGATAACTCATATTTGTGGGTGCCTCTGGGTGACGCTGTGATGCTGGAACTCTGCAGCAAGAGGAAGATACTAGTACACCTGTACAGGAGCCTTGTAAGCAGCTTTCTCTCTGCTTTCTCTAGCAGGCACGTCCAACAGGTAGATTGTGATCTACCAGTAGATCACTGGATGTCTGTGGTAGATCACTGCTAGATCACTGGCACCCTTAAAAAAGCTCACCCAAAATTTTCCTCCTCCCTAAAAAAAGCTGAACTATGACCTGAAGCCCTAAACAAAAATGGGACTCCCTCCCTCCTAAAAGAAGCTCAACAAGTTTGACCTAAACCCCCCAAAACAGGGCTTCCCTTCCTTTAAAAAACTCAACAGCTTTGACCTGAACCCCCCAAAAGGGGGTAGATCACTCCCAGTTTTTAACTCTGTGAGTAGATCAGAGTCTCTTGGGAGGTGGCCACCCCTGATTTACAGTATACAGATGCAGGAGGAGGGGCAGACTGAAACACCACTGCTTTTTTATAAACATCACTGTGTCTATCAAAGCTACAGCCCCCCTTTTTCTTATTCACTTCCTTTTAGCCTTGCAGAGCCACCTTAGTCAAATTGAATCCTCTGCACCCTCATTAAATAGCCAATAGAACTCTTAATGCGATCCCTGAATGCTCATTAACAACTCCCACTGAAGAACAATAGGGTGAAGTGGTGAGATATCAAATCTTGCCTGGGGATATCTGCTCCATTGTCTTAACTGCTTAACTACCGGTAGCCACTTTGCTTTATTTATTTGATGTGTTTTTGTTACAGCTGTGTCTGTTCCCACCCGCCCGCCCGCCCCCCAGCAAGCGGTGACCGAGCTGCTCTCGCTAAAGCAAAGCCCTTTCCACTTCAGTTTTTGGAGGGGAAAAGTGCTGGTTATGGTCTGTAAAATACATTAATGTTTTGCTTCTGGGGGGCAGCTGCCCCCCGCCTATGCCCATGCCTGGCACTCAGACAGGAAGATATGATCTTTCAGTAACCTGGGCTCAAGCCAGAACAGCCCTTGCAAAGACGACAGCTTCATTAAATGTTTGGGTGTGAGGAAGTTGCAGGCCCCCAAAAACAAATTGTGCATCAGGTAAAAATGTCACCGCCCCCTCTCTGGTGTGCACAGCAAGTGCAGTGAGACTTAAAGTGCAGTGTGGGAAAATGAATTTGTTGTGCTGTAAGCTGTAGACATTGTGTTTCTCTTCTCCCTTCATTTTTTCTTCTTCTGGTGATGTCAAGGACTATCCCCTCTCACATTTACCTACCCATGTGCAGAGATTATTATTTGCAGCAGGCCCTCTTCAGGTGAGCTGAGTAACAGCCAGAGCAGGCAAAGACCTTTTTGTGTTGTGGTATCATATCTATGGACTTCTTTCCCAAGGGTGAGGCTTGTTTGGCACTGACACTCACATCTTCTTCTAACAGCATTTTTTAAAATATATATATATATATTCCCAGGCCTCTTTTTAAAAAAATTGTTTCCTTCTGTTGATTCCCTAGTTCTAGGTTTGTTGTCTTCTATCCCTCTTCTAACATGGCACAAAAAAATCTTAAGTAGGTGAGGTTTTCCTCAGCACTGCAGCTGCATGCTGGAGTTAGAGCTGCAAAAGCAGGGGGGCATTGAAGTAGATTAGAGGTAAGTTCCTCCTGCTCTGACCTTTTATTCTTAAATACTTCTCCCCTAGACATTCTTTCTCTCCCCCACATCCCCACTTCGCTATCATTCTTCCAAAGGTCTCAGGAAAGCTGACTGGCTTTAATTGAAGAACTTCTGTAAAGCATCTATTCAGTCTACCATTGGTGGATCTTTGTCATCAGGGCAAATGATTCCAGATACTGCAGAATTTACCAAAAGTAGTACTTGCTGCTGGTGTACAAGTGTTGCATGAAAAATTTGGGGAAGAGTCATAGTTCAGTGGGTAGAGCATCTGCTTCTCATGCAGGTTTCAGGTTCAATCCCTGGCATCTCCAGGTAGTAAATCTGTCTGAAACCCTAGACAACTGCTACCAGTCACTACAGAAAACACTGAGCTACATGGACTGTTGACCTGACAGTAAATGACAGCTTCCTGTCTCCCCCTGTACAAGCTGTCCTCTCCTGTGCGTTCATAGCTACCTCTTCTGATGTGTGCCTTCCTGTGCCTTCTATGCTTAGCTACTCCATGTTTCCTTAGCTACCTCCCCTCTTCCAAGCATGCTTGGCTACTTCCTCTGGTACATATTTTCCTATGCCCCCTGTGCTTACAGCCTTGTGCAAATTAATTGAAACAAAGCATGTTTTCTATCTTACTCGTAATCCTGTACTCAAAACAAACACAAAAAGTCAGTTGATCATTATGGTGTTGGAAGCCTGCAACCAATAGAAGGAATGATGCGCTCGCCACAATATATATATATATATATTTATATTAAAATAAAGTTTATTATAAATTTGAACATGTACAATAATTAAAATAAACCCAACTAAACAGGACAAGCATAGAGACAAAATCCCCCCTTCCCCCCTACCTCCAAAATCCCCCCTTCCCTCCCCTGCTCTTACCCCCAACCCTATTCCTTCACAACCTAAATTAGACTTATCTAAATTGTAAATATTTTCATCACACACACAATATTACAATTTTGGTCAGTTAGAAACGAAATCCAAATTGAAAATAGTGATGCAAAGTATTACAATACAATTAATATCCAAATAATCAAATTCTATCTTATCTTCTTAATCCTTGAGTCTTACTATCTCGGAAAGAGAATAAATATAGTCCACATATACCTTGAAACGAGAAATGTAATATCCATAAAATTAATCATTTTCCTTCTTATTTCTAGAATCCTACTACGTCGGAAAGAAGAGACGGTTTATCTATGTGTGTACTAAGATAAATGGTAAGTGATTCCCATTTCTTTAAATTATCCTTCACATTTGTTTCTTTCAATAATTCGTGTTTTCTTGCTAAATTATAATATAATATTAATTTTTGTAACCAATCCTCCTTCTTTGGAATCTCCTGTGATTTCCATGCTTTTGCCATTAAGAGTCTTGCTGAGGCTGTTGCGTAGCTCACTACACATCTATCATTCGGTTTTATGTCCTCTCCTAACATCCCTAATAAAAAAATTTCTGGTTGTTTCTTGAAAGAGTATTTCACAATTTTCTTTAACTCTTTATAGACTAGTTCCCAAAAGTCTTTAATGAGGTCACAGCTCCACCAGATATGAACGTATGTCCCAACTTCTTTACGGCATCTCCAGCAGATATTGCTTACATTTGGGTACATTTTAGCCAGTTTGGCCGGCGTTAAGTGCCATTGATTTTGCATTTTGAAAATATTCTCTATCAAATCATAATTTGGCGTAAATCTCGAATCTCTTTTCCATAATTGTTCCCATTTTTGCATACTTATTGTTTTTCCCAAATCCTGGCTCCATTTGATCATATAATTTTTTGTTAGCTCCTCTTCTGTTTCCCATTTTAATAATATCTGATATAAATTCGAAATATATTTGCCCTCCTTGTCAATTAAAATTTCCTCCAGGTACGATTTATTCTTTTCAAATCCCACTTTCTTATCCAATTGTAATCTCTGATTGATTTGGAAGTAATCTAACCACGTGTTTAAATGGTGTTTTATTTCTTTATATTCTCTTAATTTCAGCGTACCTTCCTTTTCTTCCAGGAGCATACGGTATGTGGGCCATGTGTTATTCATATTACGTCTCCTCACCGCCAATAGTTCGGCTGGAGAGAGCCACCAGGGGGTTTTAGGTTCAAAAAATCTCCTATATTTTAACCAAACTTTAAATAAAGATTTTCTAATCATATGGAACATGAAAAAATTCTTCTTGTCTATCCTATCTTTCATCATGTAATAGTGCCAGCCGTGTCCTAGCCCGTCGCCTTCTAAGTCTAATAGATCCGAATTTTTTAAAACTACCCATTCTTTAATCCAGACTAGTGCCGCTGAATCATGAAAAATTTCCAAATCTGGGAGGCCGTATCCCCCTCTGTCCTTCTGATCTATCAGGATCTTGTATTTTATACGGGGTTTTTTCCCGTTCCATATGAACTCCGCAATGTCCCTTTTCCAATCCCTAAAATATTTCTCCATCCCCAACAATGGAAGGTTTTGAAAAAGGAAATTCATCTTGGGCACCACGCACATCTTAATGGCTGAGATTCTACCCATAAATGATAATTTTAATTTACTCCAAACGTCAAATTTCTTCCTAATTTGCTTCCAAGTTTCCGAATAGTTATCCTGAATCAGGTCGATTGCTTTTGTTGTCATCTCAATTCCTAAATATTTCATTTTTTTACTAATTTTGAGTTTTGTGATTTCTTGCAGCAATTTTTCCTCATTTACCTCAAGATTTTTGACTAACAATTTTGTCTTATTGTAATTTATTTTCAAGCCGGCCAATTCCCCGTATTCTTCTATCAAGCGGATGGCGCTGGGAATGCTTGTAATTGGGTCCTCTGATGTTATTATAATATCGTCGGCAAAGGCCTTTACTTTATAACTTTTATTGCCCACCACAATTCCTTTAATTTCATCGCTTTTCCTAATTGTGTTTAATAAAATTTCGAGCGTAATAATAAATAAGATGGGGGACAGAGGACACCCTTGTCTTGTCCCCCTTGTGATGTTAATTTTGTTAGTGAACTTTCCATTTATAATTAATTTAGCATTTTGGGAATTGTAAATGGCCTTTATTGCCCTTTCTAATTTGTCCCCCATTTTTACCTCTTCTAACAATCTTAGCATAAAGTCCCAGGCCACCCTGTCAAAGGCCTTTTCCGCGTCCACGGACAGAATTGCGGCTTGTTTGTCTCTTCTGTTTTCTAAAAGTTCTATAATATTTATAATGTTTCTTATGTTGTCTTTGGCGAATCTGCCTTTCACAAAGCCAACCTGATCTTTTTGTATTATATCTTCTAAAATGGGGGATAATCTATTCGCCAACAATTTAGCAAATATCTTGTAGTCGCTATTCAGAAGCGAGATTGGTCTAAAGTCGTTCGGAGTTGGGATTTCTAGCTTTGATTTTGGGATTAAGATTATTTGCGCTTCTTCCCATGAATGCGGGATAGTACCTTTTTCCAAAATTAAATTAAATAAATCTTTCAAAGGAGCCAACATTACTTCATCCAGAGTCTTATATAGTTCCGTCGGGAGGCCATCTGGGCCTGGGGCCTTGCCATTTTTCATCTTTTTAAGGGTCTCCTTTATTTCCTCT
Organism: Zootoca vivipara; assembly: GCF_963506605.1. Lineage (NCBI taxonomy): Eukaryota > Metazoa > Chordata > Lepidosauria > Squamata > Lacertidae > Zootoca > Zootoca vivipara. The sequence goes on from NC_083281.1 coordinate 60,567,465, forward strand.
ACTGTTATTTCCCTATTTAACGTTCTTAGCTTATCCGCTGGTATTGATGGCATATTATGCTTTTTAATAAATTCTTCTATTCTCTGTAAATTCGTACCATCTTTCTGATAAACCAATTCATAATGTTTCTGAAAAGCTTTCACAATCTCACTTAATTTTTCAAGAATTCTATCATTAGATTCAATCTTATTAATAATTTTCTCTTTTTGTCTCTTCTTTAGTTGCCACAATATATTGAGGTTCTAAGAAAGAGAGTTATTCCTGAGCTGGAAAAGAGGTATCCTGATGGTACTGGGATATTGCAACAGGACCTAGCCCCCTGTTACACATTGAAAGTGGTGAAGAAATTCATGGCAGAGCAGCAATACAGGTACTCGATTGGCCAGGGAATTCCCTGGATGTAAATCCCATTGAGAATTTATGGGCTATATGCAAAAGTCACCTCCATGCTGTAGACTGTACAACTATGGAGAAGCTCATTCAGGCGCTGATTCAAGTGTGGTACAGGGATTTGAAAATCAACAGTGATTGTTCGAAACTAGTAGACTCCATGCCAAACCGTGTTCATATGCTGCTTAAAAATAGCGGAGGTCATAGCTCTTACTAATGTACGTATATGTGAGTTTTGTACACGTATATGTGAGTTTCGTACAATAAACTACATTGTTTGTTTCAATTAATTTGCACAAGGGTGTAGTTACTACTATCCATGAACCTGTAGCTACCCCTCTGATGTATATCTTCCTACCCCAGTGCATACTTAGCGATACCTCTCATGCATATTTCATATACTTCTTTACATATTGTCTTGGGTCACTGTGCCTATGTAGCTTATCCCCCCCCTTTATAAGCTTATATCTCCCATACATACCGGTATTTACTTAAGCCTTGTACATTATCTCATGTGTATCTTCTTATACCCCTCATACTTACCAATCTATGTATCCACTGTGCATGTCTTGCTGGTGGAGGGGAGTGCTTTGCATTTTTTCTACCCTCTACCTTTCTTCTAAATCAGCCTCAAAAATCTTTCTGCACTCTTGCTTTTCTTCATATACTCCTGAACATGATTATTTCCCCTCTTTCTGTGAAATTAAGCCAAAGTACAACAGCATTCATACCTTGCAACTGTTGCTTGTCCTATTCATCCCTTTTCTGTTGCCTCCCTCTTTGTCAAAAATTAGCTTGTAATCTTGGGGCCAAGGCTTGTCTTTCTGATTTATGTTTTTCTGTATTGTGTCATATGTGCTGTTGTTGCTGCTGTGTTAATAATAATGCTGATGTTAATCACAAAAACTCCAGTCAGTTCCACTGCCACCCTGACTCATCATTTCCTGAACGTTCTGCACCTCAAAGAGCAGGTTTAAAATCAGTCTGCAAATGGGAACATTTTTAAAAAGAGCAAGCTAGTCTTTCTTACCGAGAGAGGATGATATTCATGTTTGCAGGAATCAGCTGGTCTTCAGAATATTTACAGCAATAACAGGGCTCTAGTGGAATTGAAGGAGCAGCTGTACTCTGAGCTCTGCTCAGGTGGCACTCCAGGCCTAGTTGGTATAGTAACCCTACCAACAAAGGCATTGCCCAGGGGAACAGGATGGGTGATGGTTTCCAAGGGTAACTGTTTCTTGGAGCAGGGTTATTTCTGGAGCCCAGCCCAGCTGAGTATTTGTTTAGACTAACATGCTCAATGTAACACTGCCTAGGGAATCAAATTACTTGTTTGTTTTGGTTCCATTATTTTCATTTGTTTTATTAATTATGGCAAATATTGTTCTGGTTTGGTTCTGATTCAGTTCAGATGAGACTCCCCCCCCCCAGATAATGAGATTATTGGGGAAATGAATGGTTTGGACCAGATTTCCATGCATCTCCAAGAGCATGGTTGGATTAGTTCTATAATTCAGTTGAATTTGTTGCACAAACCCACTAAACGGTATTTGTTTGTGTTTTTTAAATCTATACCCTGCTTTTCTTCAGAGAAAAAACCCAGTAACTGGCATTCAGTACCTGTGCTTTCCAGAAAGGGCTTCTTGAAAAGCAATGTGCTTTTGCCGGGCAGGCTTCCATGGAGAAGGCATTCCCCACAGTTGGAGCTACAACTGAAAAGGCCCTGCCTGTTGGAGGGCCCTTCCAAGCATCCTTTTTATTGTGCTTTCACAATGATTTATGCTCATGATGGCACCAGAGTGCTTATATGTGATTCCACTTTCAATACAGCTTCTACCTGGAAAACCATTGGGACAGACATACTGCTTTGTTTCTATTCAGTGCGTGTCTTGCACCTTCCTGCTGAAGTCCTTTAACTTTTCAGACCAATTGACTGACTGGGAGGTCTTGTGCAAGATACCCGCTTCCCAGCAGATTGGATGTTTTTGTGATAAAGAAGATAGCGGGAAAGTGCAGTGGAAAGTGTGGGATGACAATTGCTTTGACACAACATCATCTAACCTTCCCACAAACAAATCAGGGTGAATGCACATTAAATAGCCAGCCTCCTCTAATCTCCCTGCAAACAAATCAGGATGAATGGTCAACAAACAAGTCATCTGGAAGCACCCTGATGCAACAATAACCACCCTGATACGTACCATCATGAATACAAATAATCATGAATGTCCAATAAAAAGATGAGTGGAGGGGCCAAAAATGTATTGGGTCTGCATTGTTGAAAGAATATCATTAACGCTCAGACTACCATGACTTGCTTTCCTTGCTTTTAGATATTGCTTTCTTTTCTTCCAGCCTTTTCATAGTCTGGAATTAGAGGGTGCTTCCTGAGGGCATGGAGAAAGCTGTTAAGAGGATAAAGAATCTCTTCTATCTGTCCAGATGTGATAGGTCAGCAGGAAGTCTTGTTTTCATTGTGTTGCAGCTGGGCAGGCAATGCCTGTTGATGTGCCCCAGGGTTTGGCTCAGTGGATGTCTGAGGATTAAGTGTAATCGAAATTCAATATATTCTGTAGCAAGATAAGAAGGGAGACTGAATGGAAGACCTATATATATGCACACGTATATGCTGTTTTTACACACAGGCAGGTTTTCTAAAGTGGGTAAGCTAGTCTGTGCATGGCTGTTTGCGGAAGACAATGGGCTTCTCCAGACAACCTGTTTATTGAGCATTTATCCAGATTTGCTTGCACAGCACTTATGCAGTGATTAGATTATGTCTGGCCTTTTTATTGTTAATGGGGTGATTGTATGACAATGAACATTCATTCTGCATCCATGCTTATTTCCTTGCAGGCTGTTTACATATCTTCTGGTTAATCATTTGTTCATCCCACTTTTCAATGTAGTTTCCTGTCACAACGCTATAAAGTCATTTTTTAAAAAAAGGGGATTTGTTGTGCTAGGGTGACAGAATGTTTTAATTCACTTCAATTTTGCAATCCTAAAGTTCTGATGTATGCTTGAATCCCTCCTGCAAAATCCCTCCTTAGTGCTCAAAATTTACTGTGTCTTTCAGAAACGCTATTTATAGATTGCGAAGATAGGGATGCAACTGCAAGCTCATAGCCAGTGCACAATTCCCAAAGGAGATTCTGCATGCCCCAGAGGCCAGCAAGCTGAGAACATAGTGCTGAGTCACACTGTTCTCTTGTGCCAAGCAAAGAGATGGGGAATCTCTTTCTAGGCTCATAAAGCCTGGCAGTTGATGGCAAATGATAAACATTTTTACAACACTCCATCAAAACCTCAAACCAAGCAGCCTATTACAGATGGCCCAACTGCATGCAGGCTCCAAGGGTGTATAAAAACTTCGTTTGTGGTGCTTGATCTATGAGGATGGTTTCATACATAAAAGTTCGTTCTTAATATTTCACTCATTGAATGATGGTTGTGAAAGTGTGAATTAGCCTTTACTAGGATCCTTCCTGCCTTTGTGGTTCTGCATCAATAAAGATCTGAATGTGGGATAGTGTGCCAGGTGTACGCACTCTAAGAAAATGTGGAGAAATCAAAATTATGTCCTTTCTATGCATATAGTTTTGCAGCCAGAAGAGGGCAGCCAAAAGCTTTATATTCAGGATAATCTTTCCAGCCCTGTGCTCTGGACTTGTTGAATAACAGCAATTCCAGGGAGGCACTGTGACTGAGAATGGTAAAATTCTCTGCAAGCATTTTGATTTCTCATGGGATGCTATATTACTGAGGGTGTTTGCATATGTGAGCCTTGAATTGGTTGTGCTTTAAATTAAGCTCTAGAGCAGCTACAAAACTTAGAAGCTAAAGTGTGGATTCAGATTGTCTTCTAAACTCTATACTACAGTGAGAATATTTACAGATGTCTATTTCTGCTCCTATAAAAGGGAAGCATCTTATGTAAAAATAAAAGATTTTAACACAGCCTTTCAAACCTGGTACTGTGCAGACGTTTTGAACTACAAATCCCTTCAGCCCCAGCCAGCACAACTAATGATCAGGAATGATCAGGATCCATCGTGCTTTTGGAGCACGATGGATCCTGGCTATTAAATTAGGAGTATGTCATAAAGAAAAATACACACCAGTGTTTGGGATATAAAAGCAGGGCTATTTTGAGAGACACTTACTGGTAATAGCAGGAAACCAAAGGGCATCACAAACAGAATGCTAATCACCTGCGCATGTTCCCCTACCCAAAATAAAATGCTATCTGTATAAGAAATGTACTGTATGTTGAAAAAAATAGGGAGGAGAAAACAAAGAGAGAAATTAAGAGCTTTTCCAGATGTCCTTTTGTGCTTCATGATTATTTGTGTTCAGGATGGTGTCAGGACTGTTATATGTGATCCCACATTCAATACTGTTTCTGCCTGCAAAAGTTTTGGGGTGAACATATTGCATTGTTTCCAATCAGTGCATGTCCTATAGCTCCTTACTGAAATCCTTTAACTTTTCATATGACAAATGTTTCAGGGTTGTTGTTTTTGGTCCTGTTTTTTTGTGGCTTCAGTACATGTGTGCCCCTCCAGAAGCAATAATGCAGTATTATCAGGGAATTGCCACAGAAAAACTAACAAAGCAGAATAATGTATGGCTGCTCCAGTATATGTCCACCGCTAATTCAGTTTAGTCGCTTTCTGAAACAATATGCAAAGAACCATTCTTCAGAATGACACTAAAAATGTGCATATTAGGAGAAATTTCACACTAAAATGGTGATGAATGTTCATTAGGACTTTTCCTTAAACAAAAAACTGATGTGAAAAAGTGGAGAACTGAAGATTGAAAAAATTAGAAACTGAGAGAAACTGAAATTGACAGGTTTGATTATCCTTACCTTTCATACAACTTCTTACTCCCCATCCCATAATGAAGCCTAAGTAACTGCACCCATTCTTCCCCTTCCCCTTCCATTCCTGCTTTGTTTCCCTTGTGTCAAATTTTAGACTGCCGTACTTTTCCCTGTACAGTGGTACCTCGGGTTACAGACGCTTCAGGTTACAGACGCTTCAGGTTACAGACTCTGTCTCTGCTAACCTAGAAATAGTACCTCAGGTTAAGAAAATTGAAATGGGGAGTTGGGGAGTGGAATGCCCTACTTGAGCCAGTGGTGGAGCTTCATGCTCCGGCATTGGGGGGGGAGAGCAGGCGGGGGCTGGGGCTGGCACGTGTCCCGGGGTGGGATGCGCTGCCCGCAGGGGAGTGGTGCGTGTCCTGGGGGTGTGGCATGCCGCCTGCAGGGGTGTGGTGCCCAGCACGGGCTGGGGGACAGCCACAATGGCACCCTACCGGGATTGTGCTGCCGGGGGCGGTGTGCTCCCCCCGCACTCCTCTTCCTCTGCCAGTGACTTGAGCCTCTAGCTCAGGCATCCCCAAACCTTTTCCTTCAGATGTTTTGGACTACTATTCCCATCTTCCCCGACCACTGGTCCTGTTAGCGAGGGATCATGGGAGTTATAAGCCAAAACACTTGGAGGGCTGCAGTTTGGGGATGCCTGCTCTAGCTACTTAGAGACTCATGGAGGAGAACATGGCCAACAGGAATCCTGCTCATGTTGAGGAGACTATACTGCAACATTTTGTTGTAGATCCCACTTACTGTACTAGAAACAAAGGAAGCTGCCTTATTTGGAATCAGGCTCATAAGCCATCTAGCTCAGTGTTGTCTGACTGGCAGAGGCTCTCCATGATTTCAGACAGGGGATATTCCCTGCCTGGAGAGGCCAGGGATTGCACCTGGGAATTTCTACATGCAAAGCATATGTTCTACCACTGCACAGCAGCCCTTTCACCGGTATATTATTCTCATAATGCAGATGATTGAGAGAACAGCTACATTGCCTAAGGCCCTAAACCAAGACCCATAATGAGTTCACAGTTGAGGCAAGATTTGAATGAAGGTCTTGGTGGTTTGCAACTCACTTGTTAGCTTCCATATGGTGTAATCATCTGCATACAGACATAAACTGGCATGGAAAAGCCACTGTCCTGAGATGCCTTTGACCCACATAACCTTTGGGTCAAATCCCCATTGGTTCAACATTTTATCCTCTTGACCAGTAACTCAGTATCCTAAGTTGTGCAAGCATTTCTTCTGTAAGAACTACTATTAAGGGACACAACCTGGCCTCTTGGAAGCTTATCAGCTTTAGGGCTGTGTTGCTTGACTGAGGTCTTGTTATTGCGATTGACCTGTTCGGGGAGTCCCAGTGGCTGTCTGGCTGTCTCTCTCTATAGCCAGCATCTCTCCAAATTGCTGGGGAATAGGAAAGGGAGCGAACACAATCTTCCTCACTCTTCTCTTTATCAAACCCATGTTCCCAAATGAATGAGAAACTGCCTAAAGGGCAAACCTCAGATTAGGTATTGACTATCTGCCTAAATGGTGAGCCACCTGTTTGTTATATGCTGAGTTGCACTTCTGCAGTTTAGAGCTACAAACACACACACACACACACACACACACACACACACACACTGTATTATACAAGAGTGCATACATGCATGTCACAATACTCAAAGTAGTAAAAGAAAAAAACCTTTAGAGTTTACAAAATGATTGCTCTTCATCAATTATATTACAGTAATAAAATCTAATCAGCATCTATGATATGTGTTTGCAATGGGAAATACAGTTTTGCAATAATGTGAGGATGAAGGCTGAAAAAGGCTTTCCTTAGTGGTGATTTAGAGATTTATGGCCAGCAATATTTGTGATCATTGGGGGTCTGCAACTTAATCCAGACATTACTGGGTGTTAACATTGCTTGGATAGATGACCAACCTGGAAACAGGCATTCAGCCTCTTCTGGATGTGTACACACTCCTCCTTAGAAGCAAGTTTGTAATTTGGAAAGGATCCATGATTTGGCCCTACTGTTAAATAAACAGGAAGAGGCTGTGGCCAGGACAGCTTTTGCACAACTTTGGTTGGTGTGCCATACTGTGACTTTTTCAGGTGGTTTGCCTTACTTACAGTACTTCCAAATTAGACAACACCTCTACTCATGTGGACCTTCCTGCAGCCCTTTTTTAAAAAGCCATTTTATTTCAGCAAATCTAATTTCAATGTATCTTGGGATAAGTAAAATACCCCACAACTATCCATATGATAGTAGAAAGGGAAATCCTTTCCTGGATCAGTTTTTGTTTGAAAACCCCTGCTGAACATTTAGGACTCCAGTGCTTTCCATTGGCTGAGGTAAAAAAGAACCCCTGTACAGGAATCAGTGGGGAATTTATTGGGATTTTTTTTTAAAAAAATCAGAAACAGAGCTTTGTATGGGCACTTCAATTGGCTTCCCTGAATCACTTTTACATTGGATAGAATAATTCAACCAACCAACTCCACATACATGAATTTAATTGAATTTGGGGGGGGGATATTTTTTCTCTCCCAGTATCTCGGAGTGGGGGGAGGGGCAAAGAAACCTCTCAAATTGATAAGTGGCTGAAATTTTGAGATATGCAAGTGACCATGTCTCTTGTTATCTTGATAGTCATTCCTTTGCTTATTTTATGCTTGTTTGTTTTATTCAGTAATTTTTTATTCCATCAAAGTTGTGAACTGCCTTGGGGCTTCTGTTAAATAGAGCTGAAGGACATGGTAGGCATATTTTGTGGAACAAAAATAAGCAAAACAGTAGGGTCTTGCTTTCCCCCAATAAATTTAAATTTTAAAGGATGAATGGCGAATGAAATGGACAGACGCTCCCCAGATATTTTAGTCAGAAGTAGCCACAGAGGCTCCAAATTGGTTCTGAGCAGCAGTGCTGGGCCCATGCAGATTTCTTGATAATAATTGCCTCCCTAAGCAGAGGTAAAGGTAAAGGGACCCCTGACCATTAGGTGCAGTCGTGACCGACTCTGGGGTTGCGGTGCTCATCTCGCGTTATTGGCCGAGGGAGCCGGTGTACAGCTTCCAGGTCATGTGGCCAGCATGACAAAGCCGCTTCTGGCGAACCAGAGCAGCACACGGAAATGCCATTTACCTTCCTGCTGTAGTGGTACCTATTTATCTACTTGCACTTTGACGTGCTTTCGAACTGCTAGGTTGGCAGGAGCTGGGACCGAGCAATGGGAGCTCACCCCGTCGCAGGGATTAGAACCGCCTACCTTCTGATCGGCAAGCCCTAGGCTCTGTGGTTTAACCCACAGCGCCACCTGTGTCCCAAGAAGCTCGTGGTAGGTGGGGCCAAAAGTGGGTGAGGAAAAAACAAAGATGGGTTCTGCGAGGTTGGCAGAAGCTGGGACCGAGCAACAGGAGCTCACCCCGCCGCGGGGCTTCGAACCACTGACCTTCTGATCGGCAAGCCCTAGGATTGGCTCTTTGATGACGGAGCACCACCATCTATCCAGATTGGCTAAACCTCCTAAAAGTTAAATTCCGTGAAGAGCCTGGTTGTCATTGCTGTACACTGTGTTGCTAAGTCATAAGACAGAAGCGCCGTGGAGCCTTTAACAGCAAGCAGAGGTATGACTAGGTAATTTTAGACCCAGGACTTAATGGTTTTATCCAGCAATGAAGATGTGGGCTTTGTATGACTGTGTGACTGTTATTTAGTTGTGAGCATAATTAATATTTCTCTTTTTCCTGCTACCTGCCATTCTGTATTACTGAGCAGCAAACAACAAAATACTAACCCTGGTTTTTAAAAAAGAATTACTCAGACCATGTACATGTTAACACTACCGGAATAAAATTGTGTGAGTTTTTGCTGCGCTGATGCTAAACTAGGGAAAAAGCAGCATTTTTTTTGCAGAAAAGGATAATACATGTAAAAAAGTAAAAAATAACAGCACAATATGAGCATCTATGACCACATACTGTACACTTCCCAGCCATTCCTTTGCCTGTAACATGCTTTTAAAAATGAGGAAGGATGCTTGCCCATTTATCTTCTGCCCAATGAATATTCATCTTCATTGGATGACCCTGAGTTCTAGTATTATGAGGGGTATAAAAACCTTTCTTCATCTATTTTATCCATACCATGCATATCATGTCACCTCTTACCCACACTTTTTTCTAAACCAAAAAGCCTCAAATGCTGTAAACTTTTTCTTAGGGGAGTTAATCTATACCTTTGATCATTTTGGTTGCTCTTTTCTGAACTGTTTTTCAACTCTGCTATATCCTTTAAATTGTGTCAGTCAAAAAGGAATAGCAGATGCTTTGGGGAGGGGGGTCATTGGGGACCACAGTGTGCAGGGCAGGGGAGGGTTCACCCTTTTCTCTCCAGCTGTGGTCCTGACAAAAAATGCCTTTCCACACCTGCTATTAGCTTTGGAAGGGAAGACTCTGTTGGCACCAATTCAGGCTTTGCCTCCAAGGCCTAAAAGCTGGTGTGGTGTGGGGGGAGTGATTTTAATTGGGAATTTGTCACTCTCTTTATTTCTGCAATCATCCCCACCCCAATTTTGTTTTCCATCAGACACAGAATTACTGGACAATATATTTGTCTTCTGTCCAAGAAAGAGCCTGGATCCTTATCTCCTCTCTCCCAGCAACTCCCATTGCACCCTGCCTGCTGCTACTGCCAAATCGCCTCTTGCTCTCTGGAATGCTACAGATCTGTTTTTGTGTCTCCCGATGGCTTTCCCATGTGCTCTGTTTTGCCATCTGTTTTGCCCATCAGGCTTTAACGCCACGATAACCTCACGCTGTGCACTGTGAAGCTCGGAGACTGAGCTGTCTTTGGGGAGACTTCCTCTCCATGAGAGGCCTGCTTCACAGAATTAAGTGCTAACAAAGCCCTGACTGTCCATGCAGCAGGTAATCCTCTAGAAAAAAGCAGATCCATTTATTCTTTTTTTAATTTTTTTTAAATCATTCCAACTGCAGCATTTAAAAGAAACAAATGTGCAGTTTTTTAGAAAACAAAAGGCAGATCCCCTGTTGAGAAAGAGAGTGACTGAGTGTCTTGTCCGTTGTTATAATTGAGAATAGGGAAGAAAATAAATTTCAAATAAAAAGTTTGGATGGACTTTTTTTTTAGGGTCAGAACTAGTTCTGCTTTCTGTCCAAAGTGGAATTACATAAAGCTTTTGAATGTGTTAAGATAGTGGTGGGGATCTAGTATCTCAGAGGACAAATGTGCCTTTTTTGAACTGCACAGGGTATGACACTACTGGTGCAGCAATAAAACTGCTAGCACATTTGCCAAGTTAAGCATAGTCCTGTATGGTTTCAAATTGGCAGGAATTGTGTTGAGATTCCTGCATTGCAGGGGATTGGACTAGATGACCCTCAGGGTCCCTTCCAACTCTACAGTTCTTGGATGCATTTTGTGTGTGTGTGTTCCTGCAACATGCATAATCCCAAATTTGATGGGAAAGATAAAATATTAAAGGTGGCCTTTTCTTTTAACAAGGAATTTGTTGTTGTTAAATAGCAATTTAAGAGTAAAAGTTCTTCAAAATTCACAGAGACATATTTTTGTGATGTTCATTTATGAAATATAGTAAAGGGTCACTGACCAGTTTTTTTAAAAAACATAGTACATTTTGGTGCTTTAAAAATGTTAATTGGTGGACAGCCATGGTCCCTGAAGCTGCTTGTAGCTTTTAAGGGTGTTTCCAGACTGAAGCTTAATATTGCATGTGGGTCGATCAGATACTGCAAATGGGTCAATGTCTGTGAGGTCCCCCCACCCCAATTTATTGGATTTTCTGCAGAAAGGATGAATTTGGATTAAATGGGGAGGTGTGGGGGAGACATGCTGTCAGTTTGATGCCAACGACATCCTGTTGACACTGCAACAACCAACAACAACAACCCTTGCATGTATGATGAGCACCAATCCCAGATTAAACACCAATCTGGAAGTCCCCCTCATAGCTGCCAAGTTATCCCTTTTTTTAAGGGATTTTCCCTTATGCTGAATAGGCTTCCTCGTGAGAAAAGGGAAAACTTGGCAGCTATGGTCCCCCTAGGTTCCAAGATCCCATCAGGTTATGAGTGCCTTGATAATCAAAGAACAGGATGAGAAATTCCTTGTGGTTGGTAGAACCTTTAGACTAGGGATACATCCTTGACCATCAGCGCAGCTAGCGTGCCAGCCCTTAGGTCATAAAAGGGGTCAAAAGCTCCACTTCTATTGAAGGTGGAAGGGAAGAGAGCAGCATAATTTATAGTTCATCTGACAAGAGTTGTATCCAAGAGAGAGGGAGGGAATCATTCTGGAATAGCTGGAATTCTCCAGCCACTATGACTCCAAAGGATAAGCCTTGTGGAATGTGTGCATGTGTGTGCTTTGTGGGGTAAACTTTTTGATCTATGGTGGCATATTTCCCAAACCAAAACACACGGAAGCAGTGAAAATTCTTAGAGCAGGGGTGGGGAACCTGTTCCTTCCTGTCATTGCTGGAGTCCAACTCCCACCATCTCTTATCATTAGCCATTCTGCCTGGGGTTATTGCGAATTCGAGTCCAGCAACAATTGGGGGTGCTACATTGGCAACCTCTGGGATAGGAGGAGCCACACATAATAGTATTTCAAATAGTCTGCTGGCATTGTAAATGGATTTATTGTGGCTGAGCAATGCTGTCTGATGTGGTATAGTCACTCTTTTACATTCCTGCTAGGTCAATGGTCTTGTGGGAAATGAAAAGTGTGTCTATTTGGTGCTGCTTGGAATGATGGTCCAGAAATTTGTTTTAATGTGAACCTCAGGATAGGTATTAGCAATAATGCTGCCCAAGCTCTGGATGCCTGGCAGCTGTCCAAGGATCCCAAGGGCTGACACCTGCCCTGTCAACTCCCCATTAGTACCAATGTGACCCCATCAATGACCAGACCATACTAAAACCTACAGAAAAACTTGGATGACACAAATGCATGATTTGCATTTGTATAACTTGGTTGATAGAGAATGAAATTTGAGATTAAACCAGGTGACTGTAATGTCCACTCAGGCCAGAAAATCCGATACTTCTGCAGAATTCCAAATTTTCACTGACAGTTCCTGCCTTGAAGCAATGCTTTGATGCAGGCTTATTTAATTGTCCAGCTAAGGAACCAAACTTACAGTGAAACCTCAGCAGATACAGATCCTTTTGTGACACTCAGCACATAACAGACTCGTGTGTGTGTGTGTGTGTGTGTGTCCGTTCGTCCAAGGTGAAATCGATCCAGCTGAGAAGACAGAGCAAAACACTCTTCACTCTTCTTTCTCTAACCCCTCCCCTCTCCTCTCTGTTTTTTTCTGGGTTGAGAACCAGCTGTTTCTTGTAGTTCAGGAGATGCTGGCTGACAAATTATGTATTCTGTGTTGTCTCCTCAGAGATGGTAAAGCGGGCGGGGGGGGGGGGGGGGGAGGAGGATAGGAAAGGAATAACTGTAGAGCTAAGCAATTTCATGTCCCTCTTGCTTAGAAGGCTTTGTAAAGCAGGATATTTATAGGAAATACAATAGTAATAACTGGTTATATGCTTAGGCTGCATACACATGATACATTTCAAGCACATAGACTTCACAGAGCTGTAATTCCTAGCATCCCTAACAAACTATGGTTCCAGGATTCTTTAGGAGGAAATAATGTGCTGTGATAGGCAAAAGCCTGTGGTGGGGGCCAGCATAACCGTGTTGGGTTTTTTTATATGAAAAAGGCAGAAAGCAATCCATTAATCTGGCACTAGATTAAAGCTTCGTGTACAAGATAGCATGCTTGTTAATGGGGCTTCCTCAAAATTCCTTATCTAAATTTGAAAGAGCAATTCTTTGGATGGGATTCACTATGTTCAGGTAGGATTCAATCACATGTTGGCAAATTCAGTTTGTGCAATTATAGTTGTTTGAGAGAAAGACACCTGCTTTTTCGAAAGGTCAGACATTTTATGATAATAAATGTGACAGACAAATGCACTGGAAAGTGTGGAGTGACACTTTCATTGATGTATGTAGTATCATCTAACCTCCCTGCAAACAATTAGTTAATTGTTAGTTAATTTTCTTCTATTGTTTTCTGTTAAGTTAGCACACAAAAGCTTAAATGCTGCGACCTCCCAAATAATGGGTGATAGCCAATGTTATATTCAATGCAAACCCATCTAACTCAGTGGATCTGCTCCGAGCATGACTGAGGGCTCATCCACAATTCTGTTTGTCCCATGCCTAGAAAGCATGCCTGCTTTCTAGACATGGGTCCAAGTGGATATCCCCTTGCCTGGCTCCTTTCCCAGTGAAAACCTGCTCTTCTGTGCTATATCAGAGGAAAACATCAATCTGGGGAAAACCTGAATTTCTGGTTGCTCTAGTTGAGCACTAAAGAGTGGTTATCCCCTGGAAAAAGCAGCAGGACAAGAGGAAGTGCGGATAAGCCCTTACTAGGATATCACCCAATAATAGGTGGTGCTGTGGTTAAACCACTGAGCCTAGGGCTTGCTGATCAGAAGGTCGGCGGTTCGAATCCCTGTGACGGGGTGAGCTCCCGTAGCTCGGTCCCAGCTCCTGCCAACCTAGCAGTTCGAAAGCACGTCAAAATGCAAGTAGATAAATAGGAACCGCTACAGCGGGAAGGTAAACGGCGTTTCCATGTGCTGCTCTGGTTTGCCAGAAGCGGCTTTGTCATGCTGGCCACATGACCTGGAAGCTGTATGCTAGCTCCCTCGGCCAATAATGTGAGATGAGCGCGCAACCTCAGAGTCGGTCACGACTGGACCTAATGGTCAGGGGTCCCTTTACCTTTAGGTAGGTCACCTTCCCTTGTTTAAAAATAACCAGTTAGGCTCGAACAAAATAAAAAAATTCCTTCCAGCAGCACCTTAGAGACCAACTAAGTTTGTCATTGGTATGAGCTTTCGTGTGCATGCACACATCTTCAGATACCTGGAAGGAATTTTAAAATTTTGTTTTGACTACATCAGACCAAAACAGCTACCTACCTGTAACTAGTTAGGCTGGGCCCACCTGCTTTCCAGCTCACTGTGCCAGGATAGAATAGGTAAGATTTTTTTTTTAAGTACAGTAATTAGACAATATTGAGTATAACACAGCGTCTTCTGGTTAAATCAGCTTTGGCTCCACAGTTATGTATACAGTATGTGAAATTGGGGAATGGAAGGTTTAGAAGCCCTTAGAGAATCATGGAACATGATTCTCTGAGAGAGAAAGTGCCTTGAGATGTTTTAAGGCAGAGACTGGAAGGGGAATATATTAGCTGCAATATTTTTACAAGAAGAGTCTGGTTAAATAATAGAAAGCTGATTTTATTTTATTTTTAAAGCAGAGTTGGGCTGTTGGGTTTCTCCTATGCTGGGACTTTGCCCTTCAGCCTATGACTGTGTCAGCAGGAAAAACAAACAAGCAAACACCCCAGCTGGAGTTCAGAGGGCTGGTCTTCTATGCTTATACTTTTGTGTAATTGATCTTGGAGCCTCATAATTCTGAAATTGGAAATGTGTGTGGACATTTAGAAATCTTGCAAAAGCTGAGGTGCCGAGTGTTTTAAATCTGTCAAAGCCAGAAACTTACTCCAATAGGTTGCTTTATGGGTAGACAGGATAGAGGTAATGGAGCCAGAAGTATAGCTAGAGAGACTTCCTTAATAGTCCTGACAAGTACATTCCTTTTGTTATGCTATAATTCGGCTTAACGTGCCTCTGGAACCTGACTTGTGGCTTAGCTTTCCTGGACAAACCATCGGATTCTTTATGTTCCACCTTGGTCAATAAGATATTCCAGCTGGGGTTCTTTTGGGGGTCCCCCATGCCCCTGAGATTTAGATAGCCTTCACTAGGGACTGAGCCTTTAATGTGGCAGGCCCTGCTCTGTGGAACCACTTGCCAATAGAAGTCAAGCAGGAGTTGTCTCTGCATTTGTTTAATGAACTACTGTTCAGACATACCTTTAGAGTATGACCCCCCCCTCCAAAAAACCCCAGTTGTGCTTCTTAGGTTGTACCCCACCTTGTCTGGTGCGGTTTATAAAAAATTAAATGAGTGAATGAAAGGAAGAAAGGAAGGAAGAAAGAAAGAAAGAAAGAAAGAGAAAAGGTCCTTATGTCAGGACCCTTGTCTTTGAGCTTGTGTCTTGTTTCAGGTGAAACTGAAACCACGCAGTTCCCAAAGTCTGCTCACAGGATCAATATTTTTATTTATTAAAAAAAACAAGGTCTTGTAGTAGTCCAAAGTCAAAACACAGTGGCAATGTGAGAGGCAAGATCCTGAAGCAGTCCAGGGTCAAAACATGGAGGTGGTGATGAATACATGGTCCAGTTAAGAACTAGGTTACAAGGAAAGTCAAGGAGCTACTACATGGATACTGTTCCAGCACTCTATGCCAATAATTGAAGGAATTTTACTCTGATCCTTCAGTACCCCACCCAAAGCAAAGCTGCAGGCCATCTGGAATGCCCAGAAGAGTTGGTCTTGTTCCTCAGGCAGGCACTTGTGTCTGGTTGTGGTTGCCATCTCACCCACACTCTGGCTGCTCTCAGCCTCCATTTTTGATTCTGTGCAGGTATCCCCTGGGGCCCTACAGGGCCTTTTGGTTAGGGTGCCATGACTTCTGAAGGCCCTTCATCCTCCTGCTTTGCCCCACTGAAATGACCTGCTCCTTTGTAGCACTTGCTTTGGGAAGCTCCAAGTTCTCCCCCAAAGAGCAGGGGCATGACAGCTTGTGTTACCCTGCTGACTCCAGAGGATCTAAACTGGCCCAAAGCTCCAGAAATCACCATAATTTCCCTGCCAGTCCTAGAGAATGTGTAATGGGCATAGTGCCACCCCAGCATCTGTGCAAAATGGTAATAGCTGCTGACCCAGGAGCTAGATGAGAGAGTAAGAGCTGTTGTATATTTGATGCTGCACTTTCCTCAGCTGTTCATGGCCCTCAGATGATTGTCCTCTTCTCCTAGTCCCTCCCAGCATACTGACACCAATAGCATATGGAAGAGAGATGGGAAGAGGGGTGGTGGTGGTGGCTGATGCTCATTTGCATGTGCTAATTCTCTTAAATGTGTGCAAATATAAAACCAAATAGGCTATTTTGAAAGTAGTCACGTGCCTGTTCAAGGAAGTTCCTTTGAGGAAGGGCTGTAGCTCTATAGCAGCTATGGTCTTCTTTGAATGCAGGAGGTCCCAAATTCAATCCTTAGCATCTCAAGGTAGGGCTGGGAGAGAGTTCTCAGAAATCCTGGACAGGTGCTGCCTGTCATTGTAGACATTACTGATGTAAAATTATTTCTCATTTTACTATTTGCTTATAGGCATTCTTCCTTCACTTTTGCGTAGGAGAGAATGCAAACAAGATGTTGCATCTTCCAAGATTTTGCCTGCTGTAATATTTGCATTCTGTTGTCTAGCAATAAAAAGGTTGCTTCTTTCCATCAGAGCTACTGTCCAAAAACATGCCGATTTAATAGATTGATTATAGATTAAATTGTGTATTATTAATTGACCAAGATTATTATTATTAAGTGACCGATAGCCGTTATTGTCATAACCAATGTTTTGTCTATCAGTTCCAGGCTCTGCAAAGGGAACATTAATGGAACATAGAGGGGTGGTACTTTTGAAGAAAGAATTGATGTGGGTTCTGTTTATTCTCCTGCACTCTACCCCTGTGCTTTTTGGTGCCTTTTCTGTCTGACAGCAGCACAAGCTGCAACTACAAAGTTCAGCACAGACTTTTCATCAGAACCCTCTGCCAAACACTACATGGGGTAGCCTACACACCTGCCATAAGAGACCATGCCAATAAGACCCAGGTGATCTTTCCATGGTGAGGGATATATTTTTACAGCTCTCAACATCTGTGAATACATTTTAAAAAGCAGGGCTGGTTATGACAATTCAACCCAGGGCCCAAAAGGAATGAGCTGGAAGGGCTCCTTCACCACACTCCTTTAAGAAAAGTGGCTGTTTTTCAAATGCCAAAATTCACTGCAACAAGGTGACTTCCTTCTGGATGTATTGAACCAGGCACCTGGTTTCATATGGCCAGATAGCTTGAGTGTGGGCAGTGCCAAAGGGTGTTGGAGGAGAGGTCTGAGTAGGGGAATTCCAGGGTCACTCAAGCTAGGAAGCTGTGGCATATTGCATAAAATTGGAAATGGGTTGCTAGGATTGCTGGCTCATGACATGTTCCCATCCCAAACAGCTTCATTATATAACTGAAGAGTTGAAGCCCTTCAAGGATCCTTTGCAGTGCTTCAGACAGAGAATGGCGGTGTGCAAACTCTTGGACTGCACCTAGCTATGCTCAATCCAAGAGTTGTATCCCCAAAATCATTTGAGGGGCACCTTTTGGACTACACACTTCTCCTTTGGGATTCCTGAAAATACTGACAGTCAAGTGACTGCACTGTTTGCCAGGGCAAACATACTAAGAATTTCATCTGCAATGGTTGGCTTTGGTGAGGAAGATTTTGCTCACTCCAAACTCTAGATCATTTATGAACACGTTTAAAAGCACAGGTCCCAATACTGATCCTTGGGAGACTCAATTTTCTTGGTCCTTCCATTGAGAGAACTGTCTACCACCTCTAGTACATCCTTACCTCTAGTTACAGGTATGGTAGGTAGCCGTGTTGGTCTGACGTAGTCGAAACGAAAAATATATATTTTTTCTTCCAGTAGCACCTTAGAGACCAACTAAGTTTGTCATTGGTATGAGCTTTCGTGTGCATACACAGATCTGAAGATGCACAGATCTTTTCGTGTGCATGCACATATCTGAAGAAGTGTGCATGCACACGAAAGCCCATACCAATGACAAACTTAGTTGGTCTCTAAGGTGCTACTGGAAGAATTTTTTTTTATCCTTACCTCTGTTTCCTATAGAGAATGTATCCAGTGATAATCGTGTGCCCCCCCCTACATTCCACCATGTTTGTATGCATTGTGCCCACTGTATCTAGGCTTCTTTAAGACCAAGCACTCCAGTTTGTCCATCTTGGCTTGCTGAAAAACTCGTTTTAGACAGGCAAACAAATTGTAAAAACTTCCTTATACAGCTAATTGGTCGATTATTGAGTTCCCATTAAGGAACAGTTCCTATTCTGCGTATTGTAAGGATGAATTGTGAAGTTGGTTCTCTTGAACTCTTCTTGACTGGTGAAGTTGTGTAAGAATTGAGGTCAGGCCTGTAATATTAATTCAACTTTCTAAGCATTTAAGCTTTAGACTCATTAGCAAGAAAGCACCTGTTTGGGGACGGGGTTGGTATAAACCAGAGCTGTTGCTTTTGCTCATTTTGCAAACATGAAAGTAATATTTTCACAGTTCAACATGAAAAACACGTCTGCCCTCAGATATTTCCCTCTCAGAAGTTTTCTTTTTTCTTTTTGTCTTTTCTTTAAAGGTTCCCTAATTTTGACAGATTGCAGATGGCTTCTTTAGGGCTGGGCTATAACAGAAATAGACTCAGGGACTCTGGAAATGGCATCAATCAGTCATGGGGATGGATTTTTCCAAAATGCTTTTCAGTCTAAAGCATATAAAGCTGTTATATGTAGCCAGCATAGCTGCCAAGTTATCCCTTTTTAAAGGGAAATCCCCTTATGCTGAATAGGCTTCCTCGTGAGAAAAGATAAAACTTGGCAGCTATGGTAGCCAGTGAAATATGTGTGCAGTTCTGCATCAATTTGTCCATCTTTAGTGCAGTGCAAAATTTGCCAATGCCCTTCTTAACCTTTTCTACAGGCATACAGCAACTGATTAATTTGATCTGTGTTTGTCCTTTTTGCAGAAAAAGGGCTCCTCCCACCCATCTGTTTTTTGAGCATTCATGCTGATTTGCTTACACAAAGCTTATATAGAGGTTAGACCAGGCATCCCCAAACTGCGGCCCTCCAGATGTTTTGGCCTACAACTCCCATGGTCCCTAGCTAACAGGACCAGTGGTCATGGGAATTGTAGTCCAAAACATCTGGAGGGCTGAAGTTTGGGGATGCTTGGGTTAGACCAGTGTTTCTCAACCAGTGTGCCTCCAGATGTTTTGGGACTACAACTCCCATCATCCCTAGCTAGCAAGACCAGTGGTCAGGAATGATGGGAGTTGTAGTCCCAAAACATCTGGAGGCACACTGGTTGAGAAACACTGAGTTAGACTATGACTATGTCTGGTCTTTATTGAGCATTTGTTTGTGGGGATGTTATATGACAGTGGCCATAATTCTGCATGCAACCTGATTTCCTTGAAGGGTATTTCAATATCTTTCCATTAATCAAAACTAAATAAAAAAATGAAATTTTTAATTTTTTTAATTTAATTTTTTTAATTTAAAAAAATTAATTTTGTTTCGACTATGGCAGACCAACACGGCTACCTACCTGCTTCCATTAATCAGTTTTTCATCCCACACTTTTCAGTGCACTTCCCTGTCACTTTTCTAACTGCAGGGTCTGTTTGTTGTGCTATGGTGACAGAGTGCTTTAATCCACTTTAAATGCACAATCCTAAAGTTCTGATATGCACTTGATAATACCTCAATGGGACCCAGGTGGCGCTGTGGGTTAAACCACAGAGCCTAGGGCTTGCTGATCAGAAGGTTGGCGGTTCGAATCCCTGCAATGGGGTGAGCTCCTGTTGCTCGGTCCCAGCTCCTGCCCACCTAGCAGTTCGAAAGCACATCAAAGTGCAAGTAGATAAATAGGGACCACTCTGGCGGGAAGGTAAACGGCGTTTCCGTGTGCTGCTCTGGTTCGCCAGAAGTGGCTTTGTCATGCGGACAAACGCTGGCTCCCTCGGCCTATAGAGTGAGATGAGCGCCGCAACCCCAGAGTCGGACACGACTGGACCTGATGGTCAGGGGCCCCTTTACCTTTAATACCTCATAGGACACTGTGCAACTGACCTTAAGGTGGAACAAAGGAACTTTGGAGACTGCAAGGTGAAATCGCTGAGGTTAAGTGCTCTAACTTGAACTAAATCAGGACAAATGAATGTTCATCACACTCTATGTGTTAATTAGCTGATTGATCCCAGGATGTCCATGTTAACAGCAGTTTTTTGTGAATGGCCATTGCTAATAACAAAATCATTAACATCTGTACTTTTGTGCTTTTCATTTCCTCCTGACCTGTTTAAAATCCCCACATACACATTCAACCATGAGTGATATTCAGTGCTAATCCTACTCAGAGTAGACTCATTAAAGTTGATGGACATTACTTACTAAGATTTATTATTTTCAGTGGGTCTATTCTGAGTGTGCCTTAGTTGACTAATACTGTGTGTGAGGGGTGAGCTCCCGTTGTTCGGTCCCAGCTCCTGCCAACCTAGCAGTTCGAAAGCACGTCAAAGTGCAAGTAGATAAATAGGTACCGCTCCGGTGGGAAGGTAAACGGTGTTTCCGTGCACTGCTCTGGTTCTCCAGAAGCGTCTTAGTCAAGCTAGCCACATGACGCGGAAGCTGTACGCCAGCTCCCTCGGCTAGTAAAGCGAGATGAGCGTCGCAACCCCAGAATTGTTCGCGACTGGACCAATGGTCAGGGGTCCCTTATCTTTACCTTTTACTGTGTGTGTGACACACACTCGCAACTCAACGTAATTTTGTGCATCCAATGGAGCTGACTGTAAGCTTTACTACTATAAATGTGATTTTGAGTGCCAGAGAGCCTTTGTTGTCTTTGCTGCAAAAAAACATGGCCACCCCTCTGGAAGTCCATCAAGTTTGTTATGGATCGAAGGGAAAAGATAACATTCATATGTTTGCCCTTCCTGCACAAATCATTTGGCATAGTCTTTAGTGCCTATAGACATGTTTCCTTTCCTCTCCCTTGGCAACGTTTCATTTCACACGACCTTAATCTTTGCCTGTTCTTTTCTATCTCTTCTCTATGTGGCCCCCATACTGGGAAATCTAAACATACTGTACATTATTTATTTTATTCAATCACTTTCCTAGGTTAGCAGTGTAAAGACATCCATTACAAACAAAATTATATGTTACATAGGGGTGTCCACAAGATGCAATAGGCACCTTTATTTACATTTCATTGATTACCTCTCAGATTACTTAAAAAGCCTGACAGCTGATTGATTAAAAAAAATCTTTAAAAGGTTGATGCCTCTAGCTTTAAGATCTTCCTGTTTGGGCTGGTTTCTAAAGTTCAGTTTTTTAAACCTTTAACTGGGAGTTATTTCTTTTGGGGATGTGCTTTATTTAGTTTGATTTTTAATCAGATACTTTATTGTGTGTGTTGTTTTAATCTTCCAGCCTGCTTACCTAAGGAAGGGGGCTAGAAATCATAACCATTAAGGCTACAGTCATGAAATTATCGGGAGGAGTAAATCCTATTAAGCTTGATGGTATTGTTACGCTTCACTCTCAGTCTCCACAGCAGTGCAAGTTCCATGTGTGCTTTACCCAGAGTCTGTGTTTCCTTTTAAAATGAGGCACAGTGGAGACTGTGGTTTCTTTATGATATATTGTTTATTTACATATATATACAACCTGAGCCTATGCTGGAGGAATTCACAGCATTACACTCCAAGAAATAGCGGCATAGCAACCCCTGCCGGCACCTGGGACAGACCAAAGTTGTGGAGCTGTAGAGCTTTTTGGGGGAAATAAAAGTTGTTGAGCTGCCAATTTCAGGGACAGGAAGTGGCTCTGCCTCCCTGCAGCACCCAAAATGCCCAGCAGCATTCCTAGGTCGCATCACTGCCACTGCAATCCTAAATTCAACTCCTCTTCTTCCAACTCTAGTTCAAAGTCTCTTTTCTCCCCCCCCCAAAAAATATATTTATTATTTTGTAACAAACAAAGACACAAAAGCGTAAACATACAAAAAATACAAAATACAAAAAATACCGAATACAAAATACAAGAAATACAAAAGATACAAAATACAAAAATAACAAAGAGAAAGAAAAACAAAAAATTATAAATAGCTTTATAAAAAGGTAAAAGAACAATTGGATAAAATAGAACAATTCCTGGGCAGAAATGGATTGCAAAAGATTCCGAATGAAAAGAGAACTCTACTCAATTATAGAATAACAAATCAAGAAGTGGACTTTGCTATAAACGAATTGAAAATCGGCAAGGCACCAGGACCAGATGGATTGACATCAAAATATTATAAAACATTGAAAGATTGGTTAATAGAACCATTGGTGGATGTCTGCAACAAAATTTTAAGAGGGGACAAAGCACCCAAGACCTGGAGAGATGCCTATGTAACTCTGATTCCAAAACCAGATACGGATAGAATGCAGTTGATGAATTATCGCCCAATATCCTTGTTGAATGTGGATTATAAAATATTTGCAAATATTTTGGCCGCTAGATTGAAGAAGGTGTTCAAAGTCTCTTTTCATTCTAATTAATTCTGAGTTGAGGGAGAGGCCTCTCCCATTTGTCCTTTGGCACAGTGCCAATCCCTTAGTCCTTCTAATGACTTACTTTTAGTGGGCTATTACCAGCCATGTTCCTGGCTTGTATTTTAACATGCTAAATCCAGTGTCTTGGCACTGAGGAATTAGAATGAGGTTCCAGGCGCCCAACAAACTCATAATACTATTTTTCTTGAAGAAACAGGTGTCAGAGTGGGTTGCAGATCAATGAACTTTCAAAGGGATTTTGTCATGCAAATTGTACAAGTGTGAGCACACGTAACGACATCATAAGGAAACATCACGTACAAGATGAGGTTGCTGTCATATACTGGGGGCAGCCATCACACAGGAGAGCTGATGGTTACCCACGGTGGTGCAGGTCTGTTGGTAGGTAGGTCGGTTCCATCCTTTAATTAACGCACTAACGCAGTGTGGTTATGGTGTTAAGTCTCAGAACTTAGTTTCTTACTCTGGCTGGGTCTCTGAGATGCTGGGTGAGCATTAGGCAGCTCTTCTAGTGCCATGTACTGTACCGGTAATTGCTGCTTCCCTAAAGCTCCTGCCAGAGTCCTTCTTTTTGAACCTGGAAACTGAAGAGGAAGCAATGTATTTTAATGCAGGTCTTGTGGATATCCTGTAGAGGTGCGCTATGTAGGACACAAGTCCCTGCTAGTTGCCAACAAAATCTGAAGTTGCTGCTAGAACCCTAAACTACCTCCCTCTTTTTTGTTTGTCACACCAGGAACACTGCCTCTTCTGTAAGAGGAGGTCTTAGTGTTAAACAACAACAACAACAACAACAACAAAAACAACAACATATTATGTATACCCCTCCCATCTGGCTGGGTTTCCCCAGCCACTCTGGGCGGCTTCCAACAGAATATTAAAATACAATAGTCTGTCAAACATTAAAAGCTTCCCTAAACAGTGCTGCCTTCATATGTCTTCTAAAAGTCTGGTAGTTGTTTTTCTCTTTGACACCTGGTGGGAGGGTGTTCCACAGGGTGGGTGCCACTACCGAGAAGGCCCTCTGCCTGATTCCCTGTAACTTGGCTTCTCATAGGGCGGGAACTGCCAGAAGGCCCTGGGCACTGGGCCTCAGTGTCTGGGCAGAACAATGGAGGTGGAGACGCTTCTTCAGGTATACTGGACCGAGGCCATTTGCCGTATATTCCGGCATATAAGGCGACTGGGCGTATAAGACGGCCCCCCACTTTTCAAGTTAAAATATAGTTTGGGACATACTCTATATTTTATGTACTTGCAGCCACGGACAAGCCCCGGCTGACTGGCAAGCCAGCGGCTCGTGAGCAACAGCACTAGCAAAGCTGCTCCTCTCCCTCCTCCCCGGCTCGCTGTCAAACCTCGCTGTGTCTCGATCTCCCTTTCCTCTGCAATTTCGGGGACTCGCCGAGCAGCGCCGGAATCGCGTCCGTGGCTCCGCAGAAGCAATTTCCGGCGCTGTGGACATGTTGGATATGGGCAGCTCGGCACTAGAAATCGCTTCTGCGGAGCCATGGACGCAATTCTGGCGCTGCTTGGCGAGTCCCCGCGCCAGTTTAGCGCAGCGTGCGGGGGACTTGCTGAGCGGGCAGCTCGGTTCACGGACCAGCGGGGCAGTACCTGGCGTATAAGACGACCCCCAACTTTGGAGAAGATTTTGGGGGGTTGGAAAGGCGTCTTCTACGCCGGAATATATGGTAGGGCTTTAAAGGTCAGTACCAACACTTTGAATTATGCTCAGAAATGTACTGGGAGCCAATGTAGGTCTTTCAAGACAGGTGTTATGTAGTCTAAGCCCCCGCTCCCAGTCACCAGTCTAGCTCCCACATTCTGGATTAATTGTAGTTTACGGGTCACCTTCAAAGGTAGCCCCACATAGAGCGCATTGCAGTAGTCCAAACAAGAGATAACTAGAGTATGCACCACTCTGGCGAGACAGTCCACGGGCAGGTAGAGTCTCAGCCTGCGTACCAGATGGATCTGGTAAACATGCCCTGAACACAGAATTGACCTGCGCTTCCATGGACAGCTGCGAGTCCAAAATGACTCCCAGGCTGCGCACCCGGTCCTTCAGGGGCACAGTTACCCCATTCAGGACCAGGGAGTCCTTGACACCTGCCCGCCTCCTGTCCCCCCAAAACAGTACTTCTATCTTGTCAGGATTCAACCTCAATCTGTTAGCTGCCATCCATCCTCCAACCGCCTCCAGACACTCACACAGGACCTTCACCACCTTCACTGGTTCTGATTAGAAATAGAGCTGGGTATCATCCGCATACTGATGAACACCCAGCCCAAACCCCATGATGATCTCTCCCAGCGGCTGCATGTAGATGTTGAAAAGCATGGGGGAGAGGACAGAACCCTGAAGCACCCCACAAGTGAGAGCCCAGGGGTCTGAACACTCATCCCCCCCCACCAATT